>NC_141560.1:67549828-67977328 GCF_036417535.1 Chlamydotis macqueenii | reverse complement strand
CAGACCCTGAGGCTGAGATAGACGGCTTCAGGAAAATTACCTGATGCACAGTTCTGCTTCTCAATAGCAAGACATGTGAATCGAACCGTGGAGTTACTTAGGATGTAGCGGCGGAAATACGGAACAAGCTAATATCTTTGATTAAAGAAGTTACCTCCCTTCTGTGAAACTGATACTCCCAACGGGTCTGCCTCTCTGGTAAATATGGTTTGGCTAACAAAGCCTTTCTTCGATAATTTGCATGAGATTGTGCTAAAGCGTTCACTGCTAGTGACTTTTAGTGGCCCAAATACTGCAGAAGTGCTCCAATTTACACAGTAATAAGCTATATCTGAATGTCTAAATGAATATAGATGTTCAGCTACTGGTCTTGCTTCTCATCCAAGAGAAAAAAACAAAACAAAACAAAACAGGAATAGCTCTTAAAAATGCAAGCTTTTAATGGCAAAAATAAAGGCTGTCTGAGAGCACAACACAGAGAATGAGAGTGCAGTTTGTGATACCAGCATCAAAGAATACGAGTGGAACTGGTTGAAAAAATAATCTTAAAGTACATGGAACATTTGTGTGTGGTCCACAAGGTTCAAAGGGCTTTTTTTCAAGGCAGAACTCACTCTTCTTTTTATTGCTTTATCAATAAAATGAGGAACACTTAAATTGATAAGGAAAAGAAAAAAACCAAGTTTCTACTACCCACAGTAAAAAAATATTATTTAAAAATATAATTTTATCAAAAACATGCCTTTCAAAGTATTTTGACTAATTTGCACATGGTGAAAACCACACTTTGTAGGCACTATAATAGAAACAAATCGGCTGCACTAACGAGTAAATATTCTTTAAATGAAAATTTTTGTTCTATGTGTTTGATAAACTCAGAGTAGGAGAGGATTCATATCTCTCTAGTATAAGCCAACCTGGGTTTCGCAAGACTACAGTTCTGATTGTGGGAAGATCCATAGATAGATAAATAGATATTTAGAGATATCTAACAGCAACTTTGGAAACGATTCTTAAAATGTTTCTCCTAACTGCAAGCTGGGAGAAGTGACGGTTTTCCTCTGACACGAGGACAGGGCCCACACTAGGCACAAGTGTACTCTATACTGTTGGAGGTGACAACTGTTGGGTGAGAAACACTCAGGTTGCTGCCTGAGGAGTTATTAAACATCGTGTCACACCCCCAGCCTCCATTAAATAAATGAATTTTTGTTTATCTAATTACTTCTAAAACGAAATCTTTACTTTGTAGATGCTGTGGTGGACTTGTTCAGGATTTTACCCTGTATGTGAGAAGCTCTAAGTCCTTTAAGTGGGAGACCCTCTGCAGCTCAGGTAGCCTCAGGTGCTGGTGTGATAGACATATTAGATGAAAAGTATTTCTCTACATCCAACTGAGTTTAGTAGCATCAGAGGTGACAGGCAGGAAATACATTAATGCTTACATTTTTATATTGTGAGTTTAATAGTATTGAAAAGTTTATTAAACTTCCCATGCATGTTAAGGACTAAACCTTCAGGATTAAACTTTAATGTGTCAAGAAAAAAAAAAATGCACCAGTGAGTTGGTAGCACTACATGCAAAATGCCTTTTGGAGACGGATTTTTTTAGTCTGGAAATTTTAGTATTTATTGTCTGTCTTCAGAGAAAATACTCATTTCTTTTTTTCACTCACCTCACATGAAATACAACTCCAGAACTAGAATGGTATTTATAAAATCACTCACATCCTCATTCTCCGTTCTCCCCAAACTCACTGAAAGACAAGAAAACCAAACCCTTACTTAAGTAAAAGTAGAAAAGAATCTAGAAGTCCACTAGGCATAACATAATGTTTAGCTACGGTGCACTTCTTCTAAATATAGAAGCCAGTAATGACAGGAACAGAGCAATAAGAGGTTCAAGAAAAGGGCAAGGTCAGGAAGAGAAAGGAATAGGGATAAACCCGAAGCTTCTACATAGCTTCAGTTTTGAATTAAACTCTACAATTCCTGCTTTCTTACCCTTAAGTCTTCCATCTTACTCTCAAGGCCTTGCGAGTTTATTTGAACCTAGTCCATCACACAAATAAAGACAGTCCTTGTATGTCAAAGAGGTGTCAAGTAACTCCTTGCTGCTTCTCACCGCCTACGAGTGAAGGAGAACTGGGCCCTGCTGGGCCTCCTTCCCTCTGGAAGAAAACATGATGGATGTGGGTACGCAAACATATGCGTGCAGGCCTTCTACATCCCGCTTTGTCAGCACTTGGCACGCTAATACGGCTCCTGGCGACCTCAGCGTCCTTCAGTCAAGACCAAGGAAAGCTGCAAAATAGAGAACTGTAAGGTTTTTTTACTTGTGCGTGCTGTAATTCAGGAGAAGTTACTGGTACAACAGCAGAGACTAGATAAGAACTTTCTTGTGTTGGCTCATTATGTTACTACAACTTTTTTTTTTTTTTAAAGAAAATAGATGAAGAATATTTATCTCTCATCTTTGATTTTTGTGGGATACTGAGAAAGTGCAAGAGCAACAATTGACGCTTAGAGAAGAATCTCTTTTGACTTAAGAGATATCAAAATACATTGTGTTCAGTATCATTCTTTTCAGGGCCACTCCAAGCCTTAGAAGAATTGCCACTTTGGCAGTCAAATCCAAGTAACATCTGCTCTATGCAACCAGTCAATATTGTGGAAAAGTTCAAAGAATGAAGATCATTAGTAGTGTCAGCTTTACAACCAGAAGGTAATGGCATTAAAGTGAGCAAGTATAATACCCAACAATACCAGGCTCATTAACCAGTGATTTATCATGATGAAAAGACCTGTTTAACCTTTAGTCTTCACATGCTTTCTGTTTTTAACAAAAAGACCTATTATTTCTAGTTGTCAAGTGATAATTTGTGGGTTGTTAAAGGGATGTATTAAATTATACTTTAAACGATTATACACAATTGCACCAATATTGCATTTGCAGTGGGATAAGTTGAAGCTAATATGATTTTTTTTTTTCTTCCCTCCACTTTTAATTTTGTTCATCCATTTGGAAAGTAAAATGAAGGCATTATATATATTAAGAATACCAGTATGTGACATTTAACTGAGTTAAATTGAGTTTTATGTGTGCAGCAAATGACAATGTTGCTTCACAGAAGCAGAAAATTCCACATAAAGTATTTTGAGGGTTGTATATACCAGAAAGCTTGTTCTTGCCTCTGAATAAACAGGTGCATGTAGCTGATGTCCTGTAAAATTACGTTTCTTTTGGCCATATGCTGGGATGTTTCATAAATTTAATTCATTTTTTTTTCTTGGAAGGCAAGCACTGTTGATTCTAGGCAGCTTTTGACAGTTGCCATGTAACCTTGTATACAGCAGATCAGGCAACATGACTTACTCTGACCTACACTATCTGTGCCTTGCCAGCAATAAGCCCCTCTAAAAATGTCAGTTCTGTTAAATTGTGCCAAACTGTATGGTGGTTTTTGTGATGTAGACAAATGTCCATCAAGGATTAGAAAAACCATGAGACTCACTTCAGATCTAGTTAGATAATTCATGATCTAATTCAGATTCGCATTGCAGATCACTATGAGTAGTGTGTCATCTCCTGCCTAGCTCCACACTTTTTCTATCTAGCTGTTTGGTTCTCTGTCTTTCCTTAGTACAATATAAGGATAAATTTATAAATGTTTTGTTAATTCTCCAAGTATTTCTGTAGGCAAAGAGATTCTAGACACACAAACTAACATGCACAAGCAGATAAAATAGAACTCTTGTGGACTTCATACGTGTTTTTTTACACCTACCTTTTGAATGTCATGCATTCAAATGTATTGCATGTCATATAGAAATCTGAGAAAAGCTAGTCAACATTTAAGAAGTTAATAGGAACAAAACGATATTGTTAAACACGGCAGCAGAGAGATCATATACAATATTCAAAACAAACAATCTGGATGGATTTGCTAATCTATGAGTAGATTTTGTGATTTTACAGTTGGAAGGCAATTTGATAATTTACAGATAATGCAGTATTTGTGACAGAGTTCCAAAGTGGGTATATAACTGTAATGCCTTTGAAATGAACAGAGATGAAAGACGTTTTCTTTCCCTCAAGCTTTGTTAACACAGACTTTCATCTGTTATTAAGAAAATGGCTAGGTACACTTTTTAAATTAGATCTCTAGATCTATAGATCTCTGTAGATATCCTCTCTGTAAATATCAGTAGATACCATATTTTTCTGCTTACCTACTATACTAAAATATTGATCTCTGTTTTCTGCTGTGAAAGTCTTATATAAATTTTTGAGAAGAACACTGAGAATGTTTCATTCTTGGTGATGCTGATCCTCATCTCCTCTAGGTCTGGATAAACATTTGGGGATATATAGCAATCTCCCAATTTGGCTGTAAAATGGTCTTGGTTGTGAAGAAAATATTTGAAAGTCTTGCTTGTGTTTTGAGGAAAAGTTTGAACTGAAAATAAGCCATAGTAATCCCTTTTAATCCAGCATTGTAGTAATAGCATGGTTGTTCATAGTTTTGGAGTGCTAGTTT
This sequence comes from Chlamydotis macqueenii, assembly GCF_036417535.1. NCBI lineage: Eukaryota > Metazoa > Chordata > Aves > Otidiformes > Otididae > Chlamydotis > Chlamydotis macqueenii. The sequence continues at coordinate 67,972,787 of NC_141560.1, read as the reverse complement.
CAGTATTCTCTCCAATCCAGGAAAAATAAAATCTTTGTCTTCCTTCTGCAGTTAACTGCTCTAAGCACCATGATGCAAAACTATGGAGAGAGTGAGGTGAGCTTCCATGCTTTCTTGTAGGTGGTGATTCACTATGTATTAAATACATATTCAGTGAGACAGGAAATGTCAAATAAGACTCCAAGAACCTCCTGATTGGGAGACTGGTGTCAGAGAAATTATACTTCTGATGCTGGCTTCAAAGATCATTGTTTCTTTATGCACAATGGAATTGCAGTAATATAAGAGACTGGAATCATATGGTATCCATGTCACCATAGCTGGCAGCCTGTTACAAGTGGTGTCCCCCAGGGGTCGGTACTTGGGCCCATCTTGTTCAATATCTTTATTGATGACCTAGACGAGGGGATTGAGTGTACCCTCAGTAAGTTTGCAGATGACACCAAGTTGGGTGGCCGTGTTGATCTGCCTGAGGGTAGGGAGGCCCTTCAGAGGGATCTGGATAGGCTGGAGAGCTGGGCTGAGCTGAATGGCATGAGGTTCAACAAGGCCAAGTGTCGGGTCCTGCACTTTGGCCACAATAACCCCAGGCAGCGCTATAGGCTCGGAGCTGAGTGGCTGGAGGACTGTGAAGAGGAAAGGGACCTGGGGGTGTTGGTTGATGCTCAGCTGAACATGAGCCGACAGTGTGCCCAGGTGGCCAAGAGGGCCAACGGCATCCTGGCCTGCATTAGAAATAGTGTGGCCAGCAGGAGCAGGGAGGTAATCATCCCCCTGTATTCGGCACTGGTGAGGCCGCACCTTGAGTATTGTGTTCAGTTTTGGGCCCCTCACTACAAGAAAGACATTGAAGCCCTGGAACGTGTCCAGAGAAGGGCAACAAAGCTGGTGAGGGGTCTGGAGCACAAGTCTTATGAGGAGCGGCTGAGAGAGTTGGGATTGTTTAGTCTGGAGAAGAGGAGGCTCAGGGGAGATGTCATTGCACTCTATAGCTTCCTGAAGGCAGGTTGTGATGAACAGGGGTTTGGCCTCTTCTTCCAGGCAACAAGCAGGACCCGAGGAAATGGCCACAAGTTGTACCAGAGGAGGTTTAGATTGGACTTGAGGAAAAACTTTTTCTTTCAAAGAGTGGTAAGGCACTGGAACGGCCTGCCCAGGGAGGTGGTGGAGTCTCCGTGCCTGGCAGTGTTCAAGAGGCGGCTTGATGAGAAGCTACAGGATATGGTTTAGTAGCTGTGGCAGCAATGGTAGTGGGAAGATGGTTGGACTAGATGATCTTATAGGTCCCATCCAACCATGTGATTCTATGATTCTATGATTCTATGATATATCCTGGTTTAGTGCTTTCTGTAGAACCCCTTCAGGCCTTTTCAAGAAAAGGAAGGAGTGAAATCAAGTCTTCTGAGTGAGTGACCTACCTACTAGAATCCTGAAGGAGCTGCAGACTTATGTCTGTCAAGATTTCTCTGAATACACACTTTCTCTTTCCTGTTTTCCTTCTTTTTTTTAAAACATATGCTTCATTCCAAAGCACTTCATTTTAGCTCTGAGTGTTTTTTTGATATATTTATGCTTTATTTTTTATCAGGAAGCTAAAAAAAAAACAGCCATAAATCTGAACTGTACTCATTATATGAGTTGAACTGAAAAGTCCATTACTCGTATATTTGAGAGAATCAGGTTCCTAACAGAAAACAATGCTTTTTAGTAGAATTAATTTTCAGTACTTTCCCAATGGTGTAGCAAAAAATGTGGATCCTTCCTTCTTTAGGCTACAGTCACTGATTTCTGTGGTTGCTGCAGGATTCGGCAGTTTGGGTGAAATTCAGGCTTCATAGAAATTTTGCTATTGACTACTACAGGAGCAGAGTCTCAGCTTTTGTCTTTCCACTGCAGTCTGATGGTGAGGGAGAGGGTAGGAAGACAGACAAGTCTCCGAAGGAAAGAAAGTAGAAGTCAACATTTATATATTTTTCTTTTTCTGTACAATTATAAGATTTGAGTGATTGACTGCAATATCTTTTAGAAAGGGAAAGGGTCTCTGCCTCTTGGTTTGCAATTTTGCCTGAAAGAAAACTTTCAATGCATTTTTGCCTGTAGAAGAAGGGTTATGGTACAAAACGTGAATATGCATAAGTTTGTCGTTTTCCTTTGAAAATGGGGGAAATACCCAAATCTTGTGTTTGGCTTTGAAAAAAATTGTGGATGTTCCAATTTGTGTATTCTCACAGGAAAGAGGAAAAAAGCAACTGAGAAGAACTTGGTAGGTTTAGTTTTTGTATGCAACTATTTGTAGCACTCTGATGGTGATTTCAGATTAGTTTCACAGCAGTAACAAATATTTGCTCTTTTTGGGTTGTTTTGTGACCTCCTGAATGTTCCATCTTTTATGGACCAGACCATTTCAGGGTGTATTATCTCAGAGTCAACCCACGAGTACAGGAGCTTTCCCACCTCTAGGTTGAAATGCACACCACTGAATGCTGTGAGGAAACACACTGGATGAGCTCATAACCTCCTGAGGAAATACAATGGATGAGTATGGTGCCTGTAGCAGGATTGCTCAGAAACTGGAATGTGGTTGAAACATCACCTGGACTTTTCTTTGGGGACTTCTATCCAGTTAGATAGATTTAGAATAATTTTGCAACACTGAAAAATGGATGTTCTATTCTTATTGAGAAAAAAACATGTTATGAGAGTTGATCTTATTTGATTGTTTTCAGTCTTACTTGCTTTAATAAACCGTAAATTGTACCATAAACAGTAGTAAAGGAAAATTACTAAAAGGCCCCAAGAAAATGTAAGTGATGGATGTATCTGAAAGACACGTTGTGCGACTGCTTTCAAAATGAGCTTAAAAGCAGCAGGGAAATACAGAGCGAGGGAGCTCAGCGGTTTGGTGCATCGCGTAGTGTATATCTAAATACACATTAAAATGCACTTGGTCTAAGAACGGGCTTTCTCCCTCTACCCCACTCCCCCCCCCATTCTCCGCTGCCTAACAAAAGATTTTCAACAAAAGAAATTCTTCCTGGTTTGTAAAACAGTTGTGTAAAACTTGGACTGTAAAGCCACAGTTGACTGCTTTAATGTGGAACAGTTGGGAGGGTGGGGAATCGCTGGCAGGTTGGGACAGGACGCAGCAATGGTGCCCCTATTCTGTCAAGGGTCTACTTAGTCACACCACCTGCTCCCCCTATTCTTTCAAAGGCAAACCAGTCATGACAGTATGAACAGACGGATGTTTAGTCTCAATACCTTGGACACACGGCACCAGACGGAGCAAGGGGAGTTAAGAAAAGATAAATTAAGTGATCAATAAAGATAAGGGACCTTTTTAGCAGTAAATGGTGGGGACCGAGCAGACAGAACAAGGAGTGAACGTGTGTTAAATAATGCAAGTGTGTGTTCAGTTAAACTCAAACTTTTCAAACCCATGTATTGTTCCCCAAAAAGCCTTTTTTTTTTTTTGCCCAGTGTTGGTTAATTGTGTTTTAGGTAGATGTAAAGTGTCTGTAGGCCCATACTGGCTCCCCAGTATAAGTCTCTGCAAAGTCTTGGTACTTGGCTGGAGGGGGAGGAAGGGGAAGAGAAAGGGGTCTGTGTCCAGAGTTGAGTCAGTGACCTATTTGCACCTCCCACCTTTGCGATATAAGGGAAAGTACATTAAGGAGCAACAAAGTTCTGATACAGAATAAATAACAGTGCTTTGACAGCTAATTAACAGTTAAGTGATCCAAGATCATGGGCTTCTTTTAACGGGCTACCACACTCTTTGTCTTAAGGGCACTCTTCTTGTTCTGTCCTTCTGCCTAGCGTAGCAGAGCTCTTGACTTCAGGCTTAGACTTCTAACCCTACTGTAGTTTAATAAGAAAATATAAAAATCAATCGACAGTTTTGCTTCACCTTCAGTGCAAAAAATCTCACAGTTGAGTAGCTGCAAAAAAAAAAACCTGTGTGGTTTTACGTACCAGTAGTCTGCACCATGAAAAAGATTCTTCCATTCATTGACGGTTAAAAAAGAAGCTACCAATGTAAAGGATTGTGCGCAGCGCAAATGAGAGTTTTTTGGTTTTTAATATGAGTATGTCTCTTGCTCTCTTCTAATGTCCCCAAAAAAAAAGTTACTTTTCTCTCTGGAAGATTCAAAGTTGAGGCAATTCAACCCATCACAGTGATGTAAGTGTTGGTGTGTTGTGTACTACTCCATGGTAGCAGCATACATGGGAGAAGCTACTTGATGTTTAGCTCCAGGGACCCTAGAGTAAGTGTAGGCATAGAGGAAGGTGATGTGATGCATTCTAAATTTATAACTTTACTTGCCTTAAGGCACCTTGTTCTTGTGCTTAGGCCATCAGTATCACCCACTCATTTGGGAATTTCCACTTTAAGTACTACTGATCCTGGAATAGAATAGTTCCATTGGAAAGGATCTACAACAATCAGGGAGTCCAACTGCCTAAGTGCCAGCAAGCAACACATTAGTGGAGTAGGACCTTGTGGCTCTCTCAGGTCTCACATTCTTTGGTTCAAAAACCAAAGAATAAAATGACTTACCTGTTTCAGTCCATTAAGTTGATTAACCTTCTTTTCTGCTCGTTGTTGTCCCAATATGATTACAAACACTGTAATTCTGTTCAAACAGATAATTGCCAGGCCACATTAAAAAGGCTCTCCTGATTGCACTTCATCTAGTAGATCATACTGGTCCCATGGCCTCAGCTCGTCCCATCCTTTACATTATTTTATATGTACTTATGCTAAAACAATGATGCTGTACAATGAATAGTAAAGCTCTGTCAGTTTTTAAGGTGTCACTCACCAAAATACCCCAGGATGTGAAAACTGAATTGTAGTGGTGCAATGGGGCACAAAATCTATTCCTGTGTTATAAAGGTAGATAAAAAGTAGATAAAATTCCTTTTCACTAAGCAGAAGAAAACGCAGACCCCTAGAAGTCACTGACAGGTAGATTTAAAGGACAAGCAGAAACAGCCAACTTAAAAAGAAGAATTTAATCAGTGTTGGTGACTTGGTGATGGCTTGTAACTGCAGCTGAGCCTCAGCTGTTCCCTTTAGTGTCATCCTGAACTGGCACTTTGATTTTCCTTTTAGAGCTGAAATGATTCTGAGTTTCTTCCACAGCTGATCCTGTGCAGCTGCGGGGACTTGGGCAGTGGGAACCCGTTTCCTGAGGAAAGGGGCCAGCACAGCTGCATGGAGACAGCTGTTAGGGTCGGGTGGTTCTCACCACTGTGAAGATGGAGGTTCCCTCCACAAACCGTCCTGGCATTTCACATTGCAACATATGCTTCCAGCCACTCTGCCTGTTCCACAGCAAACCATTCACAAAAAAGCCCACAAGTCTGTGGCAATACTGGCTAGCTCAGATTGGGAAGCTTCCTATGCTCCAGACAGGGCTAGTACAGCCTTTCTCTGATGGCCACATCAGGAAGCATAGGCTCCAACGAGAGCTTGTGGTTTAAAGGCTCCGTGTGGTGCAGGGTCCCTTTATTTTTGCTGTACACAAGTTATACTGATCATGAAAATTCCAGGATAAGGACGGAAAATGAGGGTAACCTGGAGAATGAGCCTTCCACCCATTTTAGATGTGAGCCACAGGACACTGTATGTATATCTGGTTATATGCAAAAGTGATGGAAAGCCGGAAAAATGCTTGGAATTACTCCAATGCCTGTAGAAGTTACTGGTTCTGGACCAATGTCCTTGATGCTGGTCCTTTCTCCTTATGCAGCTCGATTTTTTTTTTTTTTTCTTTCCCCCCTTAATGAGACAGTGGAGCTTTCTTCCAATGTGTGCTTCTTGGCTGCCCAGAATCCCAGGGCTCAGCTGCGCTTTGGAAACCTGCCTAGGTTGGAGTTTGTAACAGTATTTTCCCACTTCTATTTTCAGCTTTTTTTTTTTGAGGGGGGGGTGGTGGTGGTGAAGGAGAAGATGGTATGAAATACACGGGGAGACCTTATAGCAGCCTTCCAGTACTTAAAGGAGGCTTACAAGAAGGATGGGGACAAACTTTTTAGCAGGGCCTGTTGCGATAGGAAAAGGGGTAGTGGTTTTAAACTAAAAGAGGGTAGAAGTAGGCTAGACATAAGGAAAAAAAAAATGATGATGAGGATGGTGAAACACTGGCCCAGGTTGCCCAGAGAGGTGGTGGATGCCCCATCCCTGGAAACATTCCAGGCTAGGTTGGATGGGGCTCTGAGCAACCTGATCTGGTCGGAGATGTCCCTGCTTCTTGCAGGGGGGTTGGACTGGATGGCTTTTAAGGGTCCCTTCCAACACAAACCGTTCTGTGATTCTACGAAATACAGTGGAGAGTGAGAGATATGAATGGTTTCTTGTAGCATTGTCAAACCCCAGTGCCGTGTCACAGTACTGCTTGAAAATGGGATGGTGATGCTGACTAGAAACTAGAATAAGTTGTCAAAGCTGGCAAAAATTAAAACTGTTAGCAAATAGCTGAATGCTAGTAAAATGCTTCCACTTTAAAAAGTGATTCCAGTCTTCACACACACAGGTTTGAAGTGAGGAGAAATACAACCCCCTGCCCTCATTCTGTACTTTATTCTGTCATTATTTGCAAGGAACATAATTTGTGGCAAAACCCAGGATCAGAAATTTGTAAAACAAGGTTTCTTTCACACCGTTGGGATGAATTAAATGGACCAATAGACAACAGCTCTGTGTGAGTGAGGATCTTCTCCTGATTTCAGAACTGGGCCTTGGGTTGGCTGAACGCTGATGTTTTATTAGGACCTGATCCTTGTGGGTACAGAGTGATTCCAGCAGCAGGCAACTGCTGTCTGCTTTGTGCAAAAAGAACATAATCTAACCACACAGCCACAAACTCCATAAACCAGATCCCTGGTTTGGTAATTACCTTGATACATTCTGTGATTAATGATTTGCATCTGTGGGATTATCATTCATGAGCCTGGCAATAAAGCCGTTTATTTTTATGAGATATTTTATAACTCCAACTCCCAGAACGGCACGGTACATTAGTGTTGGTACATCAGCTAAATGTGCGTGCAGCATCCTAAGATGATTCAAACAAACAACTGGGAGCGTTATTGTGTGCTCTGGAATTCACCACAGTGCAGCCACAGCGTGATTCATTTGGCAGCCTCCTCCTACAGCTTACTGCAGTCATTTTAGAAGACTGTGGGTCTTTTTCCACATAAAGTCAACTTGATAGTAAGATGTATCCCACGAATAAAGTGTGTGATCCTTAATAATAACAATAAGCTACTCCATAGTCATTGTGAATTCTTCACAAAAAATGTTGCCTTGAAGAGCGGCTGAACTTCCTACACTTTGGGACACAAAGAACACCCTTGTTTTCCCCAAAGTAATTTCATTTATGTAAATAGTTTGTTTTGCCGAACTCCATGAAGTGTGCATTCTGGATTTCACTTTTTATTTTCTGGAAAGGCACAGCTGTAGGGAGGCCTGAGGGCTTTCCTCCTGTGAGAGGACTATGAGACTCCTTGCTGTCTGTCCTCTGCAGATCATGTCCTGTTCCTTGGGCTATTTCTAAAGCTATCAAGTACTTTCATATTAATTTTTCTTGCTAGAGCTCTCTATATATTTCACAGTCTGATGATTTAATTCTTCTATTCTTTACTACCTCACTTAAAAACATAGAATAGCCCAGGTTAGAAGGGACCTTAAAAGATCCTCTGGTCCAACCTTTCACGGGAAAAGAAACACAGATGCACCCTCTCCAAACGCATCCTGAAAACCTCCAGCGATGGGGACTGCAACCTGCCCCTGGAGAGGTTGTTCCAGTGAATGATTTTTCTTACTGTAAAAAATTTCTTATGTCGATATGAAATGTCTCCCGGTGCAACTTCTGCCCATTGCCCCTTGTCTTCCCACTGTGGCTCCTTGTGACTTGTGCTCTTAGTGAGCTTGTGTGTGCTCTGGTTGCTTGATACAGCTGGACATGTAAATGCAAGTGTCAGAAGCTGGAAGAGTGCAATTCAAGGAGGGAATTGGCACAAGAGCTGAAGTGACCTGCAGTCAGTTGGTTTGTCCACGGTGAGCTCTGCTGGCTCTCGTGCGGTTACTTGTGAGCTCAGTTGTAATGGCTGAGCTTTTTCTCTTGTCCAAATCCAAATTCTCAGAAGACATTTCATCTAAGCTGTAGTCATCATTGTCTGAATGTGGGCAAAGAAGGTGGATCCACTGGAATAGAAATCTCATGATCCAAGGCTAGAGGAGCCTAGGCCATGGGACCAGGAGATACAGAAGCAGAGAATTCTCCGTTCTCGGCAGGGATGTGTGGCTGTCATAAATGAGACGTGGGTAAAGACATGGGGAATTGCTTGTTTCTAATGGCAGACAGCATTTACTTAAAACAGGGAGTAGACAGGGCACTACTGTGATACCTGCTAGAGATAAATAGGTGCACACCTTAAGTAGTGTCATTCCAAAATTTAATTTTTTGGGGGGAAACAGGAAAATTTTTCTTTGGTCTCTTGGCTGCTATCAATGCTGTTTTAAACGAGAAAGAGTCAGAGCAAGAGTCATTCAAGCCTGAAGCACATAGAGAGGAGGAACATTGTACATGATGCGGCTGTTACCCGCCAGAGGCAGTGGAAGTCAGTGAGTCAGCTCCTTGGACTTGGGGAATCTTCAGCTGTCAGTGCTGTATCTCACACCATCCAGTTTCACAGTGTTTGAATCCAAGGATTTGACGCAGCGGTAGAAATACGAGGCTCCGTAGTCTCTGGGTTGTGCTGTCACCCAAAGATGACAGAGCCAATGTGCCCTCTTTTTATGTTTCCAGAACCCTTCCAGTGCGTAGGGTTGGGTATGTTCCTGGGGACAAAAGCTGGAGAGTTGCAGATTTGGTCTGGATTTCAGGGGCTCCAGCAGCCAAGCAAGTTGGTTGTGCCTGTCCTTGTCCTCTAATAGCCTGAGAGAAAGAAGATGCAAAGCTACTTTTGATGTATATCTTTTCATACCTCTGAGCTGCCTCATAAGTCAGCTCACAGCCTGCTGCAGGCATTAATCAAGCGTATATAATTCAGGTATGGAATTATGGAGCAAATATCAGGCTGTCTCTAATTTAAGCATTCCCCTTTGCATCCAATTAGAAACACTGTATAGTCTTCCTCCTTTGTAAAATTCAGGTGACAGGCAATAAATGATCACAGCATCATTCAAAATGCCTGTAACTATATTGACCAGATTCAATTACCGCTTAGTAAATAGGGTTTGCGTCCTTATAGTTTCATGCTGATAAAACTGTTCCAACGAGGAAATCTTGGGAGTAACACAAGGACAAATCACACATTATTCCTTAACATTGCATTGCCACTGTGCATTCACTTGTCCTAAAATGTATTTATTCATAAAGACCAGAATATTTTCAGTGTTCTCACATCTTTAACTAAAGGAATTTCTAGTTTCTTTTATCTCACAAACAACTGCCATTGTTTAGGATAAAAACACAAAATAAAGAAGTGATATAAAACAGGGATTTTACTACCAAAATTAGGGGAAATTTAATAGAATGATGGTGTCAAGCTTTGGGGACAACATAGTATTTTTAAAAATCAGAACAAAATATGCTGCTTGTGGGTGTTGCTTCTATTGCTGTTATAATATCTGAATCATCCCATCTTCTCCCTGCCCCACAGCTTCATTTACGTAGTCATTTTTCAAATGTTAAGCCCTAACAGAAGAAAGCATTCTCCAAATTGTTGCTGAAATGATGTGGCCATGTTAGAATGTCTAAAATATTCCCCCCAAAACCCATTGTGTCTTTAATCAATGCCTATTGTGTAGAACTTCACATCCTGCCAAGCCTTTGGCATCAGGCTTTCCTGAACTGTTTAGTGTGTTTTCCTCCTGCTATCGCTGAACGTGCATTATTGGCACTACACTATGGGACAGACAATCTTGCAAATTTAATTTTTTTTTTTAGATTATCAGTCGCACGGAGTGATTACTCCAGCTGTACAAATAATGTAGGAAATGGATTTTTTTTTTTTTTTTGCATTAGAATTATGCAAGCCCAGCAAATACTCTCAACAATTGCTCCTTAAGTCAGTGAAATTTCAAGCCATTCAGTTTTCTTGTAAGGAGCTCACGGCTTCTTTGATGACAAGGTTTGTTAAGCCCAAATGTGGAGAACTAATAAAATAATAAAAAGGCTCCAGAGGTGTTTATAGATTTCAATTATCTCTTGCTTTCTCTCCCAGGATTGGGCTAGGCGGGATTGTGCTGCCCTCAAGTAGTACTTGAGGGGAGGCTGCATTTTATGCTGGCTGTCTCCGAGGTTTCTTCTTTGTGGCTGAATCGCCTTAGTGTGGGTAGTGTACAGAGGTGCTAAGGGCTCGCCTAGACAAAGCAGCCATGCTTCACAAAAGCGAAGGAGCAAAAGGAAGCAAAATTGAATCTCTAGCACCCAGCTCCTGGGCAAACAGACACAACTAATGGATCCACTCTTGCTCCTCCCATCCAATTACTGTGATCCAGTAGAGAGAATATGGCAACATCGGTTCACACAAACTCTAATACTGTTAATCCCTTCCATACATATAAACCTCACATTCACCCCCGTTACTTCATTATCGAGCCACCCAGGCAGCTAGAGCATCGGAATGGACCCACCGGCTGCAAAAACCTGCCTCCTTCAGGTTTTAATCAGCTAATGAGGGATATGCAAATGACAAGCTTATGGGATTACGCCTTGTCTAACAGCGGTCCTCCCCACAGTGATACAGTACTAATACAGGTGTTAGTAAACTGGTTATTAGGCACTGGCTAATTTAGGCCCATTCACACCAGGATTGCGCTGGCAGCCCTGCCATTTGTAGTGGTGTTTGTGGCCCAGTAGGAGATCTATTAGGGCTGTGGTGGGTCTGACACAAACTCCTCGCTGCTAGATATGAAGCTAATAAATCCGGTTGGTTTGGTCTTTAGCCATACACAAGAACTCAGGACTGAAATGGGGATTTCCCTCTCCACCCCAGTTGCCTGGGAAATTGCCACCGGAGGGCAAAGGGGGAGTTCAATTAACATTTACTTAACATTTATGTGAACTTTTCACATACTTTTGAATAAAATGTAAAGCACACAAATATGATTAACCTGTATTTTCTCTTGGTCACAACTAGCCAACTCTCTCTTCTATGAAAGAACATGCAGCCTAAAAGTACATGGTGAGAAAAAAATACACCGCTTCTGGGGATGAGCGATCTCTCTGGGGGTTTGGCTGCTTCAATGGCTCAGTACAACTTTCTGCTTTTTCATTTTTCTTATCGGGTGATATTTCTTCACCATGCAAGCAGTTCAACATTGCATTGCACTTACTCCTTGTGTCAGTGGAGAAAAGTGGAGTGACATCATTAAGGCATTCATAGACCAGAGCATGTGATGTGAACAATTTCTTAGCTGATACCACTGCCATTTGATTGTTTAAAATTTCCTTAAGTATACTCATTTCATAAACAGCAAATATTCCATACACATTAACATATGATGCTAAGTCTATAGCAATTTTCAGTATTTCCCCGAACAACTTTGGTGTCAGCTTATCCAAGCCTACAGCAGAAATTAAGATAGGATTAGCAAATAATTTTAAAGATCTCTGCTTTATGAACAGTGAGATATAGAAGCATAGCTGCTTCCAAGTATGGGGAACCAAGAATACAGCAGAAATCCACAAGTGCATCATCTGAGAAGTGCCAAAATTAAATACAAGATGCCCACTGAATGACAGTTTTTATCGTCTCCTGTCAGCAGAGGAAAGGGGGCATTGTAGAGCACATCTTAGTTTAAGGCTTATTTGAGATTTCGACAAAAAAGATGTGATGTTGTGGGGTTTTGTTTTTATTACAACAGTGATAACTCCAATTACTCTTTCCTTCCTTTAAATATTACTTAAAATTCAAGGACCTCACTAGACTGTTGAGTTGTTCCAGGAAGGGCCAGAAATTCCGGGGCCCAGGTAACCTTTAATGAGTTCAAAGCTGTGATTTCGTCTTCAAAATGACTGTGTTGGAATTGTCATCATTATACCTGAGGAGGCTGAGACAAAGGTTTAAAGGGTAAAGTGTTGGAAAGTAGGTCCATAAATTTAAATACTCAAAGCCGCTTAGATTTAATGCATACATATCTATTATTCATCTGTTTGCTCTGACTGACCCTAAATAAACGTATATCTTCAGAGGAAGGTTCTGAACTTTTCTTGTGCTTTTCCACCTTAAAGGCATTTGAAAATCAAACATGGGTCCAAAATTTGCAAATTCAGATCAGTGATCAATCTTTCAAACCTAAGGATTCTGGTTAAATGAGGCTGGCTCATTTCTTATATCTGCTTATGTTAAGGTTGCCTTGCTCTCGTGATCTGTAAAACTGGAACCTGAGGTGGCCCATGGACACTGCCTTTGTTCAGGTTGTGCTTGGGATAACCTGTCATTATGCGTAATGAATTTGCAAATGATGCAGTGGATCTTGCATAAGCTAAAAAGCACTGGCTAATGGATGGGGAAAAGCCAGACATAGCGGAAGGGTTTCAATAAAGCATGTATTTTTGGTTTCTTTATCATCCTGTCATCCTGCTCTTTGCCCACCTCTAAAATAACCTGGAGGAAAGGATAAGGAGAATTTGAATCGCATTGATTACAGCCCACTGGAGTCCTGCGGGCTATTTTTACAAAGGTTACAAAGGGCCGCTGTCTATTTATCCTTATGCTTTGTATTGGCATGTTGCTTCAAATATCGAGAAGGCAAGGGAAGTTTATTGAGGTTGGACCTATTCAAAATCCTAGGAGCCAGAATCCTGCATGTTCACAAAGAACATAAACTCTCGGAAAAGTTAAGGAATTCTTCAGAACAAGGAAAAAAAACATTTTTCTTTCAACAGATATTTCAGTGAAACAACAACATCTCTGAATGCAGATGGCTCTGTTTTACTTGAGAGCTGACATGGTGAATGATATTGAGTTTATGAAGTGCAGTTGACTTAAGTGAACACAAAAGACATGGCAGAAAAAAGTACTTGGACAGAGTTGATCAGAAATATTGTTAAAACTTTAAATATCTGTTTTGATAACAGCATTGGTAATGGTTGCCCTAAGTGGGAGCAAAAGAATTGTTTCTAAGAGCATAGTTACACAATAGATTTGCTGTGGTGTGGGGTTTTTTGTTTTTTTTGTTTTTTTTTTTTTAACACAAGGGTGAGTACCTCTGGCACTTTGAGGAGAGTCCACATGGCATTCAAGAAAAAGGTTACTCCTTGATTTGATCAAGAAAGTACATCAATATAGTGTCAAAAATGAACATGTGTGTGAAAGTGTCTGGAGCTCAGTAGAGAGAAACACATGGGCTATACGAATGTATACACGTTGAGGGATGAAACTGTGACAGTAAATATTAAATTAAGATTAAATTAAATTAACCAACCCATGCTGATTCCCACTGGATGACAAAACTAGCTGCCAGGTGATGTGCCACTGGCACTGGCAAAGACTGACAGTTTGAGTTAGTGAGCTGCTGAGGCTGGTACAAGCATCAGGCATGAAAGATGAAAGCTGGCCTCTGTGGAAGTCACTTTCAAAAAAAAATCTTGACTTTTCTGGGGTCAGAATTTCATTCAGAATCATTAAAGGGCAAAATAATTATTGCCATGCAGTGTTCCTTGTTTACGGAATATGTACAGGCCTACTCAAATGTGAGACTGAGATACTTTGTTATACAAGATGTGACAGAACTCCAGCCTGCTGCTGTGTGTTCCTCAGCAGGGTCTGTTTTCCACTACGATTCAGCCCTTCAGGCTTTCCCTAAAATCAGACTCCTCAGATCATCTTCATGATTCAACATGTTGCGATCACTTCCAGGGAACAGCAATCACACTCGGCAAGCAAACCCAGTACTGGCACCAGGAACTTAGGCAGCTGCCAGTCTTGCAGGCCAGAAGAGTAAGTTTTAGGTTCTACAAGAGAGGAGTATATGCCTCAGTCTGCTGTTTTACTTATGTTTTCGATAATAGGTTTCTCACTGATTGCCCCTAAAGTAATATTTTTTTTCTGATAAGTAGAAGTTGGGGGTTAGATGAATCATGCATTTGTTTTCAGGAACCCACTGGAAAACTCTACACATATATGCAGAGCAAATAATAATAAAAACCAAACCAGAAACCACCCTTATAAACAGGACACATAGGTTTTGATGAATCAGACTCCCTGAGAGCTTCAGTTTGATTTTCAGATGCTGGGATCTATCTACACTGCTGGTTTTACTGCAAGTAATTTTAAAATTACTTCATGGAAACAGACATATTCATAGAAAAGCTAATCCATTTTTTACCTCCTAAACTTTGAAGATAGTCCTGTGCAGTGCTAAAGAGAACATATTTTTCCCAGGTTACCAGAATATCTTTAAGAGCTTCTACTTTGTAGGACCATCAGCAAGCAACTCTGTGTTGCTTAAAGAAATTCTATGTTTTGCTTACTAAGTCAGTAAAATATCTCCGATAAGATGTCTAATCAAGAGATAGGCTTAAGATAACATTCAAGAACCAGGTGATGAATCTAGCCTGGCCAACTGAGTTTTGTCCTGACCTGTGTCTCATGACGTGGCCTGTAAGCAGGTGGTAGAGGAGGGTCTGTGGAGCAGCTGACCTGCTCTGGGATCCCCCATGCTTCCAGCTACCTCGCTGTGCTTTGGCCTCATCCCATGTTCAGGTATGATCCCTTAGAGCCCACCCTGGGAAGGGAGGAGCACCTGACATGTAGGTCTGACAGCCAAGACATCAAGTTTTCTGTGCCTCTGCAGGGGACTCTTCACCGCATGTGCAATGAGCCCAAGCGTGCTGGGGATGCGGTACCGTCCTGCCTCACTTCGCATACAATCTGGTCCCGCAGACCTTCGTACGTACACGTATGCTGCCCAACACTTAATGTGGTGCTGCCTTGACGTTCCCCACCCTGTTCTGTGTCCTTTCTATATTTCAAGTCAGCACGGAGGCCTGGGTTCAACAGCTGTTGGTGTCTATTGATCATTAAAGCATTTATATAATCAAAGGGAATTCTCCGTGCGACTGATGACTTCCTGGCACCACTGAAATCAGGAGCTAAATTTCCAGTAATTTCCACGGGAGCAGGATTTCACTTGAGGGTTTCAACAGAACAGTTGGAAATACAGTTAAAGAGAATCTGAGACCAAAATACATTGTAATGTTGATGGCATTTTTTAATAAGATGTACCAGAGGAAAGTTGTAACTCCACATCATACGTTGGAACTTATTTTATACACATCTTATAGCTCCTTTTCAGCACTCTTGCAACCTAGACACAAGACAATTGGTAAGTCTTACTTTTTTTTTTTAATTCAAAGAGAAACTCACATGGTACGGTAGAATTAGAATTGCTTCTTTTTCAAGCAAGTTTCCTTATCTCTCTCCAACAGTTATACTCTGCATATTTGTTCTAAGCGGTCATTTTTTATTACTTAAAAATGTTAGAGCATGTGTCTGTGTTACATGGGTTTATTTTTAGTTAAATGCACAACACAAGCCTATACCTAGCTTTTCACCTTTCCCAATGAACATTTTCTGGTAGCTTGGGATAACTCTATTATCAGAAAGACTAGTTGTCAAAGACAGCTTAAGTCCTCCGTCCCGGGAAAGTAAATACAGCTTCTTTCCTGGGCACTTCTGCAACTTTCTATGGAAAGAATTCTCACTGCTAAACGGGATCACAAAATGAAAAAAAGAAAAAGGCAGGAAGAAAAGTAAGTTTGTTTGAATTGTTGTTTAAGGAATGATTTGCAAATGTAAAAAGAAGTGAGAAAATGACATCCAAAAGTTACCTTCAGAAAATCCTGAGGTCAAACAGCCTTAATGCTACTCCTTGTGTATCTTTACAATGAGAATTTTAAGCGGATTCCTCCTGCATGGCAGTCCGTAGGGTTAAAGGTTAACAACTGACCAATTCCTTGGACAAGGTGTTATTCAAAATCAGGTACTTAAGACATTTGCTGGAGGACTTAGCCATTATGGCTGTTTGGAATCAGTGCATTTTCCAGCAGGGAAAGTATTTAGGGGAACAAAAAGAGTGCAGAGATGAGGAATTCCAGAAAGCCTGTCACCATATAAACTAAAAACCACCATTAGAAGTTGAGTTTTCTTCACAAAAATCTGACAGTATCCAAATACCTTGTGTGGAAATCATGGTTGCTAGAAAGAGATGAGAGCCTTCTCCGCAAATAGTTCAGCTCGGCTCTGTTTAAGCTGTGTTTTCAATGTACACAGGAGTTTTCTCTTCCCATGTTGCTTTCCTTTTTGATGCAGCTATGCCTCTCAAGATCTATGTGACTTCTTTTTTAAAGCTTGTAAAGCAAGCCGTAATTTTACAGTCAGACCTGAGTCAACGGAAAAAGCTGTTGGAGGCTTCTGACCCTGCACTATTTGTAGTAGTATCTCACCAGGGATTTGAGTCTGCTTGAGGGAATCCTGAAATAATAAAAACTCTCCAGGTTAGATTGTCCTATTTTGAAGAAAAGTTTATAAAGTTGAGTAGCCATTAAATATTAATATTGTTTAAGCAATGAGTCCAGCTGTTGGATTTGCTTTCTGATCTGGATTGCAGGGTTTCTTCTCTTCCTTTTTTTTTTTCGTTGTTACGGACAACATGACTGTCGTGTTCATTGGATATGAAAATGTCCACAGTGGTTTTTAGCAGGATTTAGAGGAGAAGAGATGGGCACTTACACAGCCTTCAAAGACTAATATGGTTGTCAGGACAAAAACTTCGTATGTGCGTAAATGTGAACCTACTGGATTCCAGTAAAATGTTTACAAAAATATAAACATTGGATTCCACTGCTGTCATGAGGGGGAAGATGTTCATTCCACCCTCTGCTAAATCACTGGTTTGATTCAGGAAGATTAACATCTGGTGTTCTACTGGTTGCATTTTGGCTTTTCTGTGGCAGATTTATGGCACAGCCTCCCGGTGTGTGAAATAGTTTTTAGCTACAGGGCAATTATGAGGCTTAAATTAAAGGCATCATGTTTGCATGGCAGAATAGGAAGTGTTATATTTAGATATCTTTGGACAAAAGGCAATACCAGACAGCAACGCGACACATACTTTTTGGAGAACTGAATTTAGAATCAAGTAGATTCTTTAATGTGCTTGCTTTAATGTTCACTTTCATACTTAGAGGAATTTTGAAACCCCAATCAAAAGTCAGCTGTGTCTCTAAACAGAATATAATAAGATGATTTGAGCTCACGTGTGATGCAAAGACTAACTAAACAATGATATTTTAATTTATTTTTTTTTGTCTCAGACTCTTTTCATTGTGGAAACAAAATTCTCAATACGCATTTCAATGAGACTCTTTAAACCTGATTATCTCTTCTGACTGCAGATGTGAAAAATGGATAGGATACCAGGCTTAGATATGACAGTTGGGAGCTGGCATTGTCCCACCGGACAGCAGCCTTTGGTTCCATCCTGTTTTGAAATGCAAGCTATCCACTTTAAAAAGAATAAAATAAAAAAAAATGCTAGAGTGATTGTTTAAAAAAAACATTTTTTTGTGGGAGCACTAGTAATGATATTTAGCTTCATTTACTTAAAAATATTTTGCAGAACTGGACATTCAAACAAATAAACAAAGGAAATGGCAGACTTTACCCAAAGTTATACATACATATGTGTGTGTATATATATACATATACATGTATATCTATATCTCAAACTCGTGCTGGGGCCAGGAGGAATACCTGGATTTTACAATCTGTAACTCGCTGCTTGTCTAAATAGTTATTAGTGGTGTTGCATAAGATCAGCCTGTCCTGTCTAACCAAACACAGAAGTAGTAGTGGGAATATGTGTGGAGAAAAGGCTAAAATAAACATCTAAAAAGTATAAACCCTTTTAACCTATGAAATAGGACCCAGGTCTGGATATTCCAGCTCCCCAAACCTGGATTAAGACTTGGGCTCTATCCTATAAAAGTTTTGTGTTTATTCTGTTGTAATGACCTGTAGTTAGGTTAAAGTTTATCTTGCTTTCTCATAGCTGAAGAATGACCATCTGAGCGACGAGGAATTAAAAACAGGGGGCTTTAAATCTCTTTTTACTACTTGAGTTATGAAGATGGTTTGGTGGGAATTGTAGCCTATAGTAAAACCTTGCACCACTCTTATTTCTCTTGCAATATATTTCCTTTTCCTAAGAGACAGCTAGTTGTAGAGCTGGAGAAGGGTAAAGCAAAACTGTGGGTGTGCAAAGAGAGTGATGCCTCCTGTTGCTAGCTGCAGGGAAGAGGTGGGGTAACACGTTCAGCCCCCAGATGTGTTTAATTCCATGGATACGTGCCATGTAAACACCTATTCCAGTGATGAAATAGATGCCTTCCTAGATGAACTGCTGCCTCCACAAAGTAATGCTGTTGCTGTCGTATTATTTATGATGACAGATAGGGAAGATAAAAACTATTTTTGATATTCAGATCTTCCCAGTCCTTATCTTGTGGTCATTGACATCAGTTTCAAAAGACTGGTTGTGCGAATAAATGGGAGATGTTGTTTGTGGAGCTAGGGCCATATTCTGAAATGGTTGGGCCAAATACCATGCAACCTGTGCAAGTTCTGCCTCTGAGGTCTAGTGGCAACCTCCTCCATCAGCCTGGGCTTCCCTCGAGTTCTGCCCAGCCCTGAGCGTACTGCCTTTGCCCAGAAAATGAACTATTTCCAATTGTGCTTATCACCAACACTACAATAAAACATTTCTTTAAGGCTATCCTTATGAGAAAGTGCCTTCATTTTTTCTATTAAATGCAGTGAGATGAATAAAGTGAAGTCAGTTTTCACCAGAAGGGTCTCGCAGGTATTTTGCCAACTTTCTTTCTCCATTGTTCTTTCACATTATGAGAGGTATTAAATCAAGTTGGGGATTTTTTTTTCCCTCCTGTAACTCCCCTGCTCCCTGCCAGAGCTACTAAAATCACATATTCTTTACTGCTTTCTAAGAAGATTACTAAGCCAGCTGACCCAAACAGCAGTGGCACCAATTAGGCATCATTCAAAATTAATAACCACTATGATGATGACAAATCAAAAGATTGATTCTTCTGATGGGAGAATCATTTTAATTAATTTAATCCTCGTTGAAAGATCAGCTGTGCACAGTCCTGCTCACCAGTGGGGCCCATTTGTCCCTGTCGGTCCCCGTCACCTAAAGCCAGTGAATATGATCAGTAGCCAGCACTTAGGGAACAATACGAAACAGATTGTACTGTCAGGCTTCATTAAAGATCATCATTAGTATTCCAATTTGGAAAGAGTCAATCTATCCTAACCTTTTACCAATTCTTTTTGGCCGCTTTTGTGAAGTTTGGTTCAGCTGCTAAATGTAAAAACGCTGCGCAGGCTTTTTTTTTTTTTTTAAAAAAAGCCGGCAGGATCTCGCTGATGCCTGTCAGGCTGCAGCTTAGGGACAAAGCTCGGGGGAAACGCGCGTTATGCAACCCGGCCCCAAATGATATCATGTGCAGCTGCTTATGATGGGAGTATTTATGGGCAATGAAACTTCCTGAAACTTGAAAATTAACAATGATGAATGGAAATGAAATTGATATGGCACTTTCTTTCATCCCGCTGTTGAGATTTTATTTTTTCTTCTTGGTCCCAAGGGTGTTTTTGCAGAGCTGGCCAGGCTGTCCCGCTCCTCTCTGGTGAGGGCTGCGGAGGGCATTTCGAGCATGTCGATGAGGGAGATGGAATTTGAGATTTGTTTGCAGTTCACTTTATCTTTTCTACTGAGGTCAGATTGCTTTGTTTGTTTGTTCTTGGTTCTGGTGGCTGGAAATAGTTAGGGACAAACGGATTATAGGATTTTGGGGTGTATTTCTGTATGGTCATCCCTTTATCTCAGTCATACCCTCTGTCTGCACGGGAGAGGTGTCTTGGCTCCTAGTTTTCAAAACAGTTTGTCTGCCAGGCAATGATCTCATTATTTTAATATTCCTGACATTTATTTTTTGCTAACCTTCACAGTTGTCCAACCAGCTGGTTGGGAGGGCAGGGATGTTTCAGGAATTCTCTGCCTGAAATACCAAAAGAAAAATTCTGTTGTTTTGAATAATCTCTTCTGAAAGTGCTTTAAAAAAAGAAGCTCTAAGTTTGGTTTTTTTTTTCTGACGTGTTCCTATGTATCAGAAGTGATTCTACAGAGATTGCAAATGAAAGCAGAATTAGACCAGTGAAACAGGGAAGGAGTGAAAGATAAGTTTTCACACTTCTTTTTACAGAACAACTCTCTCAACATTTGATTAACCATTAAAAATGCTGTTATGATGACTCTAACAGAATGACAAAAACCAACAATAAATGTATTAATTAATGTAGCCTCTCTATAAAAGCTCAAATAATTTTCTACAGTTTAGTACTACTTTACTTTCTGAATGTTTTATACAGCTCAGGAACCCACTTGGGGACAATTATTTGCAATAACTGGTTGCTTATTGCATCCTCATGAAGATTTCTGCTGTTTAATTTCATGAATAAGTGGGTCTTTCTACCCATGAAAATTGTCACAATCAAAGTAGATACTTCATAATGATGAGTACTCCGCAGTCTAGTCTTGGCAACCTGTAATCTTTACAATTTTCCAAACCCAACCCAATAACAGTGAAAATATTATTTTTTTTCACAGTCAGCTCATTAATATGGAAGAAAACAAAATCCTTTAGTAAATAATTGCAGCTGAAACAAATGTTAATAAAGATTCTGTGTGAACTTGATCAAATGTCTTTTATGCTTGCAGTCTGTGGGGGAAAAAAAAAAGCTCAGAGGCATTAGTCTTTTTCTCTTTGAGATAATATGAAAACTTAATTTACTGAAAAAAATACAATACTGAGACAATCAAATTTTAAATGTTTTGCTGTGTGCTTTTCACTGTGTATAGGTCCTTATATTGTTTTTCTCTTTGATGAGATGGCTTTAGTCAAAATTCAAAAGGAATTACAGGTTTTACAGGTTAGTACTTATTAAACGCAATGGCATTGGCTATGTAAGTAGCTACATGTATTACATTAATTACAAGCATATACTGCAGTAGTAACGTATATATTCCTATAAATGCAGATAAAAAATTCTAGCACCCCTCTGAGGAATATCAGTCTTTCAAACTACTAAATTTCTGTGGATCCTTCCTTTTAAAAATGTATTTCTAATTTTCCAGTGACTGCTTCGATTACTTTGTTAGCTTTGCACATGACAAACCTGTTACAGAAGGAGAGGCAGAGGGAGCTGCTGTGTGTTTTTATACCAGTGCAACTGAGTTCTGAAGCATCAGCTCTATAAATGTTTTTTAGTTTTTTCTTAAAATATTTCTTTTTGAAGCGCATCTTCTCAATTCCAGTCATCTTTTCTTTTTTATTTTGCTGTGACATTTCTTTTACCACTTGACTTTTAGCCATTTTTTCCCTTTTTATGTCACATCCACCTTCACTGGAAAAGTATGCCTTCAGAAGAAGGTATATACACTGTTATTACCTTGATATTTTCAAATTGATCTTTTTTAGTGGATCTAGTATTTTTTGAAGGACTTTATAAGAAAGTGGCCCCAGTAAAAGGCCCTCCAAGTGCTGCGATTCCCTTGAATTCGGTGGAAGTTGGTCTCAGGGTACGGCCTCAGGTTTACAGCAGTCCAAACTGAAGATGCTGCTCCTAAAAGCAGTCCCTCCCTCCCTTTCCTTTACCACTATGTTTTAGCCACGTATTGAGGCAGTGCAGAGACCAACCTGACTGATCCATTTTTTGTAGAGTTTAGTTTTCAGACTAATCAGGTTCTCATTCATATGGGAATGTGTTAGGGTGCAGCAGGAGCATAAAACCAGAAACAGAAGCAGGATACCTCCTCTTTTATCAGAAACAAAATTATTAATATTTTAAAAATCTATATCTTATGAGGTGTTTGGAAAGGTGATTATTCTACCAGTATGTCTTCTATTTTTTTTTTTTTTTAACCTGATTGGGATAACTACTTGAAACTACTCAACTTATTTTTTTCACCTGCCTTTAAAGAATCATAACGTTGCTTCTTGCTGGACATGAACCAAGGAGACAAAATGTGCCACATGATGGTGTGATTTCTTTACAACACTTCATTCTTAATACTTAGTAAGCTGGAATTTGAAATACAGAAAAAGTAAATGCAGAAATAGATATTAAGATATAATGCAGCTCACTAAAGTAATAGCTAGAAATGCTCATAAAATAACAGTATAAAATAATGGCCACAGATATCATCGATGATTTCTACAATTTATGTATATCTCTCTGTGTGTATATATGTTCCCAAGGAACAAAACCATCCGTGAAAAGGCTCAAGCAGAAAAAGACTAGGAAACGCCACAAATTGATGGCCTACAGAATTTAATTAAAATATTTTCCTAATTAAGAACCATTTCAGTATAAAATCCTCTCAGCTGATGTGGCTACAACAGATTCTGTGAGATTTTGTGTAATACCACTGCATGCTATGGGGTACTCTAGATAAAACATCACCCATCTTGTGTAGCCATCTTCTCTGAAGGTTTCTCAACGCCATGGTATGCAATGGGATCCAGACCTTGAGCGATGCTGGGAAGCTTTCAAAACCACCCCATTCCTCAGGTTCTGCAGAAGGCAAGAGCCTGGTTACAGTCAATACCCCGCTAACAACAGACTTTTGTTCACACTAAATAGTTGACTCTGCCTCCATGTGCTGGGGGGGAAAAAAAAGTGCTTAAAAACTCTAAATTATTCCACCAAACAAGGCAATATTTATCGCTCCAAACTACTCATTTACTTCAGAGACTATTCTGTTTGGGTTGTATTAGTCATTTACTTCGCAAAATGCCTTTTCACGAGGGTATCTGGTTGGAAGAATCACCGTGAAATAAATACACTAAAATAAACAGATTGTGAAAGTGGAAATACACTTCACAGTGGAAACTGGAATGAAATTGGAACGAGGAGGCTGACCCATCAGAAGGGATCAGAACAAATCTGCCAAAAGGGTGACCAGGAAAAAATAATCACTAACTTAAAAAAAATAAATAAATAAAAACTAAGTGGTTATTTCCTTTTTCACACATTTTAAAACCATGCAGCCACTGTCTCTATCTCAAGTAAAATTTCTAACATGTATTTAGAGGCATACAGGAGTTGGCAGCCTCACTGGCTTTTTTGGATGCCTTTGAGTCCAGTTTATGTGTACTACAGATAAACGCAATGCACCAAACGGGTACCCTAGCACTTCCACAGCCAGCCAGATCAACAGAGCTTGGAGAGAGAGTAACGGGGAGCAATCACAACCCTCCACTGATGGGAGAAACAAAATCTGTGAAACCAGAGTTTGCCTGTGGAAATTTGTCCTCCTTTTTGGTTTAGTTTACAAGCTGCAGTTTCGGCTTTTTGATCAATACCAGAATCTTTTAATTCCCTGTTGAAGATGACATTAAATTGCAGGCAGGACTTCTAGTCTTCATTTCCAGGAAGTATTTAATTTTATTAGCGATGAGGTTTCGCCCCCACAAAATTCAGTCCACTGGCATCCTCCAGCACTGCCTTTTTATTACAAGCTTAACGTCTCTGGATAGGCTCAGCCTATCCTGTGTTATACAGCTGTTCTTAAGATGTTGAAAAAGACTGAGGCATGTAAGAAAGCAACTCGATTTATTTTATTTTAATCCCAAACCCAAGATGAGCTCCCTTCACCATGGGTAAAAAGCTGCTCCTGCCTTGCTGAAATGGATATTCAGTGTATTTTTCACATGTTCACATCGACAGCAGTCCGGAAGAAGTTTGAAGAGCTTTATTTCGCAGAGCCGTTACTCGGGGTCTTTGGGGAAGATCAATTTCAGATGCGCTTGGTCTGCACTTGAGTTCAGCCCAGGGAAGCCTCAGCACTTACAAACGGGACAGGACTTCAGAGTCATCATGGGTGATCAGCACCTTCCAAGATTTGGTCCCCAGTAGCACTGACAGATCCATTTCTTTACACTTAGGGAATGTTTGCTGTCTTTTTTTCCCCTTCAACCTCTTCTTCCCCACTTTTCCCCCCTTATTCCTCCTTTTTCCTCCTTCCCTCCCTTTTTCTCCCTTTTCTCCTTTTTTCCTCTTTTCCCTCTTTCCCTTTTTTTTTTCCTTTTTTTCTCCCCCTTCTCCCTTTTTTCCTCTTTTTATTTTCTTTTTTTTTTTTTCTTTCCCCCCTCCCTTTTTTTCCCCATTTTTTTTTTCCTTTGGCACTACAGATACTTGCTGCGCACGCAGAGGTTCAGGAATATATATTTATTTTTTAAAGCATAACTACAGGTGAGTTGCCAAGTGTAATAATGAAGGAAAGCGCAGAAACTGTCCTTCAACCCGAACGGAGGCTTTGCTTTCTGTCGAAGACCATCTGCTCCAGAGCTGTGATTCCAAATCAGAACCGCACTGCCCTCCTGCGTCCACAGCAGAAAGTTCGCGAGTGAAAAGGGAAAGGGTTTGGGAAACACATCCACAGTACAGAGGCACATCTTTTTAACATCTTTGTTGGTGACATGGACAGTGGGATAGAGTGCACCCGCAGCAAGTTTGCCGATGACACCAAGCTGTGTGGTGCCGTTAACACGCTGGAAGGGAGAGATGCCATCCAGAGGGACCTTGACAGGCTGGAGAGGTGGGCCCGCACCAACCTCATGAAGTTCAACCAGGCCAAGTGCAAGGTCCTGCACATGGGTCAGGGCAATCCCAGGCACAAACACAGGCTGGGCAGGGATTGGATCAACAGCAGCCCTGAGGAGAAGGACTTGGGTGTGCTGGTGGACAAGAAGCTCAACGTGAGCTGGCAATGTGTGCTTGCGACCCAGAAAGCCACCCGCATCCTGGGCTGCATCAAGAGGAACGTGGCCAGCAGGTCGAGGGAGGGGATTCTGCCCCTCTACTCTGCCCTGGTGAGACCCCACCTGCAGCACTGCCTCCAGCTCTGGAGCCCCCAACATCAGAAGGACGTGGACCCATTGGAGAGGGTCCAGAGGAGGGCCACGAAGATGATCAGAGGGCTGGAGCACCTCTCCTATGAGGACAGGCTGAGAGAGCTGGGGCTGTTCAGCCTGGAGAAGAGGAGGCTCCGGGGAGACCTTATAGTGGCCTCCCAGTACCTCAAGGGGGCCTACAGGGATGATGGGAAGAGACTGTTCAGTAGGGCCTGTTGTGACAGGACTAAGGGTAATGGTTTTAAAATAGGAGGAGGCAGATTCAGACTGGATATAAGGAAGAAATTTTTTTTACAATGAGGGTGATGAAGCACTGGAACAGGTTGTCCAGAGAGGTGATGGATGCCCCATCCCTGGAAACATCCAAGGCCAGGTTGGACGGGGCTCTGAGCAACCTGATCTGGTTGGAGATGTCCCTGCTCCTTGCAGGGGGGTTGGACTTGGATGGCCTTTAAAGGTCCTTTTCAACCCAAACTATTCTATGATTCTGGGAAGCATCTAGTTTTGTGCAATGAATGTTAACAAAAATAACAAAGTGAAAAAGTGAAAACACAGAAAAAGGGGATAGCCCAAAATGTTTGGAGTGTTTTTTCCAACTATGCCAACTATTGCCTAAACATTTTAGAAGTTTTTCAACGTGTTCTGCTGTTAGAGGCAGCTAATTCAGGCTCCAATGAAGGCTCATGTAAAGGCTTTAGAGCCCCTGGCCATTTTATAGATATTTGGATTCCAAAGCCATCACCGATGATGCATCCAGTGCAGATGTGAGGCTGCTCAGTTGTTTCTTCTCACCATCCCAAATGCCAAGTTCAGCAAATCCAGAAATTTCTGAAAAGCAGAAAGGAAGGGCTTAGGCTGAAACCTCTGAAAACCAGAATATTTAACAGAGATGTCTGTGCAGCCTTCATGTGGCCGCTGCCAGAGCTGGGTTTAGTCAAAGCACTCCAGTGGCATTCGGTGTGTCAGGTACAGCGACATTAAAAGGGCCTGGAGGTTAATTCGAAGGGCTTAGCAGAACTGGCTGGGGACACAAAATACTGGGCAGCAGAGCGTGTCCCTGAGTCACGGCTGGGTGGGTGCCCCAGCAGCCCCTTCCCCTCATCCGGCTTGCAGCAGAGTGGACTCGCAGGCTCCCAGAGCTTCAATGGCTGTGAAGCGTCCTGACGACTGCTGCAAGGCAGCTCCAGCCATGTGCTATTTAGAAATGAAATGGTTCCTGAGCATGAGAAAAATGAGGTCTAGAACAAGCTTTTCATGAAAGGATAGGACTATGAAGAGCAACTCATTATGAAATGACAGTTGGTGTGCTTAAAGGGAAACATAAGTGGCCTGCAAGAGCAAGTAGTATGGGAAAACCTATATGAATATATAGAAAGTTGTTGCTTGTTGCGGAGTGCCCTCTGGTGCTGTATCCAAATCAGAGGCTCACTGGAGGGTCACGCACACACTCATTTCAGTAGTTCAAGCCACATATTGAGCAGGACTTCCCTCTCTCTATTATGCCAGCATATTTTGGTAATGTCTCTTCAAAACGAGTTGGTTCCTAGAAGGCAAGCGCAGAGACCTGTACCCAACAGAACAGAAAAGAAATAAAGCAGGAAACAGGAGACCCAACATAGAACTTTGTCCCGTGTTGCTGATAAGGGATAAAGAGGATAGCTGCTGAGGACAGCAGATTTCAAATAAAACAGCAAAGTATTAGTTCAGTTAGAACTAGATGGTCTTTAAGGTCCCTTCCAACCCAATCCATTCTATGATTCTATGATATGACTCAAAAAAGTTGCACCAGGTTTACTGTAATGGTAACATAAAAGTGGCAATTCTCATTTTCTTAGAAGTTTATTGAAGACAGAGTCTTTCATGGTTCTACAATCACAGATTTCTTCAAGGGGACAAAACTGAAAATAATATTAACAGAAGAATTATTTATTGTCAGATACGTCTAAACATGGAAGCTGCAAGCCAAAACAAGCCACTACCTTTAAAGCCACTAAAACTCAGTTTTATTTTTACTGAATTACTGTATATCCAGATGAATCTACATCTGGAGAATTACATCCTCTGCTGACTCAATTTCTACCCCGGATCTGGGACTAGATTTGGTCTCGAGCTTCTCTGAGTGTCATGTTGTTCAGCTTTGGGGTTTTAAAGTTCACAAAATAGGACTTCAGCATGCAAATGATATGGCCATTAAAGAAACCAAGTCAAAACCATGGTTAAGAAACAAAAATGCCTGATCAATTAATAGCAAAACTGCTTAACTGTTTGTGTGCTCTGAATGTTGTCAAAGAAAGGAACCAGTAGTCTAGAGAACTTCAGCAAAGCAGTAAATCTCCTTCCTCCTCATGAAACTTGGACAACAGCTGCTGAGCGTCTGCCTCAGCTTCCAGCTGTATGACTTGGCTACCAGTGAAAGAGTTCCAGTAAACAAATGGGGTGACCTAGATTTTGTACCAGTGCGTGAACATCAATGAACACTAACAGTTTGCAGAGGCAGGTGACCCTTAGCACCAATTAGAGGAATTACTCTAAATGGTGACAATTTGTAATGATGCAGAGGGATTATTCCTCTGGGGAAGAACCCCGGAACAATAGTATGCTCAGCCCAACAGCAAAAATTATGTTTACATTAGTGATTTCTTAGGAGTAGATCAATAAACAGAAGCAAGAGATGTAGAAGCTTTTACACCTACATTGCCTTAAGTTTAAGAGGTTTATATGCCAGATCAGATTTAGTCTGGTCCCCCGGAGTCACTATCTGCACGACACTGTGGTTTGAAGCTGTTGGAGCAAGCAGTCCTTGGTTCAGACCCTCAGCTCTGCTGTTGGAGCATATTTGGTGTGCACCTCGCGTGGAGACTGGTTTCGCATCTTCCGAAAAGAATCTAGTGTATGTCCACCAAAAGCGGTCTGCAGATCCAAATGACAAAGCAGAAATGGGAATCGCTTCAAAACCGTAACTCTGCTCCAACACAAACCAAAATCCTTTCGTGGAAGCAGCCCCTGCAGTCTTGACACACAGCGGAGGCTGTAACCCAGCACAAAAATAGGCTAGACAAAACCAGAGCTTGCAAATCAGATCTTCTGCATTCCTCACTAAATTAATGAATTTATTGCTTTTCCTGTAGAAAACATTGCATTAGGTGCAAAGCATTGCAGAATTTTTAAGACAAGTATTCCGAGCAGGAACTGAAAAGCTATCTGTCCATGGTGTATTAAGGCCAATTAAAGAAAGTGGAGTTCTGGGCTGCTCTGGATGGACTCCTTTCAATACCCGAGCCGGCTCGTATAGACTGCTACAGGCTGGTGTGTGGGACGTAACCAGACCTCACAGCGCAGCAAGAAGCTTTTCTGATTTTCAGCCTTTAGCACCTCTTTATGATGATGGTGTGTTTCTTACTGTGCTGTCAAAGAAAAACTTGCAGGTTTCATTCCCTATGCGTTTTTAGATGTTCAAATACTCTTTACAGAATGACTAGGTGAAGATTAAGATATCAAGGGCATTTTTTCCCGATTATTACATAAGAATTATTTTATGAAAAAACAGTAAACTCTTTTTCTGTTTCAAACAGTGCATCCTATTGCACAATACAACATCTGTGGATTTAATTTTGAGTTTTTTAAAGAGAGCTACATGATAGTTGCTGTGCAGAATAGCCAGCTTGAGAATACACTGAAACCTTGTAAAAGTTTGACAAAAAAATACGTATTGCTTTATCGTAGAATTCAAGAGCAGTAGAGAGTTGTTCAAATCTTGAATCAGCAACCATTTTCTAAAGTTACCGTCACCGGACTTAGAAATAGAGG
Organism: Chlamydotis macqueenii; assembly: GCF_036417535.1. Taxonomy (NCBI): domain Eukaryota; kingdom Metazoa; phylum Chordata; class Aves; order Otidiformes; family Otididae; genus Chlamydotis; species Chlamydotis macqueenii. The sequence goes on along the minus strand of NC_141560.1, from coordinate 67,943,958 downwards.
TTGTGGAGAGGAATTGTAAACTGCAGTAAGTTCGTACCACAGCGAGCGAGTATTTGTTTTAATATTGTTTCAGTATTTGTTTTAATATTGTTTCTTGTTAATTCATGTTGTTAAGAATACAAAACTGGAAAACATACTTCACCATTTTACACTCATTTTTACCACTGGCAAATGCAACAGGGCCATGCACAGTGGCCAAAGAAAGAGCAACAAAAAGGTGCTGCTTTACTTGGCTTGGCAGAAACTCACACATTCCATTCAAATTGTCAACCTTTTTTGAAAATACAAGTAGGTGTATTTTTTTTTTGTCAGTATGTTCCAGTATTTTGATGAATAGTTTTGACAGGATAAATACTTCTCCTAATAGAAAAATTTGTTCACTGAAGATTTTCAGATAAGCCCGTAAAAGACCTGAGTTTATATGAAAGAGCCATTCAAAACAGGTACTGAACAGTCAGATTTGGAGCTATTTTAACATATGCTCCAAGTAGATACATTCACAGTAATTCTGCCAAGATTGTGCCAACTTTTGGAAGTTACTGATTCAAAACACTGCCTCTGAAACGTTACATTTACAGTCTGTTGCACAACTGCTGTCAAGGTTCATGACTTAGGAAATCTCTGTTTAGGTTCAGTAGACATCTCAGAGGATTTTATTAGCTGAAATAACTTTTCCCTTTCTACTTAAGACAAAATTTGGGTATTAAGTCCCCGCACAGAGAGCACGAAATATGTATTTAGTCCATTTTGGTTTTTAGTTAACTTAGTTCAACATGAACTTTTACTGGAGTTAACTTTGTTACACTGAAGAGTCAGGACCACCCGTTTCAAGATTCATTTCAGGTTGGGTACGTGCAGCATTGCTGAAGCATCATCTTGCCAACAACCCTTCTCCCCCTGTTGTTGCACAGGGATCACGTTCTACAGGAAGAACACTTCAGCAGAGAATAACCCAGACTTGCAAAGCCAGCTCACCAGGCCTTCAAAGTCTTGTTTCTGGGAGCTTCGTATGCTCAGCGTGTGCCTACCAACGGTGCCTGTCTGCCTTGACATGGTGACTGATGCTACCTCACATACGCAAACTGTCATTATATTACCAGGTATCATGACCAGCAGCTTCAGGACAAAGGTGGGGAAACAGTAGATGTACCCAAGGATGTGTAAATCCAAGAGGAAGTGTGTTTGTAACGCCGTTCCCCTTGTGCCTCACGGAAGATATATCCATGACCCAACGTGCAAACAAAGGGATCGTCAGAGTGCACCAGGTGTGCCCAAGCGCTTTGTCTGTGACTCGGACATGAATGGTAAATCGTTCAATAGCGCAACGGCTAGCTTTGTTAGCATTTTATAGATTGTAAATCAAAGAAGCTTACTTCTCTCTTTCTCTCGCTCCTTAGTCCCCCAGCCCAGAGACTAAGGAAAAATTTACCATATTGCTGTAAAAGAAAAGGGAAGGCTCAGAAGCACTCTTCTTCTTAAGTTTCAAACTGATGCATAGAAAGCAGAGAAGCTAGGAAATCTGCTGAGAGTTTGGTGGCATAGGTTTGATCATGTTTAAACTGCAAAACTTTGACATTTGTAAACGTCCAGTTAAAGGCAACATTAAAGACAACAGAGCTCTTGCTTTTGTGGCTTTGCTTACCAGCTACAATGTCCCATATTAGAGCAGGAGGGTTGGGAGGAGAGGAGAAAATCCATCTGAAATTTAGCAGCTTAAAAAAAAAAAAAAACCCAAACGTTTATAATCAGCTTGAGAGCTCAGTGGATTTGTGAAATCGTTTGGGATTAACAGGCTATTGATTGCTAATAAAACAATATTTAGCTTTGTCTGATGAACAGCAATGGAAAAAGGTGTGGGCACCTTGTCAAACAAGACCCATTGAGGACGGATGATGGGTTAAGTGTGGGGGTCTGAGTGGCAGCGTGGGTGCCCAGTCTTCAAGGAGAACTTGTCAGTTGTTAGTAAGGCTGGTGAAAGGAAGGACGCCAGCGCCTGATGGCTGGGGTAGTATTGATGCAAGTTAGCTGACTAATCAGATTGAAAAAGTCCCATGGTATTTATGTCACTTTAATTTTCATCAAACAATTGGAGACGACAGCACTCTATTAAGAAGAGGTTGATCCAGAACTAAAGCTAAATAAATTAGGGTCTCAGTTTAATCAAATTATCCCTCTACAGGCCTTGGATTAACCGAGGGAGACAGCGTCGGTCTAGGCACTTTTCATTGGCTGATTTATTTAATTTTTTTTTAAAGAAGCTGGTACAAAGAATGGGAGATTTAACACACATAGCTACTACTCATAATACCTCAAACAAGCACCTTTTAAAAAAAGCAGGAATTAATATTTATCAGGAGAATTCACAGTTTTACTGAAGGGTAATTCCATTTTTACTTTAGTTTTATTCAGTGAAATGAACTGAAAATGAGGCGAAAATCTAAAAGCTAAAACGAGACAACTTGGAAAAACCTGACACAAAAATCAAAATACTAGCCTAATGCTACTTAACGACTTCTTGTTTGATTCACAATAGATAGTTTAGTTCACCTGCTTTAAAAATCATTTGATTGCATATTTACATTTTGTTATGGTTTACTTACATTATTTGTGCAGGCTAAGTCATTATTTTTCTTGCTTCCTACATTCTTTAGACCTCTGGGAAAAGCCTTCAAGGTAGCTAGATTGTCTCTGAGAAAATAATTTTCCCAAGCTGTCTGGTATCTTCTCCTGCAAAGTGTTTTCATTAGAAGTTTACAGCAGGAGATAGCTACTATCTTTTAAATACTAATAATACAAACAAGTCCTGTGCTTATAGATCCTCTGCAAAGATTTAACTGTACCATCGCAATAAATCTTTCGAAACCTCGAACTCCTGAAATATTCTCAATCTGCGTGTTGTCAAAATCATTGTACAAGTCTCCCTGGTTTTCTAGATATAGAAATGAAAGTAAAATAGTACAACCTTTGCTGCAAGTAACTAACTGAATTCATCCCAGTTAGCTATGAAATTTATTTTTGAAAAATGCAACGTGATGGATACTCCCTTCCATCTTTGCTGGAAAAGTAAAAATGATTCTGCAAGAAAAGCAGCACCAATGGATGTGGTCCTATGCCTGATTCTACTTTTTGATTTTTATCTGTTTCTCTGACCTCTAACTCGTTTTTGTCTGCTCATGATCCTCACCATTGTTCCTTGTTCTTCTAGGGCAGTCACAACTTAGGGGAAAGTGGAGCTGAACAAAGAAATATCTGTATTTTTGTTACATCCGTCAAAATGGAGAGACTGGTCTGGGCTCTGGTCTAATGCACAACAAGGTAAATAATTCACACTGCGTATAGGTGTAAAAAGACAGGAGAAGTATGACTGTCCCTGTTGGTCCCTATTACCCTGTAATCTACAAAATCACACACTCTTCTTCTACTTGCATTTCAGTTCTGCTCTTGAAGACATCTTTACCAAGCCCTGGAAATCTAGGCACTAGATTCCTTAAATAGCTATGAAAATATCTACTAATGCTCTTTTTGTTTATGATTTCTAAATTTTTATTCAGTTATGATATCGCTATTAAGGGCTCAAACGATTTGATCCTTTCTTTTCTTTTTGGCACAGACCAAGTTTCCACTCTCTTTGGTCTGTTACTCCTCATGAACACAGACCAGAGCTGGTTCTGGTGGACTTGATCTCTCAGATGCTCAGCCCCTCACAAAAAGGGCTTTAGCTTCAAAGTAACTCATCCAGGTATTTACATTCAGAGTTTGCTAAATGTTTAACATCCACTGCTGTGACACTACGTCTTGTAGATACTAAAAAAAAAAATTAGGTCCTAAATAATTGCTTTTGAAAGTTTGTTTCCAATGCATAGCCCTCATAGTTCCACTAGTTTGACCTGTTAGCTGATCTGAATGCCACCGAACGCCTGTCCTCACTTGTTTTCTTACTGTGAATGAAGAGAGATCATATATTTTCATGGTAAAGATGCGGTCCAAGGTAAACACTTCATTTTACTTTAGATGAGGATAGGATTTCTTTTGTAGTTTATTTTAACAATAATTTACTTCAAGTCCAAGTATTTTTGCCCTATAGAAACATAGATATTAACAGACACAAGTCTGAATTACTTATGTACGCTTTCTCTGTGAACACTGAAGGTGCTTTTGAGTACTTTTATCTGCATTTACCTTTTGGACATCCACAGTGAAAGTAACTCTGAAGATCAGTGATTTTCTAAGTCGGTAAGTTATTTTTTTTTTTAAACCATTATCTGATTGGAGTATTTTTGGTTGAATCTCAGTGGTCTGTAGCACCCAAAATTGTCCTGTATTCCTCAAGCTGCTGCACAATGCACATTTTATGGAGGCACTTCTGTAGTTGCATAAATATATTTTATCTCAAAGTAGTATGACTCCTTTTTCTACACTGTAAATACGCCCTAATTGCAGAGACTGCTTTTGCTCAATACCTCATTGAAAATAAGTCATTAGCAGTATTTGTACCAACAGTTCTGCGTTTCTAGCTGTACATTCCTGCTATTTGCCATTCCTCAAAGCTGCTGACTGCGTAGTGTTGAAGTCCACTGGTTTAACCAGCCTTTCTGACAGGGACTAAACATCGGAGGAAAGAGAACAGCCTATCTAATCAGTTTGCTGATCTGAGGCAAGAAAGTAGAGAAGAATGTGATACTTGTATTTCTTCTGCCTTTCTGACAGGTTGAGAAATTCTGTTTTAATGTTAAAGCAGATAAAATAGAGAAAAAATGGAGGGGACTGAAAATTATCTATGTAACATACTGAGTCCCATACTTCCGTAAAGTAACTCTAACCCTACTTCCAGGGTGAGCTTTTGTCCAAAACAAAACAAAAAAACCAAATCCCTGAACAAAACAAAACAAAACCCCACAAAACCCCCAAATAAAAAAAAATCCCAACAAACCAAAACCTGCCCCTGTCCAGATGAAAAAAATTCTCTTTTGCAGCCCACACTTTTCTTTGGCAGCCCCTTCCAGCCTCATCTCAGCTGCAGATCTAGGCTCGCTTTCTCTCTCAGGCTTAAACCTAACCCTGCCTTCAGGGTGAGCCCTACACAGGGGCCCCTGGGCTTTGCCCAGATGAAAAATATCTCAGTCAGTTATCTTAGTTCAGAATAATATTAAGGGGAAAGTGGTCATCATTTTATGAAACTTTTAAACTGAGCAGGTAAATCCAGGTTAGCAATTCTGCTTTCAATATCCCTTATTTTTCCCGATGACAGGAATAAAAAGTATTTTTTGACTACAGCTTGTTCCCTCTGTATACTAACTGGCACTCAAATTTTCTGATTTATGCTTCATTTAAATCTTTCCAAGCTCTTAATTATTTTAACAGAGTCCAAATTCACCCTTCTCCTGAGAGGGTAATAAAGGTGTAAAGGAGGCCACTGGCATTAATGATGTTTCACTTGCAGTGATGCCTCTCTGAAAAACCTGAGGTTTCTGCATCTCTTTCTGTTGCACCTATCACTGCTGCAGCTACGCTTTTCATTGCTGTGTGATGTTGGAAGCGACAGCTTTGGGAGAACCTCCTCAGCATCTTAAAGACTTAATGAAAAAGCCACTATCTGCTCTTAGACTGCTTGCTACAAAGAGTTTGCATCATTAAGTTAACAAAAAATGCAACAAACTGGGATGGGAGAACTGAGCACAAGAGAGTATTTGCGATCACACTCTGTGCTTTTGGGAGTGTCATTCTTAGCTCTTACATGTAGCAGGCTGGGTCTGGTATCCAAGGAGTGTAATTTAAAATTTGAGAGAGTTTTGGCTTTCTAGGTAGAAAATGCTTTTGAAAAATTGTCTTCACTCTTGAGCTTCATGGTTCTGTGCAGTTGTCTGTTCTGCTGGAGACCTTGAGTGCTTAAAATTGAAAAAACAGAACTCTGATTACACGACTGACTAAGAAGAAATTTGGTTTCCTAAAATGAATTTTTAAACATTTTTTTCTCTTATCTAATATATTTTACACAGGGTAAATTCATAGCCATTTAATAATAGTTTGCTCAAAAATGTTTCATTTGTTTCCTACACAATTTGTCTCAACATACTTTCTTTGCTTTTGAATAACAAGTACTGTGGTCACAAGAGTGATGCAGGTAGAGAATAAATTTACACATGCTTGGAAATCCTGATGAAACAAAGCCCACAAGCAATATGGTTAATACCGTATTTTGTGTGTGAACACTGTGTAACAGCCTCCACACTGTCATGCTTCCAGATCTGGAATAAAATCTGAAATGTAGTAAAAAAACTGTAGATATTTGAAGTTTCTTCCCCTTGGCCCGGATTATGAAATAGTAATCCATTACATTGTAAATCTTCCTGTACCATGCAAATCCCTTTAGAAGGATTAGGAGATTGGAACAAAGATGATCATATTTCAAGAGATACCGGTGTAAGTTATACACTTCTGCTGCAGGATTTCATACAGCCTTCACCCATGTTATATACACTGACCAAAAAGAACAGGTGCTTTACATTTATTGAAAATCTTAATTCACGCAATAATAAAAAAGAAGATTTGGTTACAAGGCTACGGGGCACATTCAGTCTGTTGCTCTCCGAGTGGATTCAACAATAGCTGAGGGTGTGCAATGGAGCAAAGACTATGCAATCAGTGACCCCTTGCCCCGTCGGTGGGGGAGAATTTCAGTAAAACACAAAGAAGCTGCTGTTTCTGCTTTCGCTGCTATCAGCCCGGGCGCTACTTACAGAGCAGTGGCTGCTAAATCTATTTCTGCCGTTAGCTGCTTAAGCAAGAGTAGAGGAAAAGTATGTTTTATCACTCTATGTAAATTCTTTCTTTCTTTCATTAGATACGGAGAATAAGGTAGAAGCATCTGACTTGCCTACATTTCTTCTGTACATCAAGGGTATGTAGAATTTTGCCAGCATTTTGCACGAATTCTAATTCAATGAGTAGTACTAAGTCACTATGTAAAGAAAAAAAAATCCATGAGAAGCATTGGTTTATACCACTAAGTAGCATTTGCAGCATCAGTGTTATCTTGTCATACCTATAGAAGTAACTGAACAGACACGGAATTTAAAAACAAAACACAAAACAGATTTTGTGAAGGAGTCTGATTTAGTAGCTCTGAGATCAAATTTTCTTTTTCAAATCTGTCATTCTGGTTTTAACTAAATTCAGTCTCTGTATTTAGATTTTTCATGTCCCTTTGGATTTGCCTATAATTGGGCAAGTCTGATCTGTTCAACTAGTACTGTTCTTAAAAGTCATTTTTGTTAGCTTTGAGAGAGAGGAGGGAGGGTAACGGGAAGGGAAAATTAAGCTACATGGGACAGATTTAGAATCATAGAATCATAGAATGGTTAGGGTTGGAAGGGACCTTCAAAGCCCATCCAGTCCAACCCCCCTGCAAGGAGCAGGGACATCCCCGACCGGATCAGGTTGCTCAGAGCCTCATCCAGCCTGGCCTGGAATGTTTCCAGGGATGGGGCACCCACCACCTCTCTGGGCAACCTGTGCCAGTGTTCTACAACTCGCATTGTAAAAATTTTTTTCCTAAAATCCAATCTAAATCTACCTCCCTCTATTTTAAAACCATTACCCGTCGTCCTATCACAACAGGCCCTACTGAACAGCTTCTCCCCATCTTTCTTGTAGGCCCCCTTGAGGTACTGGAAGACCGCTATCAGGTCTCCCCGGAGCCTCCTCTTCTCCAGGCTGAACAGCTCCAACTCTCTCAGCTTGTCCTCATAAGAGAGGTGCTCCAGCCCTTTTATCATCTTCGTGGCCTCCTCTGGACCTTCTCCAGCTGGTCCACATCCTTCTGATATTGGGGGCTCCAGAACTGGACACAGGACTCCAGGTGGGGTCTCACCAGGGTAGAGTAGAGGGGGAGAATCACCTCCCTCGACCTGCTGGCCACGCTTCTCTTGATGCAGCCCAGGATGCGGTTGGCCTTCTGGGCCACAAGAGCACATTGCCGGCTCATGTTGAGCTTCTCATCCACCAGCACTCCCAAGTCCTTCTCCTCAGGGCTGCTCTCGATCCATTCTCTGCCCAGCCTGTATTTGTGCCTGGGATTGCCTTGACCCATGTGCAGGACCTTGCACTTGGCCTGGTTGAACTTCATGAGGTTGGTGCGGGCCCACCTCTCCAGCCTGTCAAGGTCCCTCTGGATGGCATCCCTCCCTTCCAGCGTGTCGACGGCACCACACAGCCTGGTGTCATCGGCAGACTTGCTGAGGGTGCACTCTATCCCACTGACCATGTTGCCAACAAAGATGTTGAACAGGTCCAGGCCCAACACGGACCCTTGAGGGATGCCACTCGTGACTGGTCTCCACATGAACATCGAGCTGTTGACCACCACTCTCTGAGTTTGGCCATCCAGCCAACTCCTTATTCACCGAGTGGTCCATCCATCAAAGCCATGTCTCTCCAGTTTAGAGAGAAGGATGTTGTGCGGGACAGTGTGAAAAACTTTGTACAAGTCCAGGTAGATGATATCCATTGTTCGTACCTTGTCCACCAATGCTGTCACCCTGTATAGATTAGAAATCAGAGACTGTAATTCACACCAGGAAATTAATGTTTCCTTCTTGACTTCTGCATCCCCCTCCTTTTTTTTTTTTGGTCTTACTGACCAATTACAATCGCTTTGTTTTTATATTCAGCAAAGACCAGAGAACTCAGTGCCTGGACGTTTCAATATTTTATCTCTGGGCTAGCAGTTGTAGTTTGGTCCTGTGACCTGCAGTCCTGGAGCACTCTGGTAGCTTCATTTGAAACAAGAACCCATTTGATGCGCTGTACAACTATGCTGTGATGTAAAGCACACGTTGGATCTCCTGATCTGAACTGAAGTGTCAATGCAGAGACACCCTAACTTTGCTAACTGAATAGGTGAAGAAAAAAAGATTATTTTTAACCCTCTCACAGATATCTGATTTGATCAAAAAGTATAAGATGTTATGTAAAAATTCACTATAACTCTTTGCAAGGCTGGATAATTTATTTTATTAACTTGACATAAATAAATCCATGTGTGATACCTGAGGAGGTGCAGTTGTCTAACAGCAGTGATGAGATATGGGAGATTTCAGTCAGTCATACTAGGAAATAGACTGTACCCTTGTTCAGTTATGAGACGCCACACAAATACAGTATTTACCCATCTGATTCAGACTGGTGCTAACAGGATGCACAGCATACCTCTGTTCTTGCAGTTATATAAGGCAGACAGGTTCAAGCTGAAACAGTAATTTCAGTATTTTTTTAAATATTTGTAGTAGTACAGATGTGAATTTATAAACTTTGAGGGCACAAATTGGAAAAACTTTACCTTTGACATTTCCTCCACCACGTGCTACCTAGGAGCACCATGCAAAGTGGGAAGGCACCGTTTGGTTCTGAAGAGATGGATGTTTCCGTCATGCACAAAATGGAGAGAAAACATGAAGGAGATTTGGTAACCCACCTAGAATATAAAATAATATCATCTTCAGATCGTAAGTCTCAAGCTTTGTTTTCCATACTTCTTTTTTAAACCACTTTTAACTTCTCCATTTGAATGAGGCCCTCAGTTCTGGAAGTCTGTTGCTATACTTTGTTTAAAAGCGAACACGCTGGTACCCTTTGACTCTCCCACTGCAGCCACACTACATGTAAGAAACAGAAACCCGGTTGCCCGCCACCTGCACAAAGTAGGATTCCAACTCCGAGCAGAAATAATCTCTTATATTTTAGGCTGGCTGAGGGTCGGACTCTTTAACCATCTGCCTGCTTTTTGCTTCTGTGAGGCTACTGGGCACTAACAGCGGGGTCTTCCTGGGTGCGGGACACGCAGGTGGAGGCAGAGCTGACGGGAACGCTGCGCCTGCACCCACCTCTACGGCGCAGCCCCCACAAAATGGCGCCGCCCTCCGCGCTCGAAAAGTAAAAATTAAAGCTGTCGGCGCCGCTGACGCCGTCCCCGGAGGGCTCCGCCAGGGGGCGCGCTAACCCCCCCTCTTGGGCTCGTCCCTCAGCGCTGACGTGAGCGGGGCGGGGCGGAGCGGAGCGGCCGCCCGGAAGTGGCGCACGTGGGGCGGCGGGGCCATGGCCGCCCGGGCGGCCGGAGTGGCTCTGGCAGGTAAGTGCCTGTGTGCGCGCTGCCCCCCTTCCTCCCACCTCTCTTCCTTTTCCTCCTCCTCCTTCTTCCCCCCTTTCCACCTTCTCCGCCCCGCCGGTGAGTAACGATCCCCCGCTCTGGGCTCCACAGGAGCCGGCGGGCCGCCTGCCGAGGAGGAGATGCCCGAGCTGTCCGACGGCGAGGAGGCCTGGGAGGAGGAGGAGGAGGAGGAAGAGGAAGGCACCACCGGCCTGCGCACCCGCTGCCTCTTCTGCGACAGGTGAGGCGGCGCGGGCAGCGCCCCACGGCCGCGGTGTCCTGCTGTCCCAGTGTTCCGCCCCGCCCTGGGCTGAGGGGCTGCTGAGCCCCCGCGAGGAGCGGGGCTGGGGTGCGAGCGCCCAAATCCGCCCGCGGGAGGCAGGCGCGTCGGGAAAATAAACAATACCCCGTTGGTAACGGTGCTCTGTAGCTTGCTGGTCTCGTATAGCGCCTTTCTAGAGACCAAGGTCTGCTAAATCCGGACTAAAGGAGGGAGAAATAACGCAGAAAGCAGGTAATTCCCCTCTCCTCACCTTGAAGCTGAATGGAGGCTCCTCTCGTGAATTCTCTCTGTTATCTTCCCCCGGCGTCAGTAAATAGATGAGGATTTTTATTTTGATCCGGCAGATGCAGCTGACCAACTCACCTTGCATATACGCAGATTTTATGTTTTGGGTTTAATACTGTCTTTGCTCTGAAGGAGTTTTTGGTAGTGTCAAACGAAGTTTTTGCGTTTTTTACTTCTGTTGCAAAATGTTTTGCAAGCAAGGTAAAAGTTTCTTTGCGAGGCATGTGCGTAAGCAGAAGCTGGTTCATCTTTTCTCCAAGGCAAAAATGATATGTTCTGAACACATCCCGTAGTGGGTGAGAACAGAGCATGTGAAATTCCTAAGAGTCTTACAACTTCAAAAGATGTTAATCCTGCATGTTTAATAATTCATTGTGTACAGGTTGTTCAGTTCTGCTGAAGATGTGTTTTCCCACTGCAAAACAGAGCATCAGTTTAATATTTCTGATGTCATCAAGAAACACGGTAAGTTGTTTTTGTGATTTCTTGTTTCCACCTGCCTGTCAGCATCTCATTTAAACTAAATTGCAAAGATTAGCTTGTTTCTAACTGCTTTCCTGGTTGAATATTTTGAGATTGAACAGGATAAGTTATTCTAGAAAAATGATTATATGTTATCTTTATGTTGCTACTGGTAAAGTTCTCGACTAGTGACCAAAGTAAGATTGATTTCTGCTGGCTTGTGCTGCGTCCTCACTGCCTGCTCGAGCAACCTGAGCCAGTCCACGGCACACTGGAGGTGGGAGCTCTTTGCCTGGTCTACTGGGCGCTATTGCCTGTCTAGTGCTGCTGTTGTTGTGCTCAGGAGCTTCGCAGAGAACAAAGTGGCTGTATCCACCAGAAGGTCAAGTAACTGGGCTTACTACTGGTGTCTTGGCTTGGTACTGTTTATAGTCTTGGCCTGTGTTCTGTCAAGTGATCGTAGGAAGGTGTGCTCTCCGATGTCTGTTTCATTCTTTCCAAGTGAAGTGTAAGGTTGGCTTTCACTTGAAGCTGCCAAGGTTGTTTAGGCCAAGGTGGTGACTGAAGGGAGGTACAGATAGGAGAATGTATGTGAAGTGGGGGCTGGCTTTGGAAGAGTTAGGTAAGTGCTGAACTACTGAGCCTGAAATCCGTATCTTACTGCTTGTAGAGGAAAGGGAGCAGTGCTGAAGAAGCACTATTTTAAGAGCATCTACTGAAAAGGAAGGAGAGAGAAGGGAATGGGAACTACATGAAGCGTTTAGAAATCTGCATACAGAATCATAAGATCTGGTCTGTTTTCTGTCTAAAATCCAATGGAAAGTATTTTGAGTTTATGTGATATCCTTACTGTTCTTGAGGAAAGCATGTAATTGTATTTAAACTATTGTTATTTCTGAGTAAGCGGGCAGTTTTAAATCAATATTGGTGTATATTCTTGATGACTAGGATCAATTTACATTTTGTTAAGCAGAATGCTAAGAATACGAACAAAGGAGCACAATAGCCTCAAATATCAGCACAGTAGCTAGTAGAAGAGAAATGTGTGCATCCTGATGTAGATGCTTGCCAAATGAATTAAGTCCTTTCTCATAATCCACATTTGCATTCTTGATTCGTGGCAAATGTATTTGTTGTGAGGATGAGAATTTCCTGGTTTAGTCCTGAGAAAAAGAAAAATGTAGATGGCAAACTTAAGATAGGAAGACTGCACAAGACAATGAGGTAGAACCCAAGAGAAAGCTGGCTAACTGAACGAGTAATTAGTATTCATATAATTGTAAAATGCATGTAGGTTTTCCATAATGCAAGCTCTCTTTTTTTCTCCTCTTTCTTTTCAGGACTTGATTTTTATGGATACGTGAAACTGATAAACTTTGTTAGATTAAAGGTAGGTGAGCCACATACTACTTCTATAATCTGTATCTGGAGAATGGGAAATCAAGCTGTGCTTTTAATTTGCCCTTTTTTAACAATTATATGAAGTTTTTGTTATACTTTTGTTATACTTTTGTTAGAAATTATAGGAAATAAAATGGCTATTGATTGATCTGTTTAGATATGAAGTTGTTTTCATTTTCAATATGTTGAATTAATGTGAGTTTTATTGTTTCCAGAAGAGGTTGTTCAGACTTGCAAAAAGGCCACGCCATGTTGTGTCGTGTTGTTTTGTTAATTCATCTTGGCCTTTGACTCTGCTGTCTCACTCCAGTAATGGGTTCGCTTCTTGATAACTGAAATTTCTCAGTCCTTGCATGCATATTGGTGCAAAAGACTTTGCTGGGGATGTGAGCTGGTCAGACTCCAACTGCTGTGTTAGTAAGGACAACACCTGATCCCTTAGGTCACAGAACCCAAAATTAGTCTCTGCTAACATGGTACCAGAAACAGGAAAGCTGATGGGAACCTGCGGTTTTAAGTTAGGCCTGGGTAAATTTCCTATGTTCTGTGCCTTTGAAGTATGTTCTTTGGTTGTTCCTTGAAGGTTTATGTTTAGACTTAATACTGTCTTATGCAATTAAACATTTTTACTTAAATCTTCAAATATTTACTTAAATCCCCAAGTAGTTATTTGAGGCATAACTAGCTGTGCAGAGTAAACACCGAAACGGAAATACTGAAGTCCAGAATCTGAACTCTCCTATCCTGACAAAGTATTAATTGGCAAGGAGCAAACACAGCGTTTCTGAAATTTGTGCCTACAGCACTGTTCACGTAAAAACGCTTTGCACGGTTAGTATCTTGGCTTTATTGATGAGCCCTGTTGTAAGCTATGGGTCTGACATAGTCAAACTCCTGAGCAAACTTGGTTCCTGATAGCAGCGTAACCTAAAAGTATCCATCAATGTCTATCAGTTTGCTGTGCTTTACTGCTTGTGCTGAATTCCTTGATCGTGTAGCTTCCTGGGCTTTGGGACAAAGACTGTCTCATAGGTGTGGTTTTATGCTGTTCTCTGCTCACCATGATTGTAGTGTCAGGTGAGTACTTGATGTCAGAACCAGGATGAAAGCCAGAAGTTTGTTTCTTCACTGTTCTTGCTAGTCACGGTTCTCGGCCTTTGCTACAAAACTACTTTAGTAATTACCTATTTTTAACAGGTGGAAGAACAGATCTTTGCCTTGTTTTCTTGAATGAAATTGAAGGACTGGTGTGTTTTCAAAGAAACTTAGCTTACATGCTCTTCTCCTCCTGTCTAGAAACCAACAGCAGCATATTTGAGTTCTCTCAGCAGCCCACTGCCTTGGGAAGGAGAGGAATATTTCAAACCAGAGCTGGAAGATGATCTCCTACTTCAGTTTGGTAAACAAAGACATTTCATTATGACTACACTACGTTGTGGGGTAGGTGTGATATTGTCAGAGTTCATGTCATGTGAAGCATCATCACTATTATTCAGTGGACTCATGTACATGAGAAAGGCCACATACTAGCTGAAGTCATGACATTGTCACGCTCTGAAATTCTTAACACGTGTTATATGTTGATTTTTAATGGCTGAGATTTCTATAGCCCTGTTTATTATCTGCATTCACTTATTGTACATGCGATGTTCATAGCAGAGGTGTGTATGTAGTAATTAAGCAGGTCAAAGAGGCACTCCACCCAATCTTCATTGGAAGATTTGTGAAGCTTTTAAAACTTCTTAATGTAGATATTTGAAATCAGATGTATTCAGTCAAAAACACATGCTATAAGTAAGGAGCAAGTAATTTGCTTCTTTGAAAGTATCTTCATCTTTTATACAGGTTCTATTTTGGACCGATTCTGTGTAAGATACTACAGTTGCATAGAAGAGTTTTGCTGCTTTAGCGGTTCTAGCGAATGGTACGAGCAGCCTTAGTTTCTCTCTCATGGACAGTTTGTCAGATGGCCTTGAGAGAATTCAGTTTGACTTTTGAATTTATTTTTCTGCCCATGATCCTCCCACTCTCTTCCTATTTTGTACTTTGATTGTAGATCTTTCTTTCCCCTAAATCATAAGGTACTTAGGGCTTGTGGATTTTTTTTTTCTTCTCCATACAGTCTGGAATGCAGTTTTCCCCTTTTCTAACTGAGCCCTGCTGCGTGATAGCAGAGGTAATGAGTGGTAGAGGACGTTGGTTGTTTATTCAGGGATTTCACATTTCACTCTATCCACTCCTGCCTAATATATGGTCTTTGCTCAAGTTTTTGAGGTGCTTTGAGGTGCCATGGCAGTTGCTAAAGGCTTATGGGAGTGATCTGAATCTCTGAAATCTTATTTTAAGTATCTGTGCTTTGTTTCAGTCCCATAGGCCAAAGGAGTAAATGGAAGAGAGACACGGGTTTTTAGTGAAGTTTTTTTAATGAATTTTATTTTTTTTTTAATGCCCAGTAAGCTGTCAGTAACTTCTTATGTCCAAAACCACAGTAGCACCATTTTTTTTTTGTCCACTGATACCCATCTGTTGAAATCACCAGCTGAATTTGGCAAGAGGAGAATGGGACCTGGTGCCAAGTCTGAGTTTTGGTAGTTAAAAAGCAGTGTTTTATCTAGATTAATTCTGCTTATGCTTTTTTGAGTTTTTGTATTCATAATCTTTATAAAAGCCCGAGGAATTGGTTTGAAAATTAAGAGTTACTGTCTAATTACTAAGAAATTTAAAATTTATTTATCTTCTTACCTTTTAGCATTACCATTAACAGCCCTTTTGGCCTGAGAATAATGTAACTGGAAAAATAGAGAATAGGACTGTAATTAACTTAAGTGCAGTTTAAACCTAATGTCTCTCTTATCAGCAATCAAACACTGGTGTTTAGAGAGGCCTGAATTCTGGATTGATTTGCTTTGTTAAGTTAAAGCTTGTTTCTAGCGTACTTGCTTTTACTGAGTAACACTGCTGTTCTGTGGTTAGTCCTATCAAATTCACTGGTGCTTCTTATAAAACGGACTACTTTAACAAGTCATCCAAAGACACGAACAGCAACACTGAAAACATCTTATGGTTATGAGCTGCTGTGATGCAACACATGACTGGTAGGTGTTTTGTTTTGTTTTTTTTTTTCCCCTTGTCGGTTTATCAGATATAGAAGATCTTTGTGAACCTGCAAACGTTCTGCCTTGTAATGGTTTAAATGATACAGTGCTCCTTGAACAATTAAAACGTGCAGAACACAGAGCAAGACTTGCAGAAGCAGCCTTGGCTAGAGCACAAGAAGATCTTCAAAAAATGAAGTAAGTACTTGAACTGAAGTTTTGGGTTTGTTTTTTTATTTTGATGTATTTTAGGTGAGATGAAGTGTTAATGTTTAAAGACCAACAGAAATTCAAATAAGTGGTAGAATGTAACTGTGGAATAAAAGTCATGACTTGTTTTGGGACTGTAGGTTTGATTTTTATGTTATAGATGATTAGTAAACATATTGTGATTAATAAAAACTGCACAGAATCTGCACAAATCGAAAAAGCAAAGTGTGCTTAGGAAAGCTAAATGAGCACATGGCCGAGAAACATGTATTTTGCTTCCGACCACTCTTTCTCAAACACTTTTCCATCAGTCCTTTAGATATGAATTTGAACAGTGAAGATCTACATAGTGGAGAAGAGGGAGGTGTTGACAAATTAAATACAGGACTCTAAACATTTTCAGAGATTACTCCAATGATTGTTAGTAGTAGAATCCAGTTACAGTTTGGAGAAACCCTCAGTGAAATTAATAAACCAGTTTTTCAGTTACTTTTCTCTTCAGTCTCAGGTGTGGATTCTGTTAGTAAGAATATTCAGTTCATTGCAATCAGGAGTAGGGCATCCTGATAGCTGTACATTCTACTTCTAAATCTTGAGGTCTTCAAATGTGGATTGATGGTGTTCATGGATAAACTGGGAATGTGAACTACTTTTTGAGTCATATAGGATTAAATCCTATACAAATGTGTAATTTCAAGATCACACTGGACACTGAAGGACTGTAATTTTATTTGAGAAACCTGGAAAAATAATTCATGTTCTTTTGTGGAAAAGTGGCAAAAACCTTGTTTTGTAAAATACATTTGAGGGTTCATTGTACATTTTAAGAGTACACACTTGATGTTATTAGTAACTAAGTATACCAAAATAAATTCATGTATGCAAATCCTATCAGCTGTGAACAATTCTGCATGTCAAAAACGAACACTTGTCTTCAGCTGGGTTTCACTTTTGCAAATTGTACTTTATAGCATACAGCACTTTTCTGATATTTTTATGTACATTATGCATTAATTAATCATAAACAATAAGAAAGAAAGAAGTTTGTCACTGTACTTGGAAAACTTGTTTTTTCTCTGTGTGTCGTCTTGTCTTACTCTTGTTCCCTTCTTTTTCATTTAAAAGAAAGAAAAAGCTTTTCAGATCATCAGTTACAGTTTCTTTTCAGCTCTCTAAACTTCAGTCAGGCTTGTATAGATTTCTTTTTGAGATTAGTGTATCAATATATCTGCTGTTGTAAAAGGGAGCCTTTATTTTTTTCTCTGTCAATGCAGGCTCTTCGATTCAGTAGCAATTGGCAGGCAGCAAAAATAACCAGATGTAGATCTGATGCAGCACAGTTTTTTAAGTTATAAACAGATAAACCAGTTGCACTGTAGTAGATTACATGCTGTACAGAGCAATACTGATCCGTGTTGGAGGTTACTCCAGTGAAAGAGACCTTCTATGGCTGTTTCCTTTCAGGTAAACCTCTGCGAAGTAAAGATAGTTTACAAGTCTGATGTGGAGCAAGAATAGTATGCGGGACATTAATGTACAGTAACTTGGTTTTCTACTGTTTTCTGTCTTGGAAATAGGTTTATACTGGTATTTAGGGGACTGGCTGGCTCACTTCAACTTCTGGAGTAAAAAAAGCTAGAACCAGGAGCTTTCTCATATTATACCTATCTCCAGAGACTTCTTGGGACACTAAGTAACTGTAACTTCTGTCAGTTGCAACATGACTGCATTATGCAGGTTGTGCTCTCCAAGATGAGGAAAAAAGATTTTTTTTTTTTTTTTTTGTTTTAGTTTGGTTTGTTTTTTTGTTTTTGTGGTTTTTTTAACAGCTGCCTGTTCAGGATCAGTCATGCAGCTCCCTAGAGATTGTTGCCTTCTGAGCCCTGGAATAATAGTAGGAGGGCACATTTCTGTGGAAATGTTTTTCCAAGTTTGCTAGACTGAGTAGACTTGGAGAATTATGAGAATTGAAGGGAATACAATGTAAAGACAGGTAGCTGGAGGCCTAGTGACCTTTTTTTTCCCCCTCACACATGGTAACACTTCTATAAATCAGGTCACTTTTAGTGTTAAGTATAACTTGGAGATTTAAGAGCATGGTTTGTATAGCGTGATTTTTGTGTGTTTGTCTGTGTCCCTTTTAGAGACGGTGGCTTTTGTTTTTACTTCTTTTTTTTCTCAATTAAAAAGACAAGAGGGCAGGTCTGTCTTTAGAATTTATTTGATACTTGTATTGCATGCACAGGTTGGAGGAACTGCTGGCTGAATCAGTTTTCAACAATTTTAAATTTAAAATCAAGTTTAAATCTTAAAAAGTAGTAATTGTTCTTGTATGTCAAAGAATCTATTTGTTGTAAGTTTGAATTTCTATAATTCTTATATTTATCTAAAAGTAAGGAAAATGCAGGCTGCTGTGGTAAAGTGCAACGTTAAAAATAAGATCCAGACCTTGCCTGTGTGTCAGCAAGTATAGGAAATTTCTGATACTGACAAACTTTTAATATGACTTCCTTTACCACCTTCTCTTCCCCATCAAAACTAATTAAGCAGAGAAATATTTGACGTATTGGGGCTGAAATAGTATTTTTGGTTTTGTTGTTGTTGTGTAAGGGTGGTACTGGTAATGAGATGTAGTAATGCAACTTCTGTGCATTAAGTTCCTGTTTAAGGAAGTATGACCACTGGTAAAGGTCAGTTTTGTCTGCTTTGGAGTGGTCTGGGATGCAGGTTTTGTTGATGTTGGACTGTAGACCTTGGAATATTGTCTGGCTGAGGCGTGTTTGCTTTTTCACTTCATCGTTGATATATTATGAGCTGTTAGCTTGTAAATTTTTAGTTGTGTTTTCATGATAAAACCCTTTATTTTTGTGTATTTTGTCATCAAAGCTGCTTTGAGAAATGAGAAGAAAACATGTGTATTAGGAATGCAAGGCCATGGAGGAGGAAAAATAGGCGACATGAAACTAAAGTAATAAATTGCATTTTAAACTTTGGTTTGTTTCCACCCACATGCTTCAGTTTTAAGGTACTTTTTTCTGCCTTCCACTAGTCATGCAGTGTTATATGGTTTGTAGTTCTGCCGTTCGTTATATTCAATCTGTATCTGCATTGCACAACCTAAAAAACATGTTCTTTTGACCACTGCGGTACTTGCTTTTGCATTAGCGAGCACAGAACAGTTAATTCCTCCTTAAAACCAGAAATGAAGTCTGAATGTTGTACTGCTGATAATTGCTGGTTGAAAGCAGAAAGCAGTCATTGCAGGGGAGCAATGGACGGAGAACTGTGGTGCAGCAGCCTGGAGGAGCCGGCAGAGGGAAGTTGTGCGCACTTAAAACTGGTTCCATTGTTGTCAAAGCCCCTGTGCAGTCTGGATTCCTTATCTCTTTCAAGCCCCTTCTCCCCCTCTGCCCCCGCCTCCTTTTCATGGTCCCATAAACATGTCTCAAGGGTATATTTCAAATTGATTACAGACAATTTGCACAGGATTTTGTGATGAACGCAGATGTCGGGAGCAGCTCATCATCCGGCGCCATTGCAGACCTTCAGGAGGATGAGGATGGTGTTTACTTCAGCTCCTATGGGCATTATGGGATTCACGAAGAGATGCTAAAGGTTAGAAAGTAGTCTCAACTGCATCTTAGTAGGACTAAAGAGGAAAGGTGGAATGAAGTGGGCTGTGTGCCCATAAGTATACTGCAGAGCAGCTGCATTTTTAACCCTTTCTATACATGATAGTTTTTTCCTGAGAGTTGGGTTGAGACTTACTTTTTTTTTTTTCTAATTTTATTTCCACTGTATAAATTCTGTCTACGGGAAACATTAGGAGTATAAAATCATTTAGTCTAAGATATGCTTGAAGATAGATTACAATATCTGTACCACAACCTTACCTTGCCAAAAGGAGCTTTTTCCTGAGTGCTTAAAAGATATAAGTATAAAAGGATAGGATAAAACATGGTACAGACAGTGCGTATTTTTCTTTAGTTTATATTTTTCTAACAATTGAAAATTGTGGTTTCCTGTCCTACTAGGTAAACAGAAATTGTTGGTATTTGTGCATAACATAACATTGAACAGTTGGAAAAATTGCATGCTCCTTTTATATGATAAAATAATCAAGGCTTAAAACTCTTCAAAGGCAAACCTGTATGCCCTTTTACCTTTGAAAAAAAAAAAAACAAGCACCAAACACAAAACCCAACATCCTATAATTGACATGTAAATCAAAGTCTCTTAATGCTTCTTTTTAGAGAAAGTATCGTAGTTGTGAAAGTCGTAAACGGTTTTCTTATTTTAAGATAGAAATAAATAAAATTCCTGCCTAATGTAGAAATAGAATATGGAGTTGTGAAGTGACTTGTCATTGTAGGTAGCACGTAATGTTTTCTGCTTTGTAGGTCATTTAGTTGCCCCAGTGTACAAATACACATCAATCTGTGTTAAGAATATTATGAGCATAAACGTTAATTTTAAGGGGAGTGAGGGGGAATATTTTACAGAAGCACAGAGATGTGTGCGTAAGTAGAAGAATATTTTCTACAATGCGTAGTCTAGAGGAATACGTTTAAAGTCTTGAAGATAAATAAAAATGATAAAAATTTTATTTTGCAGCTGCATAAAGGTGTAATTTCAGATGTTATAGGGTATAGGATGAGGAAGCCTGTCCGTTTGCTAATAAAGTTTATAATATTTCTGCATCTCTGCACAAGGAGATTGATACAAAATCATATTTTGCTGGTTTCAGGGAATATTTGTCAGAATGCTTTTAAGAAGACTTTTGACTTTCCTAAACGTAGAAAAATGATTTATTTTTATCATGTGTGCATTGAATTTTTTCATATATGCTAGACATTAAATTTTTTTTTAATGTCTACCTTATTTATATAAATATAGTGGTTTGCTACATTGACATTTTTAAGAAAGGAGACTTGCTGTCTGAATTTTAAGTCTAATTCTGACACTGTTCGGTTTTGAAACCTTTTTTTTCCTCATGCCTGGTAGTGGTAAGGTGAAGCTTCAGTTTGGGTTTTGTTTTTGTTTTTGTGGGGTTTTTTTGGTTGTTTTTTTTTTTTTTTTTTTCTGCAAATACATCAGGGATGGGGGAAGAGTATTGTTAACTTTACACTGGTCAAATGGCTAGTGTTTCCCTTGTTCTATTTTTAGGGGGTTTTTTTTGCCTCCAGAATGTCTTGACTATCATGTTAATAAATTTCTTTACCATTTTATTTAAAAACCTAACAAAAGCATTGTATTGAAATGGCGAGTGAGAGAGTGGAACTGATGAATAGAGAGACCTGAAGTGAATGACCGTGGCTTACTCGAGCAGCAGTGCATGTAGTAGAGGCAGCAGCTAGAATTGTATTGATTGTGCTGGGGCAGTGCTGAGGCAATGTGAGTGGGCGGAATGTAAGGGTGAAAGCTTTCCAGGTGGCTGCTTTCTCGATTGATGCTGAACCTTCTGGTTTTCATTTTCTTTTTTTTTTTTTTTTTTTTAAACTAATTTGGCTGTTTCAGCAAATCCTATTGTATACTGCAGTAGAGGTGAACTAGCATCGTAGTTGTTTTACTATGATTTTAAAGAATCCCAGTTTTGAAAATTAATGTTAATTAAGTATAATTTTAAATTACAATTTTCTAAAAATCATCACTAAGAGTTTGGTCTCTGTGTGTGTGGTAATCCTCCTAAATGTAAAACTGGATTTTAGGACTTTCAAGCCTCAGCATAATTTTTGTCTGCAGAATTTTTATGAACATATCCTTTGTTCTCAGTCTCTGGTTTTGATCTTGTTTTTCTAATAAAATAGACTTTGTTCTTCCTCATTAGAGAACTTATTTGGTTTCTATATTGTTTCTAAAAATTCTTACCTGCCATAGTAGAAAAATATTAAATTAAATATAAGCAGTTGGGTTTTATGTTTTAGTGTTACGTATAGACTTGTCTTTACCAGATAAAAGTAGCTTAAAATTTTTAGCTTGGCAGCTAATTTGTGTACTTGCTGATGCATATTAAGAAAAATCAATGTTTTAATAGATTACCTTGCTGGTAGATTGATCTATATGGCTACCTTTCATATACTAAGATACTATAAATGTTTAGTTCTGTGCTTGAAAACATTTCAGCTTCTCATGTCAGATTGTATTGCAGTTAATTTTGTTTATTATATTGGGCTTTCGTAGCATGGGCTGGACAGCTTCAATAACTAACTTGTTGTCAGATTTGCAAATTTGCGGTTTGTTCAGAAAGAGAAAAGGTTAATCAGATCCATAACTTTTTTTTTGAAGGAATCTCTGTGGCACGGGAGTGTCAGAAAATAAAATTATACAAGATGTTTTATGAGCTTGTGACTCAAATTTTTACTGTTGTGTAGAAGGTTGTTATGTAAAGTTCATGCCATATTGTCACTCTATTACTGCTGTTCCTGGAAAGTGGTGAAGAGGTATTAACAACTTTGAAACATACACAGTCAAATGCAGCAGGTCAGGAAAGTGTAAGCTAATTTCTTGTTTTCCCTCCAGAGGCTCAGCTGGCTTCATTTGCAAAGACAATAAATTCTGGAAGAATATCGTATGGGAAGTGTTGTAATTGCAGAACCCTTATAAGTACAGTGGCCACAAAACATCTCTAGGCCAAGTTAAAAGCAAGTTTCTCAGTGTTTTTGAACAATATGCTGTATGTAAGTAGAAAAAGTGAACATTGTTTTTTATTCTTTAAATCCTAGGATAAAGTGCGTACAGAAAGCTATCGTGACTTCATCTATCAAAACCCACATATCTTCAAGGACAAGGTAGGTAAAACAGCTCAGAAAATACAATAATTTCTGTGATTTGTTTTTTTCTCAATCGGTAGAAATCCTTCAGGTTGGCTGCTTTGCAGGTTTGGGAATGCAGTATCGCGCTGACAAGATGTGATTTAATGTGCTCTGGCTTTATTAGGTGGTGGAGTGCTATTCAGCTGCTGGAGGGTGCACGGTGCTGATAACAGAAGTGCTGATCACTGTTGTCTTTGTTCTGTGTGCCGTGTCGGGATGTTCATTAGTTATGTTGGCGGGGTTAAGTTGAGCCTTTCTTGTCCAGTATATTAAGTGGGATCTATCGCAGAAGGCCTCTTTACCAGAATTTAAGTGAATTTCAATTTGTGCCTGATACAGTAAAAACATCCTAGGAGCACTGTAATTAGAACTGGGGAAGAATTCATATGCAACTGTTTTCTTGGATTAGTGTTTGGTCACTCCAGACTAGGTTATTATTAAGGGACTTAGAACCAAGGACTCATATTTCACTTGCTGTGAGGAGAGATTGCACTGACACTTGTTTATGATCTTACTGTGGTTATGACCCCTGCACAGTTACGATCCTCTTCTTGTCTTCTGTATTTCTGATGGCTATTTCTGATGGGGTGGTTGTGTTCTGAGTTACAGTGTGCAGCCTTCTGTTCTGGATTAGCTTTCCTCTATTTAGTGCTTCCCATTCTTCAGCTGTGTATGGACATTTCTCAATGTGAAACCAGGATGTCTAGGTTTATGGAAGACAATCAGTGCTGATTTTGTTTGTTTGTTTTGATTGAGACTTTTTTAGTAAGTGAATACTACAAGGCTTTAGAATAGTTGTGGAAGTAGTAAAAATCCACCCGTCGATAGTTCCACAGTTGGAAATTGTGCTAAATATGGCTTTGTGCTAGGTAGGAGATATTTCAAGGTAGACAATGCATACTCTTTGTATGTCTTACCTCAGTTTTTTGTTGGCAACTACAGCAGAAAAATATTAGGAAAAGAGTTTTCTTCCTTTTTGCTTCAATCCATGTCACAAGCCTGTCTTTACTACACATTTCTAAGCTCTTTAGTTATAATGGGAGAACAAGCAGAAGTGTTGTAGAAACATTATGATGCCAGCTACTTAAAAGATGCAGGTGACTGCATGTCTGAGCGGCTTATCCAACAAAGCAGACAGATCAATAAAGGAAAGAAAACTTTCTTAGGAGAAATTTAGTTTCACAGATGCGCCTAAAATCGATAACTGCAGGTTTTCACAGAGTAAGACTGATCTTAACTTATGTGGAATGTATGTCCTAGTGGAAAAGTAATTTTTCAGGATTGGTTGTATTTCTTCTCTGCTGAATGGACATACTGGTAATATTTGAAACAAATGCAGGTGAACTGTTCTAGGCAACATTGCTTCAGCCCCAGCAGCACATGCACTTGCTCAGGAAACAGCTAGAAAATGTGTGTGCTTACTCTGCGTTTACACTTCTTCTGAAAGTGTTCAACTTGTAAAGAGAAGCTTGTCGTCTTATCACAACATCTGCAAACTGGCTTGTGAGCTTATGAGCTCTGTGGTTTTATAGCAGTTTTTTGATCAAGATTACCTCAAATTTATAGTGTATCCAAGTCCATCGTAGTGTGTTGAGGTTGAATGGAAAGACAGATTCTCAATTGCTTTGAGTTCCCAACTCAAAGCAATCCAGGTCACCTCATCCAGGTGACCGGTGCCACACTTAACTTCTGTGTCTAACTAAATGTTGATGTAGCTTTCACTTGGTATGCTGTTACGGAGAATATTTTTTTTCCAGAGGTCTAGCTTTGAGTGACATCTGTTAAACTTCTGCTGAAGGAACTGTTAGGATGTTTTGCTTAATTTATGTATCATATGATGTTCTCAGAACCATATTAATGAGTGAAAGTTCTAACTTGAAGAAGTAGTCTGTTTTCCCCTAAAGTTTGATTACAGTTAAAAAAAAAAAAAAAAAATTAAAGTCTGATACTGTATTTCCTAGAACTCCCATATGGTATTCCTCCCTAGAAAATATAGTGATGCTTTTTGTTGTTTCTGAAAGGACACCTGTGAGGTGGATTGGGAGAAGCTTGTTCAAAGGGTTTAGTCGCACTAGCTTTTGATCCAAATCTGCAGTATCTCAAAAAGGTGTGATGCCCGGTAACAAATGATAACAGAGTATCTAGGTTCATTTATTATCCATACTTTATTCAGAACCAGCCAATTCATTTGTTCTCTCTCAACTTTCAAAAGAAATTGCTGAAACTCAAACAAATTCTGCTTGCTGCCTTTATTTTCAACTGGTTAGATGTATTTGAGAATAGGACAACTTAGATTACCCAGCAGGAGTAGCTAAGGTGGCCTTACTCAGTAAAATGAAATGTGATCCATTTTACAGTGAGAGTATTTTATGGCGGAAAAATAATTGTCTGGACAAGCACTATTGCCATGCTTAGTTTTTGTTGTAGAATAGAAGGCTGAGGCGGGCATCAATGCCATATTGAGGGGAGAAAATCAGTTTTTAGACATTATTGCTGCTAAAAGTTCATTGATGAAATTTAATTTTACTGGCCAAATTACCTCATCTCCTCTTTTTCTGAATTTGAAGTAATTTTTTTTCCTGTTACTAAGAGTATCAGTTTTGATTAGACTGCAGAGAAGGATGTGATGCTGCAGTACATTATGGTGTAGTCAAATGTCCAGTCCAGCTGCTCCAGATCTCTGGTGAGAGGCCATATGTGATCACTGCAAGAATGTGTTAGCTTTAGACCCTTGTCCTTAGGCTAATTGGTGATCATTCTGCTTGTCTTTCCATTCCTCAGATGTGTTCCAGCTTGTGTATTTTCTCTCTCATGCCTTTTTCTCCACCCCCATCCCCTGCCTAAGGCTAGATGAGTTCCATCTGGGTTTTTAAGTGACCAGGGCAGCTGTCCAAAGTAGTGTCTGTTTTGATTTTTTTCCAATTTGTGGTGATTGCTCTCTTTCATGCAACTGTACATCAAGATCATTCTTTCACAGAGGTTTATTTTTAGCTCTGAATTCCAGCTTTCGTGGCTCAGCAATTTTGTTAACAGCCACGGGTAGAGTGTAAGAATAGACGATGTTAGGGGGTGTGAGATTTCAGCAGCTGCAAGAACATTGATTTTTACTTTCTATTCCTGTCTCCAGAAGATTTCAACCTAGGGATTTCTGTAGCTGTTACATGCTCACATGAAATTTGTGAATGAGTTGTAGAATTGACTCCTATTGGAACATAGCTGCAAAGAGTTGCAGGTGGAACAGGTAACCCTGTCACAACTTCTGTGGGCCAGCCTCTATACAAGGTGCTGAAAAAATTCACCACACTAACATTTTTTAGTCTGATTCCAGATTGTACGTTGCTCTATGAAGACAAGCGGCAGTCAGCTCTTCAGTCATTGCTTCCCAGTATGCCACAGTAGAGGCTCGCTTAGAGTCTGTGCTAATTTTGAAATTTAGTCAGCTTGAGCCGTAGCTGTTTTGAGGCACTGTGGTCATTTCTAGCAGAGGATTCCTAAATAAAGTTTCTGAATTGACTGTTATTGAGAAACTGCAGTTAAAATATGATTTTTAGTGCCAGTGCTAAATTCACTTGTTAGTGATTCACTGATTGAAATTGTTCAGGCTGTTATTTCCTGTTTCTCCCATCCTTGTAACTTTTTAGTTGTTGCCCAAATAATTGCTTGTGATTGTTTCCCCGTGTGACAGAGTTAATCTGCAGCTGGAGCTAGTTTTCTTCACTGTCTCTCTGGAAAAGGTAGTAGAAGGTTTGGAGTTAGAGCTGCAGTTTGACTCTAGATATCTTTGAATGTGATAATAAGATTTGATGCTACCATTTGTTCCTTCTTTTAGGATATGGTGTCTCACTGATGTACAAAGATGTGTAGAAAAACCAAAGCAACGGAAATAAGATGTTTATTTTACCTCCATTGATTTGTTTCAGGTGGTTTTGGATGTTGGCTGTGGAACTGGAATACTCTCCATGTTTGCTGCCAAAGCAGGTGCAAAGAAAGTGATTGGAGTCGACCAATCTGAAATCATCTATCAGGCCATGGACATCATTAGGTGGGAAAAGTTCCAAGGAGAGTGTGGTGTATATTGCCATAAAAAGTCACTAAAATGCTGTTACTAGTTAATGATCACCTGTCACTCAGTGTGTGTTTTATTAAGGTCCTTCTTTGTCCTAAGAAGTAACACAGCCTTTGATGTGCAGTGAAGTTGTTTGCTTCTCTGGTAGGGGTAATTAAAACAGAGCTGTAACTAAGGCAAGACGTTTCCCAGACCTCCCCCCTAATGTCAGCACAGGGCCAGCGCTGCCTTGCTGCAGAGGCTCCAAGTGATTGCTGCCAGCCTATTTTCTGTTCTTATGCTTTAAGTGTTGCTACTAATAAAATTTTTAGACAACTAACATTGGAGTGGAGACATGTTCCAAGAGGATGTGAGAAACTCTTCCTGGCTGCGCTGCTTTGAGTTAAAGAAACAGTTCTGATTTAGATAAACCTAGTAAAAGTTGTTAAAGTGTGTGCATATATAGTTGTTTAATTTCCTGTTTCTGTATAGGAATTTTAAACAATGATATAATTTCTGTAATTTAATTTTCTGGATTAGAAAATTAATTTAATGGAAAGCGTTTTATAAAAGTATAGAAAATTAAACTGTAGAGAATAGTTTATGGAACTCTAGCATATCAACTGCTTCCCCTTAATTCAGCATTATCCACAGACTTGCTGAGGGTGCAAGTGACAGTTAGGTCACTAATAACGGTGTTAATTAGTATCAGAACTAGAATTGAACTTTGAGGGACACCTCTGGTACTCAGCTTCCAGTTAGACTTTGTATTTCTTTTATCACCTCTTGAACCTCATTGTCTAGACAGGTTTCCACCCATGTGATGGTTCATTTATCCACTCTACATTTCTCTAGTTTACCTGTAGAGGATATTAAGGGAGACTGTGAGTATGTGTAGGAATGAAGCAATGACATCTGGAGACTTAAAAAGGATTTTCTAGCATGAGATGGGAGAAATGTAGGTGTAAATGCGTACTGTTGCTAGCTGAAGTGTGTAAGTTTTTTTGTTTTGGTTGTTTTTGTAAGAGCAGCTATGGAAATGTAAGTCCAAGTAGATCCTGAGGAATTTGGGAGTGACAGTTTTTACGCAAGTGTAAGTCACACGGAAAGAAGGTTATTTAGGTAGAATTTTTAGGTTAGGTATCCCTTCACACATTGGAGATGCAACACTGCACACTTGGATACTGTAAAATTATTCTATTAAATCAATGCCTGTTGAAGAAAAGTACCATGTTAAGCATTAGGCGTAGCTTTGACTAAAATGCTTTTACAGCACAAAACCTCGTTCTCTACAGAGAACTTTTCCCAGGAGTCTGTGACATCTTCAGAATGGTTACAAGTGTGAAATGTTTTGTTTCTAATGTACTAGGTGGCAAACTTAGGATTGTTTGTATCTTTCAACAAGTGCACAACAAGTCCTTTTTGTGTTATTTATGCCTAGAAAAGGGTAGAAGTGTCAGACAGCACGTGTTAGGTTTGGCGAGGAGAAGGGCAGGCCTTTAAGAAAAAGAACAAATCAAAACTCTTAAAGTCTTAAAGGTGATGAATTGCCACTTGAAGTACACAGTGAACCATCAGTAACTCCACACATTTATAAATACCTTCTGCTATAAAAGTTTTAAGTCACATTGAAGTCCTCAGTTCACATCAAAACAATTCATATTTGTCTTGTTAAACGTACTTTTCCTGAAGGAATAGAACTGGCAAACTTGTAATGAAGTAACAAATATTTGTTGAAATACTAAATAGCTCTGTATAGCTTGAAAATGACTGCTGTGGCGTGCTTCCACCTGTGATTCAAGTATGTGCTCAAGAGCTTTTGTCCCTCCCAGAATTTCAGGTTCGTTTCCAGCATACTAATGGCTGGAAACAGTGGAACCCATGTGTAGAAGTAAACTGGAATAAGTCGCCTGAGTGGCCTGATTCTTTCCCAAGGTTACCCAGTAAACTGAAATGCTTGCCTTCTCTTTTTCTTACTGTGAATAGCAGCCCGTAAAATTTCTAGTGCAGTGAACGACTTGATTTCTGTCATTCATCACTGTTATGATAGAATAGGAAGTTGAAGTATACTTCCTAAATAGCATCTCAGCAATTTTTTCCTACAATGTGTAAACTACATTGGTTTGTTTGTTTTTTGTTTTTTTGTTTTTTTTTTTATACCTTACAGTTGAAAACAAGTATGTAATGAATTAGTCTTTTTCCTCTGTTTTCAATCATGTCTTTGTATGTGCTCATTTAGGAAGTTATCCTTGGATCTCTTTCTGTCATTCTTAAAGTATTGTTTTGGGTGTTAGCTCTTTAGCGTTTTATTTCTTACTTTGAACTTCTGATTTTACTTCTGTTTACAGCATTAAATACGATATTAGTGATGAACTGCTGCTCTCCTAACAGAAGACTTGTGTGTAGCATATTTAATTGATCTTTCCAACAGCCCACATGTTCAAGTAGCCCTTTGACCCTTTCCTTTCCCACCCTTCATTCTGATTGTTCTTCCATTGTCTTTTAGATTGAATTTTTAATGTGACTACTGGCCTGCGTTGAAAGCCAGACAGAATGTAAGAGTAAGATATCAGTATAGGGAGGGAAGGGACAGAGATAAGAACTGCAGTGGAAAGATAGATTTCTTTGGTGGGAATACTGTTCTGCCCTCTATAAGAAGAGCTATCCTAACAACGATGTGTGCAAAAAAGACTAGTACGGTTTGCCAAGAAGAAAAATACTACATTTCAAGCATTTACGTATTTAGTAATTTCACTGTGATGCGGTTTTTGTTTCAAAAACTGTAGTCATGTCACAGTACCTTCCTCTGTATACAGGATGACTGTAGCATTACTTGCATGTGAGATAATACCTGATTTACTGCAGTTACTAAACACTGCAGATGATTTTGGCCAAAATCACAGTGGGGAGGATGCCTTTATTGTGGAATAACTGTAATACTGATCTAGAGGGAATGCTTGTTCTGAGTGACTTTGCAGCTGGTTTTGTTAAATAAAAAACCAAGTGGTGCAAAACAGCTTTGTAAGGAAGTTAATTTCCATTGCTATCCTAGTGTGATGAGTAGGCTCTGATCACTATAAGCTTATGCTACAGGGGTCAAAGAAGGAGAGCTGGGAACAAGCAACACTAACTAAAGAGGAGCATTGTTTTAAATTGTCCTTTTCTCTATTTTCGTGGTTTCTGAAGCTTACACACTTGCACGCGCAGCACGTTGGAGGTATACAGATCTGCTGCCTGCCATCTTTGCCTGGCACTTAATCTGCTGCAGTTTTCGGCTGCTCAGAAACATTCCGTCTGAAATACAACTGAGAAGAGGAATATTACATTTTAGTGCTTTCTTGATTAGTTTAAAAAAAAAATCTCTTGAAAGCATAAATTGGAAATATAAATGATTTGTTTATGTTGTGACTTGCAGATTAAACAAACTTGGAAATACCATTACATTAGTCAAAGGAAGAATCGAAGAAGTAGATCTGCCTGTGGAAAAAGTGGATGTGATTATATCTGAATGGATGGTAAGGTGCATGAATATTCTTTTCAAGACACAATTATTATTTTCAGGAAAAAAAAATGTCTTGTTTTCCTTCACTTGAAAAATTATTCTTTAAGCAACGCTGTTTTTTTACCAGAAAATGTATCATACTTGCAACGGTGTCTTTGACAATGTAGGAGATGGGGTGGTTGTCTTGATTATGTGGTACTTGGATACAATGCTTAATGCCTCTTGTTCGTGCTTTTTCACATCAAGGTTCTCTAAGTACAGCTGAGCTGGTTTGGGTACAGCAGTCAGTTTCTGTTACGTAGTTGCTGTGCAAGTCTGCAGAAGTGATCTGTATTCCTGAATGATACTATTGGAGCTGCTCAGGTGAACGTAATGGAGAAGTATTGTATTCGTCATCTAGCTAGGTCATTCTGATGAGTAAAATACTTTTAGTCTGCTAAGACAGGTAAAAACTGCGGGAAAGGCAGTAAGGAGATGAGGAGCATACACACTGGGAAATCTGCAAATACATATAGAGCTTGAAAACAGCATTACTATTAATTGCATTTTTTAGTTAATAAAATAACTGATTTTTTAAAAGTACATGATAAAGATGATGGCCAACAGGAAGTGCAGTATGTGGGGTGTAAATGAGCCATTTCCTGGAATCCACCGGATTTCAGCTGTTGGCCTGTTAACTGTCTTTCACGTGCTGGCTGTTACACAGTTGTGCTTGCTACCTGCCATTGATCCTAATAAAGGAATCTGTGTGACGAGACCCAGTGTCAGGCTGAACTTTATAGGAACTGGGTAGGTCTGTGCCTTATTAAAAATATGGTAGGAAACACTCCTTGTGACTTTTTTTGTGGACTTGTGCTATTCAGTTTCCTCATTGCAGACCTTCAGAAAGCACTTCAAAATACAGGGGGTTTTTTAATGCTAGTTCCCACTGATTGGACTTAAAGAAAAGTTTTTTTGTACTTCAAATGTAAGATAATAATGAAAACATATATTCAAAGTTACCTTTTTTTTTTTTTAAAGAAGCTGTGGCTGTTCTACTATACACAAGGGTCTTTGGGAGACAGGTCACATGTTCGCTATGGATCCATATATATCTAACTAGTTTCCAGGTGAAGATGGAAATAAATTGTTTGGTTTGTTTTTTCTCTGGGATTTTTTTTATATTGCTTATTTCAGTGTGCTGGAAATCTGCAAAAGTTTGTCCTCCACTGCTATAATGAACATTACTGGAAGCATGAGCTTAATTTAGTGTTGAGGTCACTAGTTTCAAGGAAGGTTTAAGCCATTGGCTTAAACTAGTCGTTTAAAAATAGTGCGTTATGGTTGGTGATTTCTAACACTATAGTGACTTCACTAGAAATGTAATTATAGTTCTTTCAAGGAAACTTCTGATCAGTTGCCTAATATGTGTACCAAAAATAATGTTCCCAAAATCACATTTCTCATTCTGGAACCCAAGATTTGGTTTTAAAAGCAACTTGGGCACTGAAGAGCTTAAGTCATGTTGTAAGTCAGTACCTCTAAGGGGAAGTAAAGGATTTTGAAAAGCAGCTCTTGTAAGAAATGAAGTATTGAATGTTCCATGTTTCTCATTTTGTGTGCTAATTTACCTTTTAATGTCGTAATTATATAGCCATGTGCATTTCACTTAATTAAGTATTCTAAATATTTAGGAATGTTGGCATTTTTATAGGTTGCTGCAATATAGAGATAAAGAGGACAATGCTGTGGAAATAAGATTGATAGCTGGACAACGTACGTGCTGTTCCAATACTGTCCAGAAAGGAACATCATGTTGCCTAGATGTAAATGAAGATTCCTCTTTGTCTGGCTTTCTTGTGTGGATTTCCTTCCCCCCCCCGCTTCTCTACATGATACTGACCAATGTGAAATCTTTTGTTAATATGTGAGTGTGAGTGCTTGAAAATGTTGGAAGTGTGAAGCGTGAGAGCAAAAAGGAATTCAATATATGTCAGTTTTCAGCTCTTTATTTTGAAAATCTGTACGGACTAGCAGGAAAATTCTAACGGGAGCAGTGTTTTCTCTTTGTAACAAAAATATGAAAAGTTGCTGTTCTATTTAGAAAACAAACTGCTTTTAGACTAGTAAACAACAAGCCCTTTTGTGGAGCCATAGCTTTGTTTCTCTTGATACAGAACAATGCTTAAGAGCAGTATGCTATAAGCTTTTTTAGAGCTGTGTCTGGAGCATCAGAAAATTAAAATCAAGTGTGAGGTAACAGAGAGGAAAAATCCTGCATCCTCCAGGAATGTTTCTAGAACAGGCTGAGAAAGATGACACATAAACAGTCTATTGTAAAAGGTACAGTGATTGCGTTATGAGCATCTGCAGTGTAATGGCTTTTGACGATGGTTCTCTTAATTATGTAAGTGACCTATGGATGTCATGGAGTGCTTGCGATTCCTGCTTCTCTTTCGTCTTTAAATTTGTTCCCTATTTAGACTTTTTTCACTCTGAAGACAGCTGTGCATTCATTTTGGCAAAACATTGGTGAAGTCTGCAGCCTGATGCAAGGACTTTTTGTGTGCTGTGAACCAGGAGCACGAGGGAGAGCAGATGGACCAAAGAGCCCCTTCACCCAATATAAAAAAAAAGGAACATAAGAATGGCCAAGTACTAGCCTGTTCTGCTAACCGTGCTGATTGTATCAGAGGAAAGTCTTCCAGGTCTTGGAGACAGGTTGTTTGAATCTAAGAATGAGTTTATTTTATATAAGGTTTCACTTGGCCTTGTTTTTGTAGAGATTTCCCTGTCCAGGATCATTTGATATGATTGTTGTAAACTTCTGATGGACTGCCCTGCTTTGTTGCCTGGATCTCTAATGCGTGAAATTTTTGGAAGCCTTAATTTGTGAAACTACAAATTATCAGTGATTATAGGTACTAGTCTCTCTTTTTTCACTTGTCCAGTTGCACCATAGGAAACCTACAAGCAAATATCTTCTCATTCAGACTGTAGTCTTACATAAGTTATGTTTCTAAGCAAAGGTGCAACTCATTGAGTGTTTGTGTACACTGCCTAGTGGCAATCTGGTACAAATAATTTCTCAGCACACATCAGTGATCTGTTTGCACCTTGGTGAAATGAATGAAAACCCTTGTCGGTCAGTGCCTTCACCCGAAAATGGTTTGCAAATGCTCAGACTTCATCGGAAATTTAAAGTTTTGACTTGAATGTGCTGCTGTTTGCATGGCTGGTGGGAAGGTACTGAAGAGTGTGTACACCATAGACTTGCTCTCAGTCAGGATCACATTTATGCGTTCATCCCAGAGATACTGAATTGTAAGAAACGATGATGTTATACTGTAATTAGAGTAATTTTACATACAGTATTTCAAGTTTGAAATGAGAGCTGCTATGCGAAGTGCTGAAGCTACTTTTTGGTTAAATTGGATGCTGGGCAGGAAAAGATTGGCTATAAATGTACAAAGGTGGCTGTGTTATTGCACATGTGGATGTTGGTAGTGTAATTATAAACTTCATAGACTGCATTGAAAGGACGAGGGCAGAAAGAAACAAAATGTATGTAATGTTTTTTCTGGAATGTTCTTACCCAGCTGTATCTGCACAGATTTTTTTTTTTTTTTTTTTTTTTTTCCTCTGTGTGCTTCTACTTCTTTTCCCTAGATAAGACTGTAAATCTGGAGGTTGAGTTTTATTCTCTTGAAAAATATCTACGTTTCTTATTTGTAGGGAGTTTTACTGTGAGAGACAGTGATGTGAGATGGTTGTGTCAAACACTGTGTTAGGGTACAGTGTGTTCCCATAAATTGCTGGTTTATGCAGTGCTTTATGGTACTGAATATGCAGTGGCGCTTTTCACAAGGAAAAACTGGGAAAGAGATGGACTTTCAAATTAAAACAAACCAAGGATAGAATCCAGTACTCTTGTCCCTTAATTGTATCATTGCTCAGGTAGTGAGTATATTTTTTTTTTTTTTTTCTTCCTTTTTTTTTTTTTTTTTTTGGTGTTAGATAATTTTGAAGTGTTACCAGTATGGGCTGTGACTGGGAGGTATTCGGGATCCAGGGAAAAGGATTAAGAAGCGAGCATGTCTGAAACACTGGAAACCATCTTTTCTCTCCTTCCTCCTTTCCCCTATTTCTATAATCAATATATAGTGATGGTGGTTTTTTAACACTTACTAGTCTTTCTGTAGGCTTAATATTCTCTATTGTTTCTGTGAGTATTTGGAGTTGAATTAATACAAGTGTTCTATTTCTGTAACAGTAATAATTTATAATTTTACACAAGAATTGAGCTTTTGGGTTTGGTGTTCTTAATGATGCTGCGTAAAGAGCATACTAAGTAGCTGAATGCTGTAGTTTCTTTACAGCAAAATGGTTTTTATAAAGGAATTTATTTCCTTGTGTGAATTTTTTTTTTTTTGCCAACACTAATAATGGATATCACTTTTCTGCTCTTCAGATCTTCCCATTTGGTGTTATCACTCATATTACATTTGTTTAAGGACACAACAGGGTGTGCATAGTAACAAAATCAAGCTGTGTTTTTGAAACGTGTGAGCTTGCTCTGCGAGTAATGAATCACTTCCTTTTTTTTAATAAAAAAAATTATATATGAGAGATCAGCACGAAGGCTGACTTAGTATGAGGGAAATGATGCACAGTAGAGCACGCAGAAGAGTTTACATGTGGCTGCTGTTTCTCATTTAAATGCATCACAGGTTTTGGGGGGATTTTGTCAAGTAAAAAGTAATTTTTCACAAAATTGGGCTACATCAGTTTTGTGCATCTGTGAATGCAAGATTACATTTTATGTTATAAATCAGAATCTGTTGTCCAGTTGGTTTTACATACCCTCTGTAACCTGTCTTACTCTGTGGTCCAATGGAAACCTTGTAGTTAGAAACTTCGATTTAGGAAAATAATGTACTTTTTAATGCTGATAGGAGTTAAAAAAAAAAAAAAAAAAAAGGTCCATTCTCTAGGCCAGTGGTTTGATAGCTGCCTTTCACCTCATTAAATACTCAGTGTTGGGCCTTGCTGAATCTGCAGATTCAGACCAGGTTCAGTTACGTTACAGAAAATAATAAAATAGATGTTTGATAGAAGGTGAGAGGGAAACACAACGCTTGTTCAAGTAGTTATATATTTCTTCTCAGTTCTGTCCTTACATGATTTTTCTGCTGTACTAAAAATTCTGCTAATTCCTGTTATTCTAAACACGCTGACACCACTTTTTGAAATATATATGGCTTTCACCAGTAAGTAGAAAATAAGTGAAGGCAAAACCAAGTTCCACTAAGCTGTTTGATAGGAATGGATACGGGAAATGTACACGAAGAGGCATTTTTCATCTGAAGTAATTTGTGTTTTAAACCATTTGTCCTTATGTCTTGGTGCATTCAAAGAGTTTAATTTCTTTTTCTTCATGAAAAATATAATGATGAATACTGAACTACTAATGTTAAAAGAACTTCCTATACTACATTTCCATCTATTGGTCAAGTATTTTAACGTCGTTTTGAATTAAATTGAAAATAAATATTAGAGTGCTGTAGTGTATTTGAATAATAGAGGAAAAGGTAACAAGGCAGGATATTAAGCCATCAAAGTTTTGTGAGCATTTTATAATTCTGTTATAAATGCAAGATGTAGCTATAAGGAACATATAAGAAATGTAGTGATTTCACATTCCTCTGGATTCAAATTTGTCTGTGGGCTCATGTATTTTTGATGGCTAACTTCTTGGATGGACATGATGTAGGACAGATGTATGCTTGAACAGAGTAACTCCACAGTGCTGCATATTTCTGTTCCTAT
Organism: Chlamydotis macqueenii; assembly: GCF_036417535.1. Classification (NCBI taxonomy): domain Eukaryota; kingdom Metazoa; phylum Chordata; class Aves; order Otidiformes; family Otididae; genus Chlamydotis; species Chlamydotis macqueenii. The sequence goes on along the minus strand of NC_141560.1, from coordinate 67,907,911 downwards.
CCAAATTTGTTTATATGTGGTTTTGTTGTTAGCTGCAGAACAACCGTTTCATTTCAGCTTTGAAGATATAAAAATAAGGAACTCCATGTTCGTTTTGAGAAAGAAATGGCCAACTTCATACATCATACAACAGTGTAACATTTAAGATGTGCTGAGTATTCAGATTGCCTTTAAGAGAGATCATGTCACCTTTCATGTGTCTTAGTTTAGCCACTAGCAAGATTGAATTATTAATATGCACCTCACAGATTTGTATCCTAGAGATCTCTTTGCGGTAATTAATTTTGAGGATGCTAATGCGCGCTTAGGAAAAAACAAAAACCTGAACATTATTGGGGTGGAAGCAAGAGTGCCCCACAGTATCATGGGGAAAAGACGTCGGGTATAATTCTCTTTCCAGATGGCATCCCTACAGGTGAGGCAGCAGCCTGTGAAATTACATTCTAAATTACACTGCAGATGAGCACAGCACACTGAGCAAAATGCTTTGGTATAAGTAATAAATGACTTGATTCAGTACCGTTGACGGTTTATGTAACTCACAGGAATGCTATAATGAATTGTGGAGGAAGATAGAAGAGGGGGGAGAACCAGCGGTGCCAGAGTGGAAAGGTTGGGGAAGGGATGGCAAGAGCGTCACTGCATTTCTCATGAGAAGGTGTGTCTTCCAACTGTACTTCTTGAACTTGTTTGCCAGACATGGTGATGGGCATTTTAGGCAGGAAGAAATAAATGAAGAGCTGGTCCGTAAAAATGTCACTTTGCTGCTTACTGACTTGTGCCCGCAGGAGCAGGCAGTCCCCCTGAGCCGCAAAATGAGCCGGCGGGGAAGAAGACCGGCGTGGATGAATAGGGAGCTATTCTTGAGGCTCCGGGAGAAAAAGAGAATCTACCGCCTGTGGAAGGAGGGACGGGCAACTGAGAATGAATACAAGGAAGTCGTTAGGATGTGTAGAGGTGAAATCAGAAAGGCAAAAGCCCAGCTTGAATTTAACCTGGCCACTGGGGTGAAAAGGAATAAGAAACTCTTTTGTAAATACATTAACAGTAAGAGGAGGACAAAGGAGAATATCCACTCTTTGCTGGATGAGGCTGGGAATGTGACCACTGAGGATAAGGAAAAGGCGGAGGTTCTGAATGCCTTCTTTACGTCTGTCTTTAAAGGTCAGACCAGTTATCCTCAGGGTACTCCTCTCTCTGACCTGGTAGTCTCGGCTGGGGAGCACGCTAACCCCACTGTGATTCTGGAAGAAACGGTCAGAGACTTACTACTCCAACTGGACTGCCACAAGTCCATGGGGCCGGATGAGATCCACCCAAGAGTGCTGAGGGAACTGGCGGAGGTGATAGCCGAGCCGCTTTCCATCATCTAGCAGCGCTCCTTGTTGACTGGTGAGGTCCCGGAAGACTGGAGGATTGCCAACGTGACTCCCATTTACAAGAAAGGTTGTAAGGAGGATCCGGGGAACTACAGGCCTGTTAGCCTGACCTCGGTTACAGGGAAGGTTATGAAACAGATAGTCTTGAGGGAGATCATGCGGCATGTGCGGGATGGCCGGGGGATCAGGCCTAGCCAGCATGGGTTCATGAAGGGCAGGTTCTGTTTGACCAACCTGATCTCCTTTTATGATCAAGTGACCCATCTGCTGGATGAGGGAAAGGCTGTTGATGTGGTCTACCTAGACTTCAGCAAAGCCTTTGACACTGTCTCCCACGGTATTCTCCTGCAGAAGCTGGCAGCCCATGGCTTGGATGGGTACACTCTTGGCTGGGTAAGGAGCTGGCTGGAGGGCCGGGCTCAGAGGGTGGTGGTGAATGGAGTTAAATCCAGCTGGCTACCAGTCACAAGTGGTGTTCCCCAGGGGTCGGTGCTGAGGCCTGTCCTCTTCAATATCTTTATTGATGATCTGGACGAGGGCATTGAGTGCACCCTCAGTAAGTTTGCAGATGACACCAAATTGGCTGGGAGTGTGGATCTGCCTGGGGGTAGTGAGGCCCTACAGAGGGATCTGGACAGGCTGGAGAGCTGGGCTGAAGCCAACGGGATGAGGTTCAACAAGACCAAATGCCGAGTCCTGCACTTCGGCCACAACAACCCCAGGCAGCGCTGTAGGCTTGGGGCGGAGTGGCTGGGGGACTGTGTGGAGGAAACGGGCCTGGGGGTACTGATTGATGCTCGGCTGAGCATGAGCCGACAGTGTGCCCGGGTGGCCAAGAAGGCCAACGGCATCCTGGCTTGCATCAAAAACAGTGTTACTAGCAGGAACAGGGAGGTAATTGTCCCCCTGTACTCAGCACTGGTGAGGCCGCACCTCGAGTACTGTGTTCAGTTTTGGGCCCCTCACTGCAAGAAAGACATTGAGGTTCTGGAACGCGTTCAGAGGAGGGCTACGAAGCTGGTGAGGGGTCTGGAGCACAGGCCTTATGAGGAGCGGCTGAGGGAGCTGGGATTGTTCAGTCTGGAGAAGAGGAGGCTCAGGGGAGACCTTATAGCTCTCTATAACTTCCTGAAGGGAGGTTGTAGTGAGCTAGGGGTCGGCCTTTTCTCTCGTGTAGACAGTGATAGAACTAGAGGCAATGGTTTCAAGCTGCGCCAGGGGAGATTCAGGCTGGACATTAGGAAATATTACTTCTCGGAAAGGGTAGTCAGGCACTGGAATGCACTGCCCAGGGAGGTGGTGGAGTCACCAACCATGGGGGTGTTCAAGAAACGTTTTGATGTTGTGTTGAGGGATATGATTTAGCTGAGAAGTATTGGTGATGGTTGGACTGGATGATCTTTTAGGTCTTTTCCAATCTTGATAATAATTCTGTGAATTCTGTAAATTCTGTGAATTCTGTGCTGGTGACTAATGTTAAGATATGTTCTAGAGGTCCCATTTAAAATAGTGTGAGAACAACTCATTTTCAGTTAAAATCACCTGAGAATAATTTTTATGAACTAAACGTATTCTATTTTTAAAACTGCAAGAATAAGAATAAAAAAAGAAAGCTTTGGTTCCACTCTGTGCTTTTGGCTTGCTGTAGGCATAAAATCATCTCTGTCTGACGCAGTTGGAGCTCTTGACCTTTTCAACCATTTTGCAAAGCTTATTAAAAATCATATTGCTCATAAAGCAGTGGTCTTCATTTTGGGACTTAATGTAAGGACTTCATAAAAGTTAAGCAGTAGAGTGGAAGAACAGGCAACATTAGGAAGAAAAGTCTCTAGTAGAGCACTGTCCTGTTACCAGAAGAAATAGGTTGAGAAAAGGATGTTTGTTACTTTCAGATAAGTTCTTGTTGAATACAAATATATCGTCCTTCACATTTCTGGTTTTCTAGTTTTGTTTTTCGTTCTGAAGGCTGCAGTGTGGATGGTGACATTGATAGGCAGTTCTGAACTTGCAACGTTTTTTTCCTAAGATGCTTAGGCAAAATAAACATCCAAGATGACGTAAACTTGGTGGTCTTAGCAGTGCAGTTCCTATGCAATGCTTTCTATTTTCGGTTGTGTGGCATGATGACTTCCAAAATAATAAATAAGTTTGAAAAATCCTTATGATTGTACAAATATGGAGGCATAGGAATGATAAAGGAAAAATCTTAGCTTAGCTTTGTTTGATTACTGCTGACTGGACTTACAGATCTGGAGGCCCAAAGTCTGGACTTCTGGTTGTCTTTTTTGTTCTTTCCTGTTGACGGTCCGTGTATAAATTAAGCCATATGGTTAAGCTGTGTTTTAAGCAAAGTTAGAATTAGGATGGTAAGTGAAAATCCAAAATGTATGCTGGTGTGACTTGTCTTGATTGATCTGGTGTCATAAGAATGTCTGTGTGGATGAAATGTGTTATAGCATTCAGCAATAATGAGGTTCACACTCAAACTTGGAGGATAGGATGTAAAAATCAGTAAATCAATTGGAAAACAAAGGGCTATATATCTCTTAGAAATCTGCGGTTTACTTAAAAGTAGTTGAGAAACCTGATGTTTTATATAAAATGCTATTTGTACGTAGTAGTATTTTTTTAAGTTCAGGTGCTGCTAAGTTGTGTAGAGCATCCGCAGAACCCATGTCTTTTGCTGTATGATTTATTTCCAGCTGTCTTGGTGAGCATTGCCCAAGCTGGTACAGGGCACCGTGAGTTTGCAAACGTGAAGTAGCAAACATACATTCCATTTGGAGTTTCTTTGACAATAATCTTAATCTTGCTTGGGAAGGGATTTTCTTGGGTGTTTCTTTTTTTGTATGATGCCTCAGAGTTATTACTAAATAATCAATACACACAGCTTTTAATTTGCTTTGAGTTGAATTTTTTTTCTTCTGATGTTGTGGGATGCTACCACAGTTGGTGTAGATTATATATTTATTGCCTATAGTTTGTTAATTTAGTAGGTACTTGCGGTTTGGGAATTTAAAGATATGATACTTTATGTAACTAAAATTTTGAAGTGACAGTGCTATTGTTGAGAAATTCACTGGTTGCTGGCTCTTATTGAGGTGTAGGGGCATATAACGTTCTTAAACTGCATTGATGAAGTCTGTCTATAGGTTGATTAAATAGCCTATGTAAGAAACATAATGATTTCTAAATTCTTTCCCTTTTCTATAAACAGGGTTATTTCCTTCTTTTTGAGTCAATGCTGGATTCTGTCATCTATGCAAAGGACAAGTACCTGGCAGAGGGAGGCTCAGGTTGGTGCACATAATTCTTTTAATAAATGTAGCTCAGGGGAGAAAGTAAATGAACTCAGAGACTTAGAATAAGCTATGCATGGATGAGAAAGTTGCCAGTCTAAATGAAAAATGTTTCCATTAGTATGAGCTTCAAGGCATTAATTTACTGTATGGGTAATAGAAGAACATTAGATGGAGGATCAAGGTCTCAATTAATGGTATTTTTAAGAATAGAGGGGGTTATTTATTCTTAAGTACGGTCTAAATTTTTCCTCCCTACTTCTTCCCACACATGTGGGCATTTGTTTTCCCCTCTTGAAATCCCAGTTTCTGCATAACTACAAACAGAGGAAAATAAGCTCTGTTCTGTAAGATGCGATACTGTTGGAGTAAGCTACTGTGAAACAGAGGAAAATTGGATAGGATGTTTTCCTGGTGGAGGGAGGTTGCATAGGGAGGACATGGTTTCAAACACCAGAAGCCACATGAAATAACTAATGGCATTACATTGTTTCAGTTCAGCATATTTATTCTGTCCTGGTGGGAATATATCCTTTTTCTTGGTGGTTTGAGGGTAGGGAGGTGACAGAACAAGAAGGGTTTATTTTGAAGTGGAGTTCTTTTATCCATTTAAGTAGCTTAGATAGTGTCATCTTAAGCAGTGTTTAAATGCCTGTAAATATTTATTCTTCATATAATGCAGCATTTTGCATATGCTTTACTCTGTGCACTTAATTCCTTTGTGAGTATTGTATTTCATATTGACCTTTTCAATCGTAGTCATCAGTCTGGGGTTTTTTTTCCCCTTTTGTGCTAACCATGCACATAGTTAGTTTCACTACACTGACTTAATGATTGGATTAATGACTATGTAACAGTGCTCGCCGCAGTGCTTCCCTTCGATTGTAGTCAGCTTTTGTATGCTACAGAGTGCAGCAGGGAAAAAAACTCACAGTGTTTTAATACAATTGTTCACCATCTGATCACAAAGCTGAATATACAAGCAAGAGATTACTGTTCATGTGTTAAAATATTTAGAAGCCGTGTGAACAACATGACAGAATAAGAGCATTTTTGTTTTCAGTAATGTGGAATAGTCCAGCCATATGCGGAACACAGTTGTGGTCTGCTCTGTATAGATATATGCTGATAATTTTACATTGCAATATAATTGAATGTGGGGACATCCCCTAAAATTGTAAGGAATCTTTTTGTGTTTAGCTACTATTTCTTCTGAAAAGGGACGGAAATCTTTGACCTCTGAAACTGCTATAGTATCTTGTTCTTTAGGCTCTAACTATTGTTAAGCTTGCTAACGGCTTGAGCCATTGGTTCTGCACTTATCCTTTGTTGATGCATACAGTATTATACAGTTGCCGATCGGTATGGCCAGATTTTAAAGGGAATGCTGTTTCTTTAACATGCTTACAGTTACTGCTCCTCTGCCTGCTTGTATAGCAGGTCAATGGCTGTGTCTGAGATTCGTGAGAAAGTTACTCGGGAATCAGCTTAGCAAGAGAGAGGCTTCTGCAGAGTGGATAAGTAGCAGCGGAACTGTGAGCAAATCCAAGTTCAGATGAGCCAAAACTAAGAGCTCATTCTGAGGTGAAGTCTGACCAGAGAAACTCCTGAATCTGCCATAAAGCTTAATTTTGTCTCAAGGCACTTTTTACTATTGAGCCCAAGATCATTATTACAGGGACAGTTTGCAAGCTGAAAAAAAAAGATAGAAGCAGCTGCAATTTGGCCACATCTTTCAGTGACAGAGCCGGGAATAGAATCCAAATTTCCAGATTTGTGTTCAGTCGGTCATATCGTCGTTGCTTCAGCTTAGCCTAATGCCAATGCTGAAGTGGATTATGCCAAACTGTCTAGCGTAATGTGTACAGTGTATAATAGCTTTATTTGAGAACATAAAATTCTTGGTGTCCAGGACCCATCTGTTCTTTAGAGCTGTTTCTTGGCTTGAGTATAGATTTTTTGCATACATTCAAATGCAGTGCACATCGGTGAGGAGTGACGCAGGCAAGGAAGGCATCATGCAAAACATAATACTGTTTGCCTGTTCAGGTCAAAAGATCATGGTATTCATTTGGAATTATTTCTGTGTATCTGGAAGATTGCTGCCTTACCCTTCAGTGTCCTGAAGTTTCTGAGGCATTGCTAAGGGACAAAGGCTTTCCCATCGTATCCCGTTCGCCACGTGAGCTGTTACCAGAGACAGATGACTTCTGGGCACTGAGTCGAGAAGGACACAGATGGTCAAAACGATGAATCTGTGAATGCACTGAGGAGTATGTGCTTTTGTCCAATCAGCATTTTGTTCATTTCACCTGTGAGAAGGAATAATTATTAAATGATAGGCTTAATCAGAAAAAAATGACAAGTCTGTCAGGGTTGCACAGGGAAGTGTTACGGGGTTGCAGAAAGAACAGAGGATTTTCAGGGAAGTTGAGGAAAACGGGTGAAACAAATGCCATTTTAGGCAGATGCTTTTAGATATTTACAAAATTCTACAGCGTTTAGATGATTTAGACTGATATTTAGATAACATGCTTACGTTTCCAGTCAAACCTCAATATAGCACATGCTTCTGGACATAGGTGGGTTTGTAAACTTGGAAGTGAATGTATCACTGTAGTCATTTGCCTGTGCCCTGCTGGTGGAACACAGATTTCTTTTTGTGAAGTCTGAACAGACATTGTCCACTTATTTGTTGCCACTGATAGACTAAACTAAAAATGCATATTGGATTAGAGCATTAGTGTTAGCTTTTTTGCTTGTTCTTAAGCATTTTGTATAACCAGTCATGAGTTCCACTGCTGATTTAAGGGTTTGCTGTGTGGATGAAGCGATTCAATAAAACTGATTATGGTCCCATTCACATGTTTCACACTTGGTCGGTGTAGTAAACTTTTTCCTGCTAACCATGTCCCAGAAATGTGGGCTGGCCTGAGGAAGGAAGGTTATAAAGGAGTTGATCACTCTTTGCTGGGGTTTTCATTTTTGTTTGCAGTGTCGCTAGCACGCTCCTCTAAGTGTATTCTGTAACTAGGGACTTTCAGTCTGTTTTTGTCCCTCTTGTATGTTCACCCCTTGCATCCCATGAAGAGCATTTCCCTGAAAAACATTCCCTCGAAGGCTATAGTCGCTTGGTCTTGTTGTCTGTTTTATGCTGTCTTTTGATTTTTTTGAGTGTTGGTGGTGGCTCTTGAAGTGCTGGAAGGTAAAACAGAATATAAAGCAGTTGTCACACTAGTAAACAGCAATGTGAAAGCTTCGAGAAATGGAAATCCCTTATTGATGGCTCCAGAAACTACTCGCAAATACTGCTACTGCCAGATGTTGATTTTTGTGCGTGTAGGTGACAGCTGTCAGGTGTGCTGGAACCAAATGATTTGTTTCAGACAAGATAGTGTAAATGCCTTCCTGTTTTGATTCTCATCAAACTGCCTTTTTACTGCTGAGTTAATTGTAGGCTGTTCCTGGAGAAACCTTCTGCTTTGAGTTCCTCTTCTGCAAAGTAGTGATAGTGATAGCTTACCGATGAGATTCCAATTTAAGCTTGCTGATATTTAGTTAGTTATTCTGTTTTAAACAGTCAGAAAGTGAGAAAAATGACAATGTATTCATATTTTGTATAAACTAGTGATTTCAAATGTAGAGGTGGTTGCTGACTTTCATGTCTTAATAATAATAATAATAATACAGCTTCTTTAGCGAAGACTCTTCTTTATCATTAATATGTATAAGATCATTTTCTTTGGGCTAAATCTACTCTTGCTATATAAAATGTCTAATTACAATTTTCTGTATTCAGTATTTTACAAGGCAACAAAATTACTGCTTTTCTGACCTACCATGCTATACTAGTGATTTCTCCATGCTCATTTTAATAAGCTACAATTTCAAGCAGAGCTGAAGAGAAAATTAATTTTACAGTTGACCAGATCTTGGGGAGGAAAAAAGAAACTTAGTTTCGGTTTTATTAACACTGCCGCATCTATGTATCAACAAAAAATAAAGTAAAATAAGGGGTTTATTAGTAGGCATTTTGCTCTGAAGCCAGATCAAGAAGTCAACATATGTGGCTTTAAAGACTTTAAAACTCTAAAAACAAAACACAGGAGTTTCTTTGTGGAAAGAAGCCTAGCTAAATAGCAGTTGAGCTTTTCTTACTGTTTGATAGTGCTGTAGACAGCTGTGTTCATAGCTGCTGCTCTTTGTGTCTTTTCCAGTCAGTAGTGGATTGCCAAGAGATTGACTGGCTTTGTTGGCAGCTGTTAAAAAGGCAAACGTCAGTCTTCCACCACTATTTGGAAAAGCTGTAAATAGGTATGTGTTCTGAAGATATTCCTAGGAGAGGGGAGAGCACAAATGTGAAGGTAGTGTAAGAATGATAGCTGTAATCCTAAAACTGTGGGGAAAATTCTTCTGTCTGTTGGGTCGCTTCCATACTTTTCAGGTGCAGACAAAAAGAGTAGTTATTCTTTTCTGGTACCCAGAAATAATTTTTTAGGTTGTAAGACAAGTACCAGCCAGAGCTGATATGAAAAAGGAATAAAACTCTTCAGTAAGAATATTTGCTCTTTTCTGGAAATAAGGTCTTTTCACAGAGGTTTGTTATTGCGAAGCCCTCACCTTTGGGTGTCTGTCTACAGTTACTAAATACATTTTAGGACAATATCTGTATAGAAGCCAGAATAGGATGTTCCAAGTTATTTTCTTCAGACATCAAGTTTTCCGTCATTTCCTGGCAGTGGGATTCAAATACAGAGATACTTTTGACATGAATAGGAAATACTGTTACTAGAGTAGTGTTGGAAAACTAAGTTCCAATGTCTGGTCTCGTCTGTAGACAAATGGGACTCCAGAAAATAAAGTAGCAGAAAAAGTGTCTTGTCCAAGAGCTGAAAAAAGTTTTTGTTTGTTCTTTTCAGATGTTAATCTCTTAAAGAGAAAAGAAAAAGAAAAAAGTCCTCTTTATGCATGTCTAACATAAAATTTCACTCATCTGTTTCTGTTGTTACAGTTTATCCTGACATTTGCACCATTAGTCTAGTAGCTGTTGGGGATACGAATAAACACATGGACAAGCTACTTTTCTGGGAAGATGTATATGGCTTTGACATGTCTTGCATGAAGAAGGCTGTAATTCCAGAAGCTGTTGTGGAGGTGCTGGATCCGAACACACTGATATCTACAGCCAGTGTCATTAAGGTACCATATTTCTTATATTTTTAATAGTCAGATTAGAAGTTTCCTTTTTTGATTTTTAGAGGAGGCGAAAAAAATACGCATGCACACATGAACTTTGATATCTTCAACATGATACAAATGCAATAAAGGTCTTAGTGTTAAGACTGTAAGACTTGATTAAAAAAAGGCAATTAATACAAGTTTAAGCTCTTAAGAAAGTAATCTTCCCATGTTTAGATTGTCAGTTCTATGTCTTCTTCTACCCGAACCCAAATTTACTTGCATTTTACTAAGTTACGAGTCGCATAACTGAAGTTTAAGCTCTGCCAAGAAACCCATGGAATATAGTCTTTTCTTCTACTTTCCTTCCCTCTCCACCTCAGTCAGAGTACTGAGTTTCAGGGGGACTCTTATTTATTTTTGTGTCAAGCTAGCTTGCTTAAAGGATCTTTCATTGGAAGATCACTCACTATCACCACCCTTAGCTTCCTCCAACAGAATGACCGTGTCTAAAAAAGCAACAGTAGTTTCTGCAGTGCTCACTGAATTCATTTTATGCTTGCTTTTCTGTGTTGTCTTTTTTTGTGATAGCTTTGTGGTGGGGAATAGTAGCAAAGTAGGTAGTGATTTGTATGAGAGGACACCTACATGGTGAGATATAATTCCAGGTTGAAAGTCTGACAAACTTTGTTATTAGTAGTAATTTGAACAGTTCAGATCAAATTGAGAGAAGGACTATTATAAACCAAGATTTTTTTTTTGTCACAATAGTATTCTACTTATTGTTAATATAGTTACTTTTCTATTGTAAAACACTTAAGGCAGTAATATTACTGCCCTTCAGTGGGAATTGCCTGTTTAATAAAGAGGTAGTTTCTGTTTAAATGCATTCCTATCCTATTGTTATCTAGAAGAAAATGGATTTACATAAGTCATCGCTGAACTTGACACCATTATTGAGGGTAGTTCCAGTCTCTTCCAGCATAGAAACTACTTACTGTGGTCAGTTGTCATCTTGCCCACCAAAGCAGTAACAGGTGAAGTTCAGTTTTGGGGGGTTGGGCTAGATGACCTTTGAAGGTCCCTTCCAACCCTAACCATTCTATGATTCTATATCCTGATGTGAGTTATTGTTTAAGCTTTTCTTGTCTATAATTTTATTACAGAGAAGATAAAAAATACTACGTTTTTAAAATCAGGTATTCAAATGTAGTAAGTGCTGAGACTGATATTTCTTAAACTTGAATAACTGCTTTGGCCTCCTTGTGCATCTCTGCTTCCTTTTTTTAACTTCAAGATTCCTTATTCATAGATGATGAATTCGTTAGAGATGTGTCTTATGTTTTATCCTCTGAGCTTGTTGATCAGACTCCCTCTAGTCAGCAAAATAAAATTCCTGAGTACGCACCTATAACAACTTGTGTAATTTGAGGCTTACAAGTGTCTGTTTTCCTTGAGTGATCAACTCATTTGTTGAAATATACTTTGTAGACTTGTCATTATAGGGGAGATAAATTCCACCCTTAGTGAATGAATGTGCACAGAACAGGTACTGAGATCAAGAATCTGAGGCTGTAATTGTTAGGCATCTGACAGGTTTGATTGTGCAATGAGTAAGGCACAGGCACTTTTCTCACCTGTCATACTTTTGATAACATTTTACTTGTTCTGGTTCAAGTGGAAGTATAGTTGAATATTTCCTGCAGATAGGTCATGTTTGGTATACAGAAAATGAAGAACATACAACGTGTTCTAAATTAACAGCTGCATGGATAAGTTGAGCTCTATCAGTTTGTTAGACAAACAAATAAATGAAAAAAATCTTAACTTGGAAAGTTTTGATAACAAAAACTAGTTAAGTATGTCCAATGCAGTCTATAAGCTGCTGTCATTTCAAAAGCCAAATGCTTTACTGGTAATAGTCCCTGTCGCTTTCTAAGATACGTTGTCATGAGCAGTCACTGTCCAGCTCGGATGTATGTGCTTAGCAAATTTTGTCATCATGCAGCATTTCACATAACCATTATGCTCTGAGTAGCAATCATGGTTTGTAAAATAACTAAAGTCAATGCATGAGTTTGTTTGCTGGAGTTACAGTACGAAGTAATAAAATTAATGAGTTGGGCAACAGTGGCATTACAGGTAAATTGTTTTGATCAATAGCCATTCCACAGAACAAATGGATTGTATTTCTGAGGGAAAGTTAAAAAATGTTCCAATTTATCATATGATTATTGCAGAAGATACATTAGTGTGTTTTCTCAGATTAGCTGCTGCTCGGTTTTGTATGAAACTTTTCAGGAAGCAAAATATTCCCTAAAGAAAGATGAGGCAGCATCAAGAAATATTGAATAATAATGTATATGGCATTTAACTTAAGCAGTATATGACATTCTTGGATAAAGCATTTTAACTGAGTATGTAAACTAAAGAGCTTCATAGGTTGAAAAAATATGGTGGATTTTTTATAAACAACTGAAAACTGAAGCTTATTGTTCTTTAAAAACTCTAATTTTATGTGTGTATATTAAAAAATTAGAATATTGAAATTCAAGTTGCAATTTGATTTGACAGTGTTATTGTAGTTATCCTGGATGCTGTTGTTTTGTGTTAATTTCAAAATAGCAAAGCAGTTCTCTGCCTCGTGTACTTTTTCTCCTCTATTTTGTCACTCTGATATTTCACATACTGATACAGCATATGGTTGTGCTACCATTCAGAAGGACCTCCATAGGCTGAGAAATGGGCTGACAAGGGTCCTGTGCAGAGGGCTTGGGGCAATGCAAACCCCATATACCAGTAGAGACTGGGAGCCTACTGGCTGGGAAGCAGCTTTGTAGACAAGGGATCCTGGTCAACACCAAGTTGACCATAAGCCAGCAGCACTGGCAAAGGCAGCCAACCAGTCTCCTGGGCTGTATTCGGAAGATGACTTGTCACCAGCAGGTCAAGAGAGATGAACCTTTGCTTGTACTCAGCCCCAGGGAGATGGCTGTACCCCAAGGAGGTGACTTCTGGAGTGCTGTGCCCAGTGCTGGACTCCCCAGTGCAGGAGTGAGATGAGTGTCCTGGAGTGGATCCAGTGAAAGACCGTGAAGGTGGTGGAGGGACTGGAGCATCTGTGACGTAGGGAGAGCTGAAAGAGCTGGGGTTGTTTTGTCTGGGGAAGAGAATGCTCAGGGGAGCTCTTATCAGTGTGTAGAAATGCCTGGTGGTGGGGGGAGTAACGGAGGTGGAGCCAGACTCTTCTCAGTGATGCTCAGGGACAGGGCAAGAAGCAGTGGGCAGAGGATGAACTCCAGGCAGTTGTGTTTAAAGATGAGGAAACACTGTTTACTGTGAGGGCAATTGAACAGTGGCACAAGTTACCCAGAGAGGTTGTGGAGTCTCCATCCTTGGAGATACTCAGAAGCTGTTTGGACGTGGTCCTGAGCAACCTGCTTTAGTTGACCCTTTGAGCAGGGAGTTGGACTAAGTGATCTCCAGAGGTGCCCTTCAACCTCAGTTATTCTATGTTCAATACAAAACTAATCTAACATATCAAAAAAAGCCCAGTTTTAACCCATACCAGTTTAATACAGTAGGTTACCACATGGCTATGTGAACAAGGAGTAAAACAAGTGAAGATGCCTGTGAAAGCTACTTAATCTCAACAATGGGCAACTGTCATCAAGAGCAGCTTTCTTGAACAGAGTGAGCTCCTGTACCAGTATGGAACTAGTCAAAATGTCTGTTTATTTTGGCATTTGGGGAAGAGAGGTTTTAAGTGTTTTTTCAGTGTGCAGGTACCATTAGGTGGTTTTTAAGTCTCTTTCCATTTTTTGAGAGCTGAATTGGTGTTGTCCTAGAAAAGTTGTCTCGTTAGAGGAGCAACTGAACAACCTTCATCCAAAGGAAGGTCTTAATTTCAATTCAGCACTTGTCACTAACAGAATTGTATTATTCCTTTTGACAGCATATCGACTGTAATACTGCATCCATACCAGACTTAGAATTCTCTTCAGATTTCACCCTGACCGTTACAATGAGCACAAAGTGTACGGTAAGACTATTTTATTTTCTTCATATATGGTCAATATCGTGTTGGACTAATAGACAATGCGTTGATTAACCTTCATTTATCATCAGTCCTTACCTTGAAATGTTAGTTTCTGCATTACAGAGGTGTCAGATGAGTCCTTCTTGTAAAGAGTGATGGATGTAAAACTCCAATAATAGTGCTACGGTATAATACAGGTAGAAGAGGAAAGGGAACGGTAAAGAGCCTTAGCTTCGGGGTCGTTCCGTTTTGTTCTCTAGTCCATTTTCTGAAATAAGAGCTTTCTGTTCAGACATGTTGTTACCACTGTGCTCAAGAATGATGCAGTCACTATTCTCAGAAGAGCTTTTCTGAGTTTAGTAAAAAGTGAAAAAAAATATATATATATGAAAGGTGGACTGTAGCTTGTGTAAAAAACATACAGCAGCTCATGTGACAAACAGTTTCTCAAACAGGGAAGTTCATGAACTTCATGAGTGAAGACTGAGGGGGAAAAAAATACAGCATTAGAATCTCAATCTGATAACCAGGAGTTTTACTGCATCTGTTTCATTTTTTTTGTATGCAAGTTAGCATTTTTACTTCATGCAAGTTAGTATGACATATTCAGAAGAACACTAATTCTAGAAAGGCTGTGGAATTTGATTGGAGGGGAGTTCTAATTACAGCAAACACAAGCCTGTTCATTTTAGTGTTACAGACTATGCTGTTATTAAATTGAGTCAAGAATCTCCAGCAAATCTGAATCTGTAATCTCCCTCAATTAAATATATTTTGTCTATCAAACACTAGTCAATATGAAGAGAAAGAAAAGAAAAAAAAGTTTTCAGTCTGAACTTTAGAGTTAAATGGAAACTCAGTACTAGGGGTTCATTCAAACACTTCTTTGAAATAGTGCCTATGTTGTTTAGTGTGAATTTACATAAATACACGTTCATTTTGCTGCTTTTTTCTTTGTCATTCAGCGTCTGCTAGTTGTGAGAAAACAGGAACACTGATTTTTGGATTAATGAGAAATGTCTGCTATTTTTTTTTCTGGAAGTTGCCATGCAATCTGTGTTATGTAGTTTTTTTGTTCCATTTTTGAAGTCTAAGACAAGGAAGATACCTAAATATTTTTATTTAACATTCTTTATGTAAGATTGTGAGTGACTTCTGAAATAAAGATGTTATGAATGTGTTTAAAGCTTAAACAAATTAGATATTCCAACATGAATATTTAGAAATGTTTAGGTTGGTACCTATGTGAGAATACCTTTTTGATTTGACTTAGATATGATGCGCAGCTTCCTTTCTTTATTGGAACAGGGAAGAAAATAAAATAGAAGGATTTTAGTAGTGTTACCATTAGGCAGGGCAGTTGGGATAAAGAGGAAGTAGATATGATAAAGTCTAGTGATGGCTTGAAGTGATACATTGAGTTTTTAAACACTAAATGATAGGCAAAGGCAGGATGACCTAATTTTTACAGGTTTTATGATTGCGGTAGTATGCTTTTACATTCAGCACCAATTATAAATGCTTTCTACCAATTTATTAAAATATCCATATCAAATTTGACAAAGTTTGTATTAGGTGGTGAAATCTGTAGTAAAAAAAAAATATATATTTTTGTAGTCTAGTGTATTGTGATACTTCTGCTGGGAGTTTCATGCTCAGCTTTAAGTAAGTTGCAGCACATCGCAGAATCAAGTCCGAAGGGATAATTGGTAGGTTGTTTTTAATATGTTTTGATAAGTCTGCTACAGCTGGTTTATTTGACTTCACATGTGTATAGGAAGAAGAGATGCAGGCTTCCTCTGATACAGTCACAAATAATATATTGTGTGTAATGTAAACACTTAAGCTGGTAACGAAATCTTGGATACCTACGTCAAGCAATGTAATACTTGGTTTTGGATGGGCCTGCTTGTTAGTTCATGCTGCTGCATTTGCCACCACTTTTGCTGTATAACAGGATGCCTAAGAATTTGGTGTTATAAATTAAGTTTTTCCATGTGTATAATTTAAAGCATTGCTATTAGTGTGAGTTAGTAGCTATGTACAAATTATTTGTCAATTATCACCAAATTAAGTAAAGGCATAATAACTTCTTGGTTTTTATTAAATGGAAATGTATATATTTTTATAGTGCATTCACCAAAAAATCACTTCCTGTTTTTAGTTGTTGTAGAATCATAGAATAATTCTGGTTGCCTCAGGGCACAGTCAGCTTTGATTTCAGACCAAGCTCCAGTGCAGCCCAGGGCTAATTTTTGTGACGTGACACTTGTGAATAACTGATCAGCTAAACAGAAATCTTTACAAAATCTTGGTGATCTTTTTGATGTGTAGGTATAGTAAAATAGCTTATGTTGTAAACATTGTTTTCCCTAGCACTAGACCTTTACAAACACTTCATTTCTGTTCTCTGATTCTATGGTATCATTGACTTATAAATCAAGATGTACACTTGCATTTTATGACTTTCAGGGAGAAGGGGATGGAAGTGGGAGAAGAGCAGTGTTTCTGAAATTTTGCAGTGAACGCAGGTTCTAAAAAATGATCAGAACTCTGTAAAGTATTTCGCACTTCATCATTTAGGTTTATTGACACTTTGAGAGAAATTTCCACTGTTTCTATGATGGATTGTAGAAGTTCAGTTGGGGGTTGACAGTTCATCCATCATATCAGGCTGCCTAACCTTGCAGTAAATGAACAATAGAAGTCCATTATTTGTATTGAGAATTTTTGAGGAGATGCTTTAAGATTGCAATTTTTCCTTTGAAAATAACATTCAATGTTTTTTCTTATTTGCATCTGTGTTTTGTTGTTCTACTGGCTTTTCAATTTTTGCACTAAAAGAGAAAGCTGCTTATATTTTCCAAAATTCTAGATTTTTACTTGTCTGTTCTGACTTCTGCATTTTAAAAATACAAACATTTTTAGATATTTTTGTTTTATTTACAAAAAAAAAATTCACAAAAATAACAGTTTGGAAATCCATCCTTATATGCTTGTATATATCAGGTCTTTTAGTTCACAACCTGAAGTTCATTTCAAAGCAGCCTGTTCTCAGCCTTTTCTGTGTCATAAAAGTGTGAAAACAGATTTGGTTGTCTTATTTTCCTAGTGTTGCCATCAACAGCAAAGCTAACTTCAGACCAGTGTTACAATCAGAATGAGGACTCCCTCTGTTCAGTGGTCTGTCTTTAAAAACCAAACGAGTGGAAAGCGTGGGCACACGGTGATGTGTTAGTTGTTTTGGGGATCCTTTTGCAGATCAGCTACCAGTTTGTGGTGGGTCATCTGGTTATGAGGAGTGGGTTTCCATGCCGCTGCTTTCCAAGGCACTGCATGGGTGCAGAGGAGTATACAGTAGACGTCTTACATGGAAATGTGTCAACAGCGTGGAGTGTGTTGCTGCTGTGGCTGAACTTATTGTTGCAGAAGGTTAGTAGTGATGGGAAGTAGTGTAGCAAGTACTTGGAGAACTGAGTTGTGGCCTCATGTAGTTAAGGATATGCAACATAATGCTGATCGTTGAAGAGCTAAACTTTCATCTGGCAGCTCTGGAGACATGAGCCATGTTGGCGTCTCTTGCTTCTTCCCATCAACCTGTTTGCGTGTCTGTGGTAACAGGACAGTAAGTAGAAAAAGCCATAATGCAGTCATCTTACCAACTCATTACCGCATTTGCTTTGATTATGACTTGGAACACACCCAGGACTCCTCAGGCAGGAGAGGCTGCACCTCTCATTTCTGTGGCAAGAATAATAATTAAATACTTCTAAAAGCTGACCTTAGTTTTTCCTCAGTCCTTTTTTTTTTTTTTTACCTTTTAGTAGATACTGTTTGAAATTGTGTGTTTATTTTCAGTCTCAACAGAGAAGTTAACTACTTCTTGATTTCCCCATACTTTATTTCTGTTCTTGTAAATTCTTCTGCTCAATACTTCTGGGAGGATTTCATAAAGGCTATGGGAAGCTTCACCTAGGAGAGAGTTAGGAACAGAGCTTTTTTTCTGGTTCTTTGGCTGGAGGGAGCACAGGAAGATTCGCCTCTCAAGCCTAATGCTAAGCTTTGGGACTTGCCACCCCACCAATCTCTTTCTCATCCTTTTGGTTTTTGGTTTTTTTTTCCCCCTCTATTTTGCTTTGTCACTTTTTAGTACAAACCTTTTACTTCCTGAAAACTGCTAATGCAAATGATGAAATAGATATTTCTGTTCTTTCTAGTTATTGTCACTGTTCTTACTCCTGGAAGGCCTTGTTGCTGACCTCCTGGCTAGTTATCTGCGTGTATGATAGTGCCCCTTCATTGTACTAGAGGTTGTTTGAAAACTATGCAGCTCAGTAGGCAATAGACAAACTCTTTTCTGATTTTAAATAAATGGACTAATTCAAGACATAAATGCCCAGATTTAAGGATGAGCAATAGAAAAACTATGCAGTTTGCAAAACCTAAGAGCATAGTATTAATTGAAACATATGTGATGTAAGTCTGTCCTTCCACTTGGAAATTATTTTAGATTACCCTCGTACTTTTTTATGACAAAAAAAAAATATCAGCCTTGCAGAGAATTAAGTCATGCTCATAACAGGTCATAGAATCATAGAATGGTTTGGGTTGGAAGGGACCTTCAAAGGTCATCTAGTCCAACATCCCTGCAAGGAGCAGGGCCATCTCCAACCAGATCAGGTTGCTCAGAGCCTCATCCAACCTGGCCTTGAACATTTCCGAGGATGGGCCATCCACCACCTTTCTGGGCAACCTAGGCCAGTGTTTTACAACCCTCATTGTAAAAATTTTTTTCCTACTATCTAATCTAAATCTACCTCCCTCTGTCTTAAAACCATTACCTCTAGTCCTGTTGCAACAGGCCTTACTGAACAATCTCTCCCCATCTTTCTTGTAGTGCATCTTGAGTGTATTGCAGATGATTCTGTGATGTGTTTTATATGCATTATGTAGACACCATATCCTTAAAAAAGTGCTTAATGCTCTAAATAAGTTTTTCTTCCAGGTGGTCAAGCAGTTAGATAAGTCTTCAAGGAAAAAAATCCTAATAAACCTGAGAAATGCAGCAAGATCGAGCAAAAATAAATATTTTAAATGTGATGCTTTGTTTTTCAGAAGTTTTTTGGAGATTGGGGGGAGTCAAGGTTTTTCTCAGGGCACATGTTCTTTCTGTTGTTTTCTCTTTTTTTTTTTCTCCTGTTGTTTACCACCAAGTAGTATCTTTTAGGACTAAGTTTCTTTGTTTATGGCTATATTAGCTTTAAAAGACTGAAGATTGTCAAAGCACAAAACAGTTGCATGGCATCATTATATGAAATTGTTTCAAAGCACTTTTAGTGCAAGTTGACTTGATTTCAGTCTTAGAAGGATAATGGCCAAAAATAAATTTAATTAGGCTGTGAAAGTGCATTTTCCTGGTAAAGAGCTAGTGTTTGTCATTGCTGATTTTAATGAGACATCTGGCTAATATCAGTTAGTAGATGCTGCTAGGAAAATATTCTATTAATTGTGTTCTAAGTTGATCACTGTGTGAGCTTTTGAGATAAAATATAATGGTGATTACCCTCAGTGTAGAAATCAATTGACAAACTTACTCTTTTGTTAGCGACCATTTCCCCTGTGAGTCCATCAAGGTTGATCTTTCCTAGCTGAATAACAATATCCCCTGGGAGGAAAACAGCAGTATCTCTTCATTGCTCCCAGGAGATCTTGTCAAAGAGCTGGGGAAGTATATAAAAACTGGGAGGGAGGAAGGGGGTGAAAGCAAGATAATGAACCGGAGGACGTGACTGATGTATTAAAACCTTGAGGAGGAAAAAGGAAGTTGAGTTGACTGGAGAAAATTATTTTGACAAAGGAAAAAATCTTTGCTTGTTAAAATATTCTGAAATGTTAGTTTGATTTCTTAATATTCAATCTTCCACTTGAGAGGCAACAATAAATATTAGCATACAAGTCTTTAATTCCAAGGTGAGAAACTAAATTTTTTAAGCTGGAATTTGGAAATCTGGCCTTGGGTACCACTGTTAAACACACCTTGAATGCTGGGTTTCTGTTTAAAGGAAAGACTATTCTATCATATTACGAAGCAGGATTTGTCCTTCTAATTTGTTTAGTTACTGGTAGCCTCTAAATATCTTCTGCAGGGATCTCCAGATTCTTACTCTTTTTAAAACACAGAATAGTTGGGCTTTAATAGTGAGGGGGTTTCTCTTCCCTGTGATAAAAATGCAGCAACTCTGCCACAGGGATGACAAACACTCCATCTCCATGCTTGGATAAACTCCATCAAAAGCACATTATCTCCCACTTCTGTGGCCAGCTGTCTAATTGTATTTGTTGTAGCCACTCACTGTTGGAACATGATACTAGTGAAGAGCAAGAATGATAAATTACTCGCTGTAGGTGATAGCGATGATGATAATTTTTAATTTCCTTGTTCCTAAGTGAATTGGTAAGGTTGCCTTTATGAGTTCTCATACGGAGTCGAGCAGTCTCATTTGTTTTATCCTGTTAAAATGCTGCGAGTACAGACAGCCATTTTCTTTAGGAAAAAAAGCCTTATTATTCAGATGTATTTGAACTAAAATGTATCCTCATCCTTCCATTTCAGCCTAAGGGCTCTAAATTAAATAAGGAATATGTACTAATATTAACCTATTAAATACATTGAAGCTTTTTGTGATCTTAATGCATTTGGTAAATGTGACATGCATAGAATGAAAGAAAAAAATAGACTCAAGCTAATATATCTGGGAGGGAAGAAAAATTTGTTGAGGACAAGTGAGTCTTACTGGGAGGAAATGATTCGTTTACAGTTTTTTGTATGTGCATGAGCACCTTGGAAACCCTCAGTGATGGATGAAGACCTTATGCCACTTTACATGAACTCTTCATCAAAACCTGGTTCTGACAAAATCTTGTAGAATTTAGTGACTGCTATTGTAATTTCAGGAATATTTTATTCTTAGTGGTTGACCTTTGTAGGATACTACTTTGCAGTCTCAGTAATGCACATCTATTCCTAAATATTTTCTTAGTTCTTCATTAACCTTCGTAGTTCCCTGGGTAAATGTGGAGATTTTGTTCTAAGGTTGGAGTTTTTGTCCTCATAGCTCTACTTTTCTCCTGGCAAGTTATTTGAGAACAGGAAGAATAATATTTCTGCAGCATTTCCTAATATTTAACATCCTTTGAGGCTAGAGCATGTGTCAGGCTAGAGTTGCAGTTATTTATTGCCAGTTTAGAAGTCATTATTTTTGTTTTCCTCTTTCACGGTATTCCAGAGACTGGCACTTGAAAGATTCTTCCAGAGAAGGCTTAAGTTCTTGCTGGTTAGTCGCTGGTGAAGTTGTAAATGAACTGTCAAAGGGGAAGCAAACAGATAAGGAAAACTGTGAAGGAAGAAATAGCTGTTGTTATACTTAAAAAAAAAAAAAAAAGAGAGAGAAGAAAAAGCAAATAAACCAAGGCAGTAGTTGTAAAACATCATCTGGAATTTATGGGGGCATTATTTACTTGTTCTTTCTCTTTAGTTTGACTGCTTGTAAAAAAAGATGACACCTTTAATAAAAATCTAGCTAGCCCTATATTCCATTTTAATATGCCTGTGTCTGATTGCTTCTAGTATACCACTTGTAAGTGATATTTTTTCCTTTTATTTTACTGCTTAGCTGCATGTGTTAAATTTCACAAGAAGGGAGGACTTAATCTTCCTTCAACCTGCAAACACTGGAAATGTCTTTCTTTGTAGTATTGCATATTTAATAGACTTTTGTGATTGACTATTATAGCTACTGCAATCTCTGGCAGTGTTCAAAAGTGAAATGAAAGGAAAATGGTTTGAACTTCACTTTTACAGAATTATTTCCCTGAAATGTACTTAAATATCAAAGTTACGTGTTGTGCATTTCAGCATAAGACCACTAACAGATAATGAATTAAAAAATAAGTTAAGATGTAAAGGAAGATATAAATTCTTAAAAATGTAGTAACCAAACCCACAGTTTTCTAGCTAGTTTTGCATTACCAATTGTTTCCACTTTGTGTAGATTTTTAGATTTGTGATATTTTGTTTTTAAAATATACAAGACTAGTGGTTGTAGATAGAATTGTCGAAAGAATCGTCTATGTGTATGTATTTGTGATTTTTTTATTATTATTTATATTTATTTTTTTCTAAGACATTAATGTGGTATACCAGATCACTTTTGTAATGATGCCAAGGCTGGCACTAGTATACCTTGCAAGTTGGGGGGCTGGTGTTTGGTTTGATTAGGGCTTTTAGCAGTCATTCCTTTTTCAAGGAAGACTTCCTACTGCTTCATGTAGAAGCAAAATTCTAGTGTTTCTTGTAAAGCTTTTCAAAAACCGCTGAGGGAAGAAATAACTAGAACTGTGTTGCAGCTTTGAATCCTCCAATACTTTGTCAGTGACGTGGCAAAGAAAACTAGCTTTCTGTGTTACAGATGCAGTATCATTGACCGGTTTTTGGAAAAAGAAATGTTTTGCTGCTTCTCAACTAGCTGATTCATTTGAACATGAAAAGAGTTATAAAATTGAGCTGTAACTAAAAAAGCTATACTCTCGATTTTAAACTGTGGTAGAAATTCATTGTTCACATTTGTAATTATTCTGTGCTAGATGAATAAAACCAGACCGTCACAGTCAGGCTGTAAATGGTCTATTCTTGGACTGCCTAGATTGCTTAAAGTAAAGAAGCTGTCAACTTATTTTCTGATATGGAGAAATGACTAAACTTTCATATAGACCCATTCTCTCTTTAGGCTAAGGTTTTTTAGATTAGCTGCAAATTTGAGGCTTCCCTTTCTCTTCCTTGCTTTCTACAAAAAGGTCTTAGAGCTACGCTGAGATTGTGCGTGCCCTCCCTGTATTTCAGCTATAGAAGCAGCCCATCCTGTTTCTTTTGGGGAAAAAAAAAACCTTTTAAATGAATTGTCAGTTTCAGACACAGGTGTATTGGAACGGGTGATATGGATTGTTGATGGAAATAGAGAAAACGGTATCAGTAGCTGAAAACTACTTACCAAGTTAAGCTTTAATGTGGACCTGGGACTATCTCAGCCTTGAAGCTCGTTATGATTGTTCTTACTGATTGATTTCTTGTTCTACAGGGTTGTCCGGTGGTTTTTAGGAAAGCCAAGTGTGCTTGTTTTAATGAGTCTGTAGGTATCTGTGTAGCTGGCTTGAGATCTTGTAGGCCTCGAAACAACTCAAAAGCAGAAAGATTTCAAAAACTCATCAATATATTTAAAAATTTAAGCAAAGCATAGTGTTTTGGATGAGCATATAAATATACATATGCTATAGAGGACCATGCAGAACGATCCTTTTCTTGAGAAGAGCTGGAGTTTAATTCCTATAAGATGTCTGTTCAGAAATAAGACTGAATTTACTTCAGGAAAATAAGGTGTAATTGGGATAAATAGTGTGCCTTTTAAAATGCTGTGGTATTGACAGGGGAACACATGCACTCTAGCACATGAAATCTTCCACATGAAGTCAAGAAGAGGAAAGGAAGAAGGTAATTGAGTTACGCTGGAGCTGCTGGGAGACTTTAAGATAGACTTGACCTTACATTTATTACCTAAGTATATGTAAATAACTGTACTTCTGTGGAATAGCAGGGTTTAACTTTTGCGTTGGTTTACAGGGTAAGCCACAGGTTGTGTGCATTGAAGTGGGATACATTTAATCTGTGCATTTTCGCTTTCTGTATTTCTTCAATTGTAATTGGCTTGTGGAATAGCTGTTGTAGTGAATATTAAACAAAATTGCAGCTGCTCAGTAACTACTGGGTTTTTAGACTTTTTGTTTTCTCAGATATTTAAAATATGAAGGGAGAGATTTCTTTCTGAAGATTAAATGCAGTGTTGGTAAATAATTGATTGCAGGTTGCTTTAAATATTTCTTTAAAACAAATTACGTAGTTGTAACCAGTTTCACGAAGATAGTCAAACCACGTGTGTTGACTCGAAACTGATTTGAAAATGTATTAATAAAGGATACTCTAGATTTCTAAATTGCAACATCTGCTATCTTACAGTTAGTTTTGAAAACATCATTCAAACTCTCTCATCTATGTAGTTAACTTTAAGCGTGTAATTGCTATTTAGCTATGCAGGACTGGGGTCCTAACCTTGCCCGTTGACATAGCTCACCTGAGTGTGTGTGTTTTGGTTTTCGTTTTGGGGTGCCACGCCTGCCCAGTTTTAACTGACTGGCTGGAGGTAATGTATCTGGGAAAGAATTCAGGATTTCAGTCAACAGTTGTCAGACCTTAAATTTGAAGACTTTTTGGGGAACGCCTGAAGCTGTTCACAGGAGCTTATCTTTAGGGACTAGAGGAATTTATTTTGTTAGAGTATTCTTCTATATGTTTTTTTTTCTTTTGACTCAATAGTTGTGTCAGTATCGATATTGAAGGGCATATATCCATTTTAGAATGTAACAAAAGGAGTTTAATGGGTCAATGGAGAAGTCTTGTTCTCTGTAATCCCTGGTCTTTGTGACATACCTCTTGATTTAGATAGTCAAAGTCAGTGTTTCGTGTTGTTTCAGGTAGGGAAACTGTTGATACTGTAAGGAATAAGGTGGTTATTTATCCTAGTCATTTGCAGAAGGTGTACAAGTCCTGTTTCCCTGACCGCAGGAGGCAGCAGATAGCAGGGGACAGTTTCTTTGCTTGTAACTGCGGTTTCCTTTCAGCCTGAACTTGATCCCAAGAATGTGCTAATCTGGGGACATTTTCTCAGGGCAGAATATTGGGTATTTCTGTTATTTCTTGCTGCCAAGTATCTAGACAATTGCATCCACCTGAGCTATGGTATCTTTGCTTGGAGCTTTTGGCTTTCAAGTCCAAAATGTAGCTTGGTTGTCTCATTTTCTTTGGAAGCCAGTTTTAATCCCCTCAATTCTTAATGTGTTTTTGTTGTCTGAACTTTTGTTTTCCTTTCTCTGGTAATCCTATCCTAGGTCTTATTTGAAAGCCGAACAGTATTGACCTGATAATTGAAAAATATTTTATGACTTAGTAGATCTCTGACTAATGTCCAGAAACATTGTGCGTCAACAAAAGTAGTCTGATGGGTCAATAAAACTTCTTCAAAACCTTCTCAATCTTTACTCAAAGAGGCATATTAGAGACAAGGCTGTAATTCACTTGGGAATGAGATTCTCGGCATTGAGTGATAGGACTTCACTTAAGGGATGGAAGTGTCACCGTTTCCAACATCTGGTGCTCATTTGTCACAAAGGTCCCTTAGTGTCTCTTCAGTTCTTTTTTTTTTTTTTTTTTTTTTGAGAATATTTGCCCATGCTGGAATTTAGAACTTTCCAGGCATCTCTGGAGTGTCCTTAGTTGAAAAACTAGCACAAGAGCATAAAGATAGACTTAGTTGCTTTAAGACATTGTGTTCACCACCATGTTGGTGAAACGTGTTCTGGATTTAGACTAGAGTGGAAAAATACCAGAATTGTTTAGCTATCGTTCACATTACGTATTTCATAATGATAAAGCCCTATGGCGTTCAGTTTGTTACCTTGATTTTTGTAAGCATATTTGACTTTTTTATTCCTTCACAATCTATCTCTGCATCAACATGAAAGACATGCTACAGAACTTGTCCTTTGTAACTATTCAGAACAACGAGTTTCTTAGTTTTAGAGTAGGAGAAAAAACCCTGGTGCTGTGAGAGGAAGGTTATAATGAGTCGTTGGCAGTGAGTTTTCATGCAGTGGGCTTGCCATCATTGAGTTGGTATGTATCTTGTTTGAATGTACAAAAGCTGTCATGGGGGGAATCCCTTCTTGCTGTCATGGGGATAGAGAGTCCCCAGCTGCTGTACTTGGAGTTACTCAAAAGCTCCACTCTGGGTCATTTCTTCAGGCTGACATGTAATAGCAAAGCGTGGCCGCCTTGGGCCTGTGGTGTGATTTGCTTTAGCCTCCTCGTAGAAGACAGTAAAAGCAAATAAAGGTGAGCATGGACAGGATTACAGAGCTGAAACTGTTGAGCTGATTGTCTTCTATTGTCTTCCAGTTCTTTGTTTGAATTTTTTTTTTATTTTCTGGGACCCTCACAAAGCTGTCTTGTCAAAAAAGCAGGCCAGCATTTAAAGCCTGTACAACTAATAGTGTCGGTATACTGTTTTGTGTGTGGCCATTTTATATTTCTTTTCCTCTTCAAGCTGGAAGACAAGTCCCATAAATGAGTTATGCACTTAAGAGAGCGGCTCTTTGATGTTATGAGTGGGATGGTAGGAGGGACAGAAGACATTTTCGAAGGAATCCCATGGAGAATTACTGTTAGAAACTATTAACTGCTGAAAAGGCCAGCATGATGAATTTGTGAATCTTTTTCGTTATCTGTGTGCAGTAGAGGAAGAAAAATATTCCCTGCCTGGTTACGCTCTGCCTCTGTTCAGAGGGAGCTTTTATGGAAAATGGTGTTAAGCCACAAAAAGAGCAAACAGGCAATGCAGAATCCATCGTGCCCTTTGTGTGTTTAGTGAGGGTCCTGGGAGCCATAGAGGACGGGGACTGAATTCTGTGCTTGTGGGTTTGTGCAACTCAAAAGCTTTTTTTCTCATAGGTAGTTCTCCTTGTGGGTAGGGTGTGCGGGTTGTTTTGGAAACTTGAACTGAAATTTGATACATAATAAAATGCAGTTTCAGTGGGATGAATATTCTCAAGTAGAACAAAGCTGTGATGACAGCTTTTTTTTTTTTTTGTCTTAGGATTTCTAGTATACTTGGTAGCATAAATCTAAGCTTGTTCCTGTTAGTAAAGGTTTGAAAAGGACTAGAAATCCCAATAAATATATATATTAATGATAGACTTTTTCTTGAGTGTCAATATTATTACTTTATCATATTTGCTTTTTCCTCTTTTTTTTTTTTAAAGGCGGTTGCTGGTTATTTTGATATATCTTTTGAGAAGAACTGTCACAACAAGGGAAGTACTTGGGGTTCTGCATTTTAAAAATGTCTTTGAGAGATGAGGGTGGGGGTTTTTTGTTTTTGTTTGGTTGTTTGTGGGTTTTTTTTTTTATTCTGCCTCAAGATATTTGGCAGTGAGTCTATTTTGCTGTAGCAAACACTTCATGTACATGTGTATTTGGTAATTGATTGATGTGGTGTGCTATCAAAAATGTTGTTCTTAATCAAACTCTTGAACTCTTCCATTGCAGGTCTTGTTTTCAACTGGTCCCCAGTGTACCAAAACACACTGGAAACAGACAGTTTTTCTCCTGGAGAAGCCAATTCCTGTAGAAGCAGGTATATTTAAATTCATTTGTGCAACAGTATTTGTGTTACGCTGCTGTTAACATTAAATTTAAATCTGAAATACTTTAAGAATTACATGTCTTTTAAAAATTCTTTAACAGCAGCTGAAAGATGTATTTACTAGTTATTTTATTAGTTATTTTTATCTAAGCAAAGCACCAGGAAATATCTATATATATTCTACAGAATTCATGTGAAAAATACATAGAAATGTCTGCATAGGTATATTGTAAGTGGGCATATGTCTTATACTTGTGTAGCTCCAGTAATTTTGATGAGAAAACTTGTGTATCAAAGCATTTCTGAGGCATAAATATGTAAGACCAGAACACTGCTACTAATGTTCTCTTAATTTTAACATCACTAATGTTCTTAAGTATAATTTTGTCCAGTGATTGCATAGGAGTTTAAGCACACTTGAACTATGCTGTATTTGTTAAATGAATCATGAACGTGTGCATGGGTGTTGTACTTGGCACTGTGGGATTACTCTGTAAATTGAAAACAGTTTCCAAGAAGTCACAGCTGTGAACTTGATCCGTTAAAGTATGGAAGATGTTACTTTGGTACACTGTGAAGTTTTATAAAATGAATAAGTTCCGTAGTATGTTTCACCTTGAATTTGATGCAAGTAAAAAGGCTTTTGTTGTCAAAATTCAGATGATAAATTGTTGAAGTAAAATTTTGAAGACTAAAGCAATGCTTGTCAGTGGTTTTAATTAGTTCTGTTTGGTAAGTCTTGAAAATACATTTCTATGCAAGTAGTCATATATTCCTTCATTTGTAGACACAGAAATATGTCTGTGTCGGTCACAGGTAGTCATGCAGGAGAATTATGTGTCTTACCTGATAAAAGGGAAACTGCACTTTCTTTCAGACTCTTCTAGTCTTTTTATAATCAAAGGAAATAAAGTAGTTTTATGTTGGGGTGGTTTTTTTTTTGTGCACTTAACCCCTAGGTATTTACTCAGTGCTGTTGAACTCTTACCCAATGGTGAATTAGTCGTCTTTGAGGGCCATTTTTCTTTTCAGACTAGCAGGACCAAGTGAGGACCCTTGGAATGAGGCTCATTTCTACCTCAAATGAGGTAATACTCATGGTAATACATGGCCTTGACCTGAACAGTTGATAAATAGACCAGACATGAGGGGAGAGAGCACAAAAACTTACGTGGATGTTGCAAAAGAAACGGAGGTCAAGAGATTTAGAGGTGCTATAGGGAAGTATTGAGGTAGATATACTATTGTCTCTCTTAACAGTTGTAATTATGAATGTACAATGGTGAAAGCAGTATCTGCGCTTCACGAAGTGACTTTCACAATTGCCTCTTACAGCTATCAGCCATGGTAGCTTTTAATCAGGAGCTTCTTTCCTAAAGCCACTGTGGTCTGTTATCTGACAAACCATTTCTCTTTCATGCTTTGACTTTTATGTTCTTAAATCATTTTTACTTGCATTTTCTTAGGTCCTGTCACTTCTTGGGATGCACTTACGCATTGGTGCATTTGTACTTGGCTCGTGTTCTGTTCAGTTTCTCTTTCTAGATAACGCTGGCTAAGGTCTCCTTGCTGCAACTCATTAAATTTCAATGTCATGGAGTGTGAAGTGAAAGTTTAAGTGCAATGACATTTGTTAGAATATGCACATTATTTAGTATCACATAGATCATTTGACATTTACCAAATGTGTGAAATTACTGGGTGATGTGCCTGGCTCTAGAATTCTAGTCTGGGTGCGGTGACTTTCTGAAGACAACTGCAGAAACAATGTCCTTTTGAGGCAGTGAACACAACCTAGCTGACCTTCAAAATCACTTTTGCCACGACTCCTTCCTTTCTCTTTATTAGCTCATATGTCTTAAAAAGTGTTCCCATAACAAATCTTGTTACAGCTGTGCTTCTCTTTCTTTTGTACCAGTCTCCTTCACTTTGTAATTACTGAAGTTCCCCTTTCCCATCCTTTTACCCATTCTGTCTGGTTTTATCTCTTACATAAAATTACAACTTCAATCTAGGATTCTCTACTTGTTATTTCTAGTGTTAGAGAAGGTTCTGAGAGAAACTCTTTATGTAATTTCCCGTTCCTTTGTAATCTCAGTGTTTATTTCTGTGGGATATTCATTGTTCATGGATGACATTAAGACCATCAGGGCAGACAGTGTTTCCTGATGCGCTTACATAGCAATGTTGCTTAATTTAGGTGATTATTTGTTTTGTTTTGTTTTTTTTTTTAAATTCTCTCAGACTTTGATCCTTCTCCTTCGTTTTTCAAAAAATCTTTTTTCCTCAAGACATGTTACTGTAAGTCTACATTTCCCTATCTTCTTTTTTTTTTCCTTTGTTAAAATAGTGACTTATATTGTTGTTGGTAATTTGTAGTTAGCCATGTTGTTTGATTTCTTCAGTCTTTCACTTTCCATTTTACCAGCTAAACAAATGCTCAAATTTCTTTTTCAGTATATGTAAAAACCAGCACTTCCAGCTATTGCTCATCTGTTAGTTGTTAATGGATTAGCACTGCTTGTTACCATTTTACCATGCATTGTTTCTGCCTGGCGTATTGAACTGCACTGCATTCCAAGTGTACTTAGCTTTTCGGGAAACTTTTTGCCTTCACGTGGACTTTTCTAAATGCAAATTAACTGGAGGAAGCAACTGTATTAGATGAAACACATTTGCATCATTTGAAGGCTTCAGCCTTTATGTGCATCCATGTCTTTACCAATATTCATCAATCCTCTGCATAAATTCTTAAAATAAGAAATAGATATATGGCACTGGGAGAAACAAAGAAAATCCACTTGTGACTAAATGTATTCGTGGAATCATTTAGGTTGGAGAAGACCTTTGAGATCATGAAGTCCAATCGTTAACCTAACACTGCAAAGTCCACCATTGAGCCGTGTCCCTACGCACCACGTCTACATGTCTTTTAAATACCTCCAGGGATGGTGACTCAACCACTTCCCTGGGCAGCCTGTTCAGGTGCTTGATAACCCTTTCGGTGAAGATATTTTTCCTAAAATCTGATGTGAAGCTCTCCTGATGCAACTTGAGGCCATTTCCTCTTGTCCTATCACAAGTTATGACGACATGCACGTCACTACAACCTCCTTTCAGGGAGTTGTAGAGAGCAATGAGGTCTCCCCTCAGCCTTCTCCACACTAAACAACCCCAGTTTCCTCAGCTGCTCCTCATAAGACTTGTTCTCCAGACTCTTCACCAGCTTCATTGCCCTTCTCTGGATATGCTCCAGCACCTCAAAGTCCTCCTTGTCCTGAGGGGCCCAAAACTGCACACAGTATTTGAGGTGCGGCCTCACCAGTGCTGAGTACAGAGGCACAACCACTTCCCTGCTCCTGCTGGCCACACTATTTCTGATACCAGCCAGAACGCTGTTAGCCACCTTGGCTGCCTGGACACACTGCTGCCTCATATTCAGCCGGCTGTCAGCCAGCACCCCCAGGTCCCTTTCTGCCAGGCAGCTTTCCAGCTGCTTTTCCCCAACCCTGTAGTGTTGCATGGGGTCATTGTGACCAAAGTGCAGGACCTGGCACTTGACTTTGAACCTCATACAATGACCACAGGCCATCAATCCAGCCTGTCCAGATCCCTCTGCAAAGCCTTCCTGCCCTTGGGCACATGGACACTCCCACCCAGTTTAGTGTCATCTGCAGCATTGTTTGAGTCAGGACAAGCTCTTTTCTTAGTAATTATTGGAAAATAAAGAGAAATAATATGATTTGAGTCTTGCAATAATCTGACCAGTGTGCCAATGGTGGCGTGTGCTTTCAGTTTTTTAATGGGTTGTGAAAGAGGAGTTTGGTGGCATAAAATGTGTTTAAAATGGTTTTTTTTTAGTTTTGAAGTAATGTTTCAGACGGTAGGTTTTTTTCCCCAGTAAAGAAAAATTATTCCCTCGGATTTCTGATTCTGAGTGAAATAGGCTGACTTAAATTCTCTATCAGATGCTTTATAGCTTTTGGAGATATGCCTGAAGTGATTATAAAGTACTGGTTGTATTTGTATTTGCTCTGTAAAAGAGGTTGAGTTTACAGATATCTGAACCTGTTGGGTATTTAACAGGAAAAGGCTCCTTTATGCCACAGCAAAATTGCTTTGTTCTGCAGTGTGAACTAACTAATTTTCTCAGCTGTTTGATGCTACATTATTTGTTGTAAAAATAGATCTATTCTCTCAGCCATAAAAAAGATTGAATGTTTTGATCTGTTTTCTAATGATAATAGAATCAAGCCATTACAAGCCAAAGGATGCAGCTTGCAACTCATCTTCCCTCCTTTGCCGTTCCTGTCGCAGCCTGCGCTAGATGTGCAGTGTTTGCAAATTCTCTGGGATGAAATGGGAGAGGTTTAATCTAGGTCCAAAGATCTGGAGAGTGAGGCAATGAAAGTTACACCTAATTAATGCAGCTTTTTTTGCCA
Source organism: Chlamydotis macqueenii (assembly GCF_036417535.1). Lineage (NCBI taxonomy): Eukaryota > Metazoa > Chordata > Aves > Otidiformes > Otididae > Chlamydotis > Chlamydotis macqueenii. The sequence goes on along the minus strand of NC_141560.1, from coordinate 67,876,267 downwards.
CTGAATTTCAGCTTGATACCTAACTATGGTAGATAGCTTTGTATATAGTTTTAATGGGTATTTTCAGATGATTTGGTTTAGATTTAATGTGTGAGTGGCGAGTAGTCTCTTACTACTCATGTGTTCTGAAAAGCTGGTTTTCCTCCTCACAGACTGTGACGAGAGACTTGAAGCTTATGTACGATGAAGTAAAACAAAGTAGCATTAGCGTGTTGGATGTGCTTTAACTGCTTAGCAAGCAGGAAAACTTAAAAAAAAAAAAAGGAGAAGGAAGCCAGATGATATTTTATTACCAGAAAAACTAGATTTTCTCAGACAAACATGTGTTGTATTGTAGACTCCCTACAGAGTGCAAAGCTTCACTTAGCAGCCCTTCTAATAATTTGAAAATGTCTTTATTTTCAAATTGAAATACCAAAGCAGTATCTTTTCCTTATTAATGGTCTAAATGTACGTATTTTCCTTTCCTTGTTTGTTGAAATATTCCCACTAAGAATATAATTTTCATTTGGTTGTCTCAAGCATTTACTAAATAAATCAAATGCTTACCAGAATTATTTTAAAGGGCCCACAGAATCTTTTCAGTAAAAGTGCATTAAGTTGAAACTCAGATCTGTATGCAGGCAAATTCTATTAGCAGTAAACCAGCATATTGTTGGCATTTTGTGTTCTTGATATTTCCTTGCAGTGGAAATAAAACCTTGATTTTTCTTCTGTGGTGCTAAAAGGGGCTATCACAGCAAAACTGAAGTAGAGCTCACATGACAGATACCCTGTAAAATCCTTGATTATCTTTAACGCCCCAGTCTCCATAGTTGGGTAGCTGTTTGTAAATTTACAAACTGAAAAATGTTAATTTGTCTACCTAGAAAGCTGCTTTGAAAGTAGGAAAACAACACTGGCACAATTAATCTGTCTGAGTGTTTTAATCTTATACTGAAATACTTCAGTATTATGCATCCCAGTTGGATAATTTGATTCCTAATGGGAATTTTAGTGCCTTTTGCCTGTCTACAGCTGCAACGTGGTGTCTATAGAATACTGTCACTTGTTTACTTACAAGTGATACCTCCAAAATTATGCTCACTTTTAAAATCTAGTAATTGTTAAAACTTGAATTTTGAAGTCACACTGCATCTTGCATGTCTTATACTGTATCTTTTGAAATCTGCAGTTTAAAATAATCCTGTAAACTTTTCGGAAACATTTATAAGTGCATGTTTCAGGCACTACATTGAGACACTCTCCTCCCATGGGTGCTTTATCTCATTGAAAGAGAATAGAAGTTCTGTATCTGGACATGAAAACGTGGATGGACTTCTTGTGCTGTTCTGTGTGCCTCCCTTTGCAAGTTATGCAACTGCAAGGGGATATGGCTTATACCACAACAACAATCTGGTTTTCTCAGAATTTTGTCACAACTGCTGAGAGAGAAAGATTGGGACAAGGCTATACAGTGTAGGATCTCTACTACAAAAAGTAGTGAGTTAAGACCAGTTCTGAGTGAGGGAGTTTGGCTACTGCAGCTATACATTTTGGAGGACCATGTATCTGGCTTTCACCGTTCCCTGTGACAGCTATTTGTGGTACCCGAGCTATGTTAGGAATATGCCAATTTGGCACAAAAGCTCTTCAAAGAATATACTTAGAGCACGAAAGGAAAAGACAGAACCTCAGCATAGTTTCAGAAGAGGCTGAACAGTGATGTAACAGAAAGGAGCTGGCAAACAACTTCCTAGTTTAGAAAAGTAGCTAGCCGGTGGAAGATGACCAGTGCCACAGATCAGACGGCTGGTAACGAAAGGCAGTGATTATGGCTCAGTGCTGAAACTGCTTATTGGATCTTGCTGGGTTGGAGATTCAGTAAGAGACGTGGCCAAATGGGAAGGGGGCAGTCTGTGTACAGCTGCAGGTGCCTGCAGTTTAAGAAGATGAATGGGGGGATTAAGGATAAGTTTCTGAGTTTAAAGGGAGTGCTCTTGGTCCCACTGTAAATGACTTCTGTCTTGCATTGTTCTTTTTCGTTTTCAGAAGATAGATGGCATATGGAGGCTACTTCCTAGCCAACTATTCTGGAGTAATGCTTTTAAGCTTGCTTTTTTCAGTTGCATGCTAGACCTCAGTGTTGTGTAAGATGGCCTCAAATTGCAGCAGGGGAGATTTAAATTGGATATTAGGAAAAATTTCTTTACTGAAAGAGTGGTCACACACTGGACAGGCTGCCCAAAGAAGTGGTGGAGTCACCATTCGAAGAACGTGTAGACGTGGCACTTCAGGACATGGTTTAGTGGACACGGTGGTGGTAGGTTGATGGTTGGACTTCATGATCTTAGGGGTCTTTTCCAACCTAAAGATTCTATGATTCTAAGATAGTGGGTTCAGTTACTCTAAACTGGAGTGGAAAACTAGATAATGTTTAAATTGTCAGCCTCAAACAAGGACAACTTCCTCATTAAGAGAGGTGTCAAAGCTTACTGTTATGTAACTGTGAAGGCACATAAGACAACCACTTAAAACCCTGTGGTTATTGCAGTGTAGGGGATTTGTAAAGGTATTTCTCACCAGCAGTTTGGTAGTTCAGGTGTCATTAGCCTAAATTCACTGCGGTTTCCTAGCAGCTCTCCTTGAAACAATTCCAGTGAGGTCTTTCGTAAGATTCTTAAATTTTAATGGGAGTCACAATAAAGAGTGCTTTCAGTACCGTGTTCTTACGTGTGTCGCCAGCTTCATAAAGCTCTTCCATAGGAGGAAAAGAAGGAAGGTTGGAAGATTGTGATTGCTGGCTGCCTTCAGTAACTCATTCCATCTTTTTCATAATCAAAGAAGGGGGGGACACCAGGTTGTGTGGAAGGGCACGGTAGTTCTTCACATGACCAGTTCATTGCCATGGGTCGTTTTGAGCTTTAAGTAGATGTTATGGATGTCTATGCAGGAGACAGCATGGAATCTTTGGATTTGGCCAAATCTTTTCAGATTAATCAAGTTACAGGCTGGAAAAATAGGGTTGTTTGGGCCTAACTGCTGTCAGTGATGGGGCTCTTGCACTGAGAGGTATCTTGGCTCACAAGCTTGCCCGGTGTCTGATGGTATTGGACATGCGCAAGTGAAAGATACAATTGCTTACAGTTTCACTGATGGTAAAAACCAAAGAACCAAAATAAACTATTTTGAGTGTTCAGGGCACATGTATGGGGTGTACTGTAGAGCACGTAATCAGATGTGTATTATTTGGCAGTGGGTCAGTATGGACCTAGGGATGTGAGGTTTTTTTTGGTTTGTTTTTTTTTTTCCCTGTGCTAGCAGGCTTGTGCACCACTTCTGCAGAATTGTTTTTTTTTGTTTTTTTTCTTTTTCGGGGATAAATTTCAGGGCTCCCCAAGGGATAATAAAAATGCGAGAAGGGGAGCGTAATGGATTCAGTTTTGTCCTAATCAAACTGCAGTGGCGCTGTGTGGTTTACTTGCATTCAACTGAGCGTGATAAGAGCAAGGTGATGCAGCTGAGTCCCAGAGCCAGCTTCCTCCGGGCAGCTCGTAGGACAGCAGAACGGGGAAAAAACATCAGTCATTTTCTGTCTACGTGACATTGATTAATTGTTCGGAACTGCCTTTCTGTTAGTTGGTTGCGCTGCTGTTGTTTGCTTGGGCCCTCAGAAAAGGCTGTTTAGAAAGGCAGATTTAATGTGGTTACTGCGTAAGGAGTAGCTGAGAAAAACGGGGTGCTTCGTTGCATTAATTGCAAACAGAATCTCAGGGTTCCGGTCTGTGGAGTCAGGTGTGATCTGTGAAATTATATTTACTTTTTTACTAAATCTATTGTATTGCTTTGCTTAAATGTTTTAAAGGGTAAGATTGCCATGTGGATTGACTTAAATAGTGGAATTTTAATTCTTAGAGGCTCTTTAGTCTTAACAATTTTTAAAACATTCAGTATCGTAGGATGTTAAAATGTATCAAATAATTAATTTTGCAGCGGTTCTGAAAATCTGTATGTTCAAACTAGGTTAAAATTCCTAGCTGGAGAGAAGCTATAACGCCCTTTTTTCTGTACATTGTCCTTCTCCCTGGCAAATCTGTCTCTTAAGTAATCTGTGAAGCCATTTTTGCGGTTCTTTGCAAATCACATTGTATTAGGTCCGTCATTTGTGTCCTAATAATAAAGCTGCACAGGAATTGAAGTGAAATTTACAGCTAACTGTTAAATTAACAAAATATGCAAAATTATCAAAGAACACAGGTTTTAATGTTTTGGATAGCGTTTGTACGCCAGTCATTGTTGAAAAGATTTCTGTGGTGTTTATACCGCAGCCTTTGACAAAATGTCCTGCGTTTGTTATTTATGATGTGCATCTTGTGTCAGTTTACTGTTTGTGGATGTAACTGATAATTGTGCCAAATGAAGACTTCTAAAAATCTTACTGAATTGAAACTGGTTTAATTTTTGAATTGACGCTTGTTTTCATTTTTGCAATAAGAATATTGACAATTTCAGCTTTATAACAGAATGTAAACAATGGCTTTTAAAAATCACAGTGAGTAATGAACAACTAGAAAATACTTTGAATCCAGCGAGATAAAAAGGTAGTAACAGTGGGTGTGGCTGATGTGAGGGATGACGATGAATGAGGCAAGGGAGACTTGACGGAGGAGTAGCAGAGAACGTTCTGCTGTAGACTGAGATCATGCATTCCTATAATGTGTTTAGTAGAATCATCTCTTAGGTGTAGTTCTTGTGGTTTTAAAATGATAGAATGAAGTGGCTCAGCCATGTGCTTCCTAAATACTTAACAAATATAACTTAAACTGCAGGTCTTATTAAGGGCTGGAAATAAATTGAGGTTAGTTTTTTCTGGTCATGGCAAGCAGCAATCTTCAAAAAAGCGTAGTGAAATTAAGAGATATCCACTCGGTAAGACAATTAAAAACAAAACTAAAAAGCCTGTATAGGTAATATTTCCCTGCAATATGAGGCAATGTCTGTATTTGGGGATTTTTTTTATTTTTTTTTTTACTTCAGATAGAATATTCACTGTGTGTATAGTTTCCTAAAGATAAGTAGAATGCTATGTATATGTTGGTCATCAAGAGAGAGCCAGGCTATTGAAACAGAATTTGTAATTCTGAACTTTTGCAATAACATGTAAGTTGCATATAAATTTGAGCTGTTATTGATCTTTTGAGTATCTGACGGAAGAAGATACCCTGATTCCTGTAGTTTCCCAATGTGTTGTAGAAAGTGAAGGCACTCTGACCTCAAAATTACTCTCTTGCCAGGGCACTTCATTTCACATACCTTACTGGAAAATGTTAATGATATTCTGCCTCTCTGTAGTCCATGCCTTTAAATAAAATATAAAATACTAACCTGAAGGTATTTGGGTTCAGCTCCTTGGTTGTATCTTGAGCTGTTTTCAAAATTATGATTTAAGTATTTTTGTATGTGACAAGTCTGAAATCGCTCCTGTGTTAATCTGAGTTTGAAGCAGTCTCTGATGCACAATGTAGTGTAAGTATTTATGTAGTTGAAAAACCATACAGATCTAGTCATTTATGCTTAAAGGGGTGTTGATACCTCTGACTTCAGGCCTTTAGTCTAGATGCCAGAATCAGGAAGCTATTCTTCGCATGCACATACTTAAAATTGCTGTATATGTAAACATTTCAAGCATTTTTGTACATGTATATATTCAGTCATGTATGTACATATCAAAGAAATTTGCATTTGCAAATAAGTTTCCACTTCTTTACCTCTTGATTTATCTTTTTTTCCCTTCTCTTTCCATGAAACTAAAGATTTGAGGCTAAACTCTTCAAGTACTAGATTGACAGCCACACTAATGTTTTGGAAATTTATTAACCTTTCTTCAGTATTTAGTGGGGATAATGTATCCCAAATGTCACTTCTATATGATTTGGGAAAACTTAGGAAAATCTACCCCATACCTTTGCTCTGCAGAGATCTGAGAGTTTTCTTTTTGGTACCCCCTTGGTACCAAAAGACCTTATGACTAGTTGGAGTTAGCTGTGGATGTCAGTTTGTGTGAATTTTACTTGATGAATATTGTAAGTCTTGGTTTGAGTTTAAATAGTATGAATCAGTTCCTGGAGCTCTTAATATGTGTAAAATCTAGTTTTCTGCTATCTTGTCATTATAAGGATCATAGATGCAGGGGCAAAAAGAAGTTAAGAACACCTGTGCGTATAGAGAAATGGACTCATTGTCCCTTTGTTTAGTCCTGTGTAAAGTTTCAGAATATTGCATAGCTGTAAAGACTTTTCACATCTTATCCATTGAGTTTGTTTGCATGGCAATAAAATGGACTGTTATGTCATGAAATTGGACTTACAGATCCATAAATAATCTCCTGTCTTGTGTGTGAAAAGTAAAACATACCTTCTTAGTATGCACAAGTTCCTAAGCTGACACAGCAGGTTTATTTTTTTCTCCTCATTTATTTCAGAATCTGAAAGAGCTTTTCAAGCTAGAATAGACCTTTGAATTATGTAAGGAATAAATAGAGAAAAACTTGATGTGCTGTGGGGCTGTAGCTACTGTTGGGATGGAACCAGGCTTGATCAGCACAGGCTGGGAGAAAATGTTAAATAGAAACATCAAGGCGTGGAATTTATCTAGGAGGAAAGCTTTTCCTTAAATTTAGTAACACCGAAAGTGAGAGTTGTGCCTCTACCATTTGGAGAGGTCTGTCAGCTCTTTCCTTCTGTCAAATGTGTCAAAGTGTTTTCTGTGGTTTTAGCAGAAGCCCATAATACATGCAAGTGGTATGGTCAAGAGAGCCTGACAGTTTGTAAAACGAAGTGTTACTTAATTAGAGCTTAAATGAAATGCAGTGCAAATACAAATCACGTGGCATACGAAGTAGGAAGTTCTGTGGTTACGTGGTTTTACTCAATGTTGGTAGCAGTGATCTGTTTAAATCGGAGAGCTCAGCAAAGGAATAACACAATATTAAATCTTATGGACTAGTGATTTTGGGTTTTTGTACTTCTGTGTTACTGCTAATTTTGTTGCTTACTTCATGGACAGAAATCTGTGTTCAAGAATATAAAGACGTTGTGTATCATTTCATTAGAATATTGATATTTTAAATTGGGGGGGGGGGGGTGGGGAATAGTACAATGGTACTTAGTACCTGTCCAACTGAGACTTGTATATGCCTGGAAATGCTAGCTGGGGATATGCAGGTCCAGCTCAGCCAGGAACGAAAAGAGGTTAATGTATACAGTGTTTTTCCTCAATCACAAGTAAAATAATTGGCCTGCCAGCTCTTTGGGTGGGTCATCTGAGAAGTCAAGTGTCAGACATAACTCAGCAACACACTGGGTTGAACTGCAGTCAGTTTACTTAACATTTGTTGTCGAGACCATTGCTTAGAGCTTTGAAAACGTAAAGGAAACCTTTGTAGATTTGTTTAATTCTGAGTAACTGGGAACAGCGTCTCATGCAACGTAAGGGTATGTAATGCATCTTTGCTGTTACTGTGCGTGGTTCAGTAATGTAAACGTAGTAATTTCCTTTTTGCTTTTGCAGGAGAGGCCCTGAGAGGAAAGATAACGGTCCGCAAAAACAGAAAGGATCCACGCTCCCTCTTTATAACCCTTTCAGTGAAGGACATGCAGCAGACCTACAGCCTTCAGTGAAAATTCTGTGCATATAACTTTGGGAAATCTCAAATTTAAATGTTAGATTTAACTGTTGGTAACTGTTTCTAAATATTCAAGAAGTGTAAACTATTGGATTTTTGTATGTGTATGCACACACAAGAAAATGAAATGTTTATGTAGAACTGAGAGAGTTGTTTGGATGCCTTTACACGGATATGGAGTCTAATGACTAAATCAGACTCTGTTTCACGTGATGTGGGAAGGCAAGAAAGATGGGTTTGGGTTATGTGAGAAGAATCAGATTAAAGTCTTGCTGTGAGGAACAATAAATAGGACCTCTCAGTATTGTTTTATTCTCCAAATGGCAAAATCCTTGTGCGATTTTCTTCTAGGAAAGAAGAAGCTAAATCATGTGCCAGTGCACCTCGGCAGTAGCTGGAAAATCTCAGTTGGAATGAGTTTGGAATTCCAACTGCAGGATCACAGCAACAAAGCCTTTATTTTTATTACACTTCTGTAATTAAAAAGTTATATCACATTTCAGTTAACATTTATCCAAATAAACAAACTGAGTGTGTTATATAATGTAAATGCCGGTTTCCTTGTTTTCTGTGTAATTGGAAATCCTTGTATCTGTCCAGTGATGGCTCACTTGTGGCTACAGGTTTGGGGGATTTTTTTGTGATAGCCTGCCGCAGCATAGGTGGATGGAAGAGTGTCTTTTAGCTGCAATTGCTGCTGAACAAATAGCAGCAATTGCTGCAACAGTGGGTTTGGTTTGGCTGCGTACAGAAGCAGACAGTGAATCAAGGATTGATGTGGCTGTCATGATGACTAAACACTGTAAATTGCAAACCATGCGGTTTATGTGCTTTTACACATATATTCATGTTGAAAGTGGTTTCAAAAATCGTTTCAGGAAGTAAAGATGACAGTGTTTGGCTGGTAATCTGTTAAAATAACATTAGAACCCTTTTTTAAAGGACTAAGACGACAAGGAAATTCTTTCCCTTGGAATCTGCTCAGCGAGGTTTGGGTGATTATGTTGTATAGTGGGGTGAAGTACTTAATCATTTACCTGTAACTGAAGACAGCTGTTACCAGTGGTAATGCCAATAGGGCAGAAAAGTGGAAACTTTTATTCCAAAAGCTGAAATTCCTCTGCAACGCAGCGCTTGATTTCATACAGTGAAGTGGGCATTGAATTAGGAAGTAGCAATTGCTACAGTCCTGCTGCATTTTCACCTGAAAACAGACCTGTGGATTTGCATTTGTTCTTACACTGCAATGTGTATTTTCAGAATTTTGTTCTTCAGGATAGGCTTTACTATAAAAACTTAATAAAAAAAAAAAAGAAACAATTACGTGCACACACACACAAAATCAAAATGCAAGATTTATTTCACAGTAATATCTGACAAGTATAAATGCTCTACAGTGATATAGTTGATGTGTGAGTCTCTGGTCTGCTAACATTTTTCTAGATTAGGGACGTATATTCCTTTTGAAAATACATTGATTATCGTTGATTGTTGAAATGCTTGAGCCTGGTTATCTGAAACTAAAGACTGTTCAACTCTGTATGAAAATTGACCTTGTCGGTGAAATGCCGGCAGTTGGCATCAGACTGATTAATGGAGTTTGTGACAGTTATTGGTATTAGGCAGCAAATATGCAGGCTAGGGGATGGACTGCTAATTTTGTCCTGTGCTGAAAGGTGCTGTAGAAATTGAGGATACAGACAGACTAAGCAAACTTCTCATGTGGTGTTCTCAGTACGATGGCAACCAGAAGTTGGTAGAATCTGCGTATGATTGTGATCATCTGATAAGTACTTGAGTGTGGAAGCTTTACATGTTCTTAGTGTGATTAATAATTTGAGAGATTGGTATTGGACTAGATTATCTTGTTGAGATCCCTTCCAACTTTAATTTTTCAATACTTCTGTAGATTTTGTGTTTGTATCAACATTGATACAGAAGACAAGAAAGGGAGAAAAAGAATGCAAAAGGAGAGCAGTGCAAAGGCATATACAGAGTTTGTGTAGCCCTCAGTAACAGAGAACTATAAATGAAAAAAAAAAAAGGTTGAAAATGTGTAAAAGAAAAAAGGAAATGCCAACTATTATTTAAAAACAAACAAAAAACCCTCCAAATGACAAAACTGACAATCTTCATCAAGAAGAGAGGATCCTTTAACCAGAAGGAAAATATCCTGGAAAGACTTTAATTACTGTAAAGCCTGAGGAGAGTCATTTGATAAAGGCATTGGAGTTTCAAAGAACTTTAAATACCCAGGTGGAAGTTGATCTAATGGCCAATGTTGCCCTGTGTCCTGGGCAAATAGCCCATCCATTGTAAGTGGCTTTTCTCAAGCTAGCAGTTGAGTAATAGGGAGTTCATCTGACAGCACAATCAGTTATTTACATTTCCACATAGTAATTCTGAGAATTAGATATTGTAGGAAATGTGATCAATAAATACTCTTTTAAAGGGACTCTAATCATTGAATCAGAGGCAGAAAAGTGGAAAGCAACTGCTTTGTGTAGAAACATCCCTGAACAGTGGGAGATAGTAATACTTCATGCAAAGTGCAATCCTTTGTTCTAAGGCATGTGGTCAGTGTGGCCAAAGGTGCAAATAATTTGTAACTGAATTTTAAAATAAAATACTGTGGCAATGGCTGGAAGTGGGAATTTGTGCATTCGCCGTAGTTCATAAGAACATTTTTCTTCATGTGCTGATAACAACTTTTCTTCTGGCTACCTGTGCTGCATGCGGATTCCAGGTGTCCTGGTTCTGGGTAGGATAGAGTGAATTTTCACCTGAGCTGGGAGAGGAGCTGGAGCTGGTGGCACCTGTAGCTGGGGGACACAGCTGGGATAGGTTACAAATGGGCCGGCAGCCAGGACAGTTTGCCCAAATTGGCCAACAGGCTGTTCCATCAAGCTCAGTATATCAGTGAGGACTCTACTGAGGGGAGGTTCCTGCTACCCAGGAGGAAGCTGGACATCAGGATTTGCTGTGAGCTATGGCACTGTAAATTATGTGCTTCAGTATTTTCTGTCATTCATTGTTTTTTTATTTTCCACCTCTATTTTCTTCTGTTGTTCTCCTAAAGTTTTTTTTTAATCTCAACCCATGATTCTTGCCTTCTTTTCTTTACCAGTTCTCCTCCCTGACTCACTGGAGGGTGGGGGGAGTGAGTGAGAGAGTGGGTAGCTTGGTCTTGATGGGGCTGAACTATGACACCAGTTCATCAAGTACCTGTGCAGACACTTGGTGTCAGACCTGTTTGCAGTAGTTTCAGCTCTTTGCTGTGGAAAAGTAAACAGTATCATCTTTATTTTTGGTATTTTCTTCCTAGAGAGGGTGATCAGAATCGTGCAGGCTTATCCGCCTTGGGTGTTTGTAGTTCCTGTTTCAGTGCTGCTCAGAGGTGCTGCTTGGTCGTGTTGGTGTGCACAGGCAGAGTTGTGCTTCATCCCCTGCGTTTCCAGCTCTTCTGCGACTTCTGTTCTTTGGTCTTGAGTTGCAACTCAAGGCAGTACACCTCTGTACTGCCAAGGACATTTGCTCCCTACGCATCTTTAAATTTGTTTTATTATATGATGATACAGCCCAGTTGTAGAGACAGCCATTTGTCAGTCATTCATGTATTGATTTTAATTTTTTCTAACAACTGAAATAGTCATTGTTCAAACCTAGATTTATTACTCTAGTGTATGCTCCTGTATACAGAAAAGTAAGAAAAAAGAAAATTGTAGAGAGCCTGAATTTCACTGATCATCTGACAGCACTTGTCTGTTAGACTAGCTGATATAAATTGAGCTGATCTGCCTCACATTGTTTATTTTCTTGGTAGCTACACTTTGCATAACATTTTTTTTTTCCTGGACTAATAAATATCAAATTGGATTAGATCTCGCTAGCTTTGAAATTCAGATTTGGTATTTGTTTACCTGCCTCTCTCTCTTTGAGATTTGTTTCCTCCTGTTTCTTCCCTCTCCTTCCCACACACCAGTATGCACAGGTGCAGTTTTGACTGCAGTCAGCAATCTCCACCAGCTGGGTGGCTGCTCCCCTGGTTACATGGCTCATTCTTCTCTTTGTCTTTCCTGTCTGAGGTGATATGCAGAGCTGCTTGCTGTTGGCTCCATTTCGGAGCATATCTCTCTTGTCCCTGGGTTTTTTCCCTACTCTAAGTTTTTTGTTGTTGTTGTTGTTGTGTTTTGTTTTGTTTGAACTTGTTCTAACGTGCCCTGACAGCGTTCCCTTATTTCTTATGACTGGAGCTTCCTGTGATCTGAAGACTTTCACTCAAGTCTGTCCCCAGTCCTAGGCTGCTCCTCTTCCCCGTGCTCCTTCTTTCATTCCAAATGTTGAGCGTGCAGATTATTCTTGAGAATAATCTGCCCTGAATTGTGGGTGGGAACTATGCATTTAATGGGAAAGAGTCTTCATTTGCAAAACCAAGGAACCTGCGTGGTAGATACTAGCAGTGTCATGGGAATGCATGTCTCCAGTGTTTACACTCCTATATACACCCCTATATGCTCACATACACACCCATACTGGAGCCATGCTGAATTTTCCAGTATGCACCATGTGTTTCCAAAATACCATCTACTAATGATAGCATTGACAAATGCATATTGTGTTTGCTGAATATTTTGTAGCTAAACTAATTTTTTCTATAAAAATACATTTGTAGGTTAATTATTATGATTGTGATCCTATTTAATTATCTTTAATATTCCATAATGATTTCTACAGTTACTCTATTGAATGGGAAATCGTTTAGAAAAAAACGCTGGTTTGGCTATAAATGTTTAGGTTTTCTTTTTTTTTTTTGTGAAAGTGATTTATATCATGCTTAATAATGAAGTCCAGGAGTTCTGAAGAGCATTAAGTGTACAGAAGTTTATATTTAATGCAGTAGTTAACCTTTTTTTGCAAGGCATATTCTCGACTGTCAATTATCAATCTTTATTCGTGCTGAAGTAATTTACCTTACACATAGCCCAAGGTTAGAGCTCTTAAGATTGACTAGTGATTCATAAAAGCTCTTTTAGTATTCAGATAAAACTGAAGGTTGACCTGCTTCTCCTGCTTGCAAATCTGTGCCTGAAGTCTTTGTACTTGCTGGAAGGGGAGCTGGCTGATCAAGAGTTGAAACTAAGGGCTTGTATGGAGACTGAAGTCAATGAGGATTTTGTTTTTAGAAACTAGATTTGGGGATACAATTTGCTACTGCTTTTACAACACTGATTAACTGCATAATAACGGCATTTAAGAGTTTTAAAAGGCAATAAAAAAAAAATCATGGATGTATCTGTTAATACACAAACTTGAAAAGAAATACCAAAGAGATTTCTTGCTGTTCTATTTATACAGGCATTGGCAGGTGTTAATGTTGGTTAGACAGTGACATCCAGTTAAAAGACAAATGCTGTATTATGTGAGAAGGCAAGGGAAAATGTCCTGAAAAGCTAGCATTTAATGTTGTGATCACTGCAGATAAATTTGCAGAAGGGCTTAGGTGATTAAATAGGTTTGAAAAACAGTTAATCTGAGTTACATTTACATAGTTAGACTGCAACCTGAAAATGGTTCAGTTTGTCAGGTTTAGTAAAAGAGTTTAAACGCATACTGCTTGATACATTTTTTTTTTTTTACTTAGTATAAAATTCATAGGGAGGTAATTAACTTCACAGTTAAAAAGTAGTGTTTTTAATGGCATTGTTGAGCAGCAAAAGTAGAAGGGGCAAGGAGAAACCTTACTGCTAGTGAGGTACTGCACACATAGAAATTAAGTTTTGTTACTAAAATATTCCAAAATCTTGGGCTTTCTCAGTACATGAATCTGTAAGTAACAGTATGTTCCCTGACATCTACCAACCGGTTCTGAATTCTTCTCTCTCATATCAAAATAGAAACAAACTTCATTTAGATTCCTTTCTGAATGGCAAGAGTGTTGCTCAGTTTCTTTGACTGAGTGATGCTCTAGTTCCAGCACTCTCTGGACTCCTCCATGGTAAACGAAAAATATTCACCCCATGGAAAAAAACTGAACCATGAAACAATCAACATACAGATTTGTGACATTTCTGTTGCTGTTCCTGTAACAATTAGCCAAAGTAAAATAAAAGACTTAATGACAGCAATAACAGATTAAAGAGGAATAAAGCTTACTCAACATGTTAATTCTATTTTCCACTTGGGTGCTACTCAAAACATCAGTGGAAACAGAGTGAGAGCGAGTATGTCCCATGGAAAACTAACTGGAGTTAGCCTTTCACAAGTGAGAGCCACAACCCAAATAAAACCATTCTCGCCAGATTCAAGTGGCAGATGCTAAAGTAATCCTCTTTACACGGTGATAGAGAGGCCTTTCAAATTTATTTATTTTTCTTCCAAAGACAGCCAAGTGAAGCTGAGGATGCCCATTTTCTCATCTTTTTTCTCTCTACTCTAGCAGCTAAAGGCGTGTTACAATCTATAAAAAATCAGGCATAGATTTTTCCAAAGTGACTTGCATTAACTGGGAGACATGACATCAGTACACAATAGTAATGTGCAGTGAGTAACAAGGATGCAGACAGTTCAGGTACTTAAATATCCACATTTGGGCCATTTCCACTGGTAAAAACCGATCTCATGGATGTAATGCCATGTTCCCAGAATGTAATCTGCGCTACGTGTGCTCCTCTCTGTATCATCACATGTGGCTTAAATTTTTTTCCACTTTAGCAGGTGATATTCACAGTACATATTTAATGACCTAGATTAAAAAAAAAAAAAAAAAATCTGTAAAATCACAGTTCATCCAGTACTATCGAAACAAATTAACATGGATTTGCTTAGCTCTTTAGTACAATCATGCTCCAGTACCGCTTTTTGCAGGAGTTTTCACTAAATAAAAAGAATCTTGGTAAGAACTACCAACTTTTACTGCCTAATATTTCCCAGTGTTGCAGTCTGCCTGGATGATAGGAGGATCTCCAGGGCAGCAGGAGAGAAAGGTCAGCTGGTGGTGTGAGACATGCTGGGAAACTACAGGTCCCAAGTGGCACGTACCACAAAGAGAGCTCCCTTGAAGGAGTGTTGATCCAGTTTGGGTAACGATGGTGTTAGGTAATTAAGCCTGAAATACAAGTCCAATTCAGTAAGTAGAATTGAACTTTGATTAAACCTTCTGATGGGTTATGCAAAGAGACGAGCACTGAAGAGAGGGAATTTTCTAATAATATTGACTTCTGTCACAACACTGGGCATTCTTGAAACAAAATCTACTCAACTGGAAAATTGGATGTGAGGAGGATGGCTTCTCTGGAACTCGGATGTTATAGCTGTGCTCTGCTGCTTGCTTGTGAATTAATACGAAGCGTTACAGACAGAAGAGAGAGCCGTAGGAAACACAGGTCTCTTGCCTTGTGTTTAATATATGCATTGATGTTAATTTTGGAAGCATTTATGTCTTTAGAGCATTCACAGCTGTTATATCTATGTAGACCCCAAAACAGGTTTGGCTTAGAGAATAACAGATATTATGCCCCTAGAGACAGAGATAGTGCTCTTGCGATTAGTTTGCATGTGATTTTGGCCACCTTTATGACAATGAGCCTGGACTGTGCAACCTAGCTGGCGGTGAGAGGCCCCAATCTGTTTTACTTGTCATCTACAGTCAACCAACATCTCTTGCAAGAAACAGCAAAGAGCAGCAGGGAACATGCTACCACCTGAGGAAAACGGAAGGAGAGTGGTTTCATGGAAATACGCACGTGCCGAGGAAGGTTAATGCTGTCAGAAATAGAGGATGTTGAGGAAAAAGTAACAAGCTCCTGCTTTAACTATCAAACCATTTATCTGTGATCAATATTTTCTGAAATGACTGCTGGTTTTAGTTGTCTTATTTATTGCTCTGCTGAAACTGAGATTTATTTTTTTGTACAAGTTGGGCTTTGTGCAAAGCCTGAGTGAAGACCCCTTTGTGCTGTCTTAAGTGAAAGATTGTTTTCTCTAGAACAGACTTCTTAAATTTTATTTCTTTATAATAGCTTGATCTGTGTTTTAATATTTAAAAGGTGTCATGTTTTTTCTCATCATCCCATATTAAAAAAAAAACCCACAAAGAAAAAACAAACAAAAAAAAAAACCCCAAAAATCCAAACAACCCCAAAACCAGATAGGATGACAAATGCCCTGAGGATAGTATTAAAGTCTCAATTGTTCATGGGTTTTAGATTGCCTTTTGATCTACAATTTTGGTCAACTCTTTTAAGTTAAAACCTCAGTGCAACATCTGACTGAGGAATATACCATAATATTAGGGTTGTGGTTCAGCCCATCCCTTAATGGAATTTTATGTTTTTCACACGCAAGTATTTTTTTTTAATCAGATATTTCATGCCTGACTTATTCATCCATATGACAGTTAATTACTTTTGGAGTAATTGAGATGTTATTGAAGGAAGTGGGTGTCGTGGTTTTGTTTAGTGGGTAAAAGAGCTGCCAACAGGAAAACCTTAGCAAAATCAACGCCGTAAGATGGTCTTGTAGTTAGCATCTGTAGCTGCCACCTGAAAGCCTTGTGTCACTCAGTGGAATAAGCAAGCTATGGCTGAGCTGTTGTGACAGTCTCACCATTTCTCTGTGCACCTGAATTTATTCCTAGCAAGAAATTTTCTTGAGTTGGGAAAAGGCATTCGATAAATTTGCAGGGGAGTTTAATGGGTTTTTGATAAAATACTGTTCTTTCACGTGCCTACGGGAACAGGGTTGTTTTTCCTGAGTTCTGCCATCGCTCCTCTGGGACCACTTTGTGCTCAAATGTTTTCAATAACTTCACGTGTTTGTACATCTTGCTAGAACACTGTGACCAAAATGGAATTAGTCAATATGCCCAGCTAATGTATTACTGGTACTGTAAACCTTGTTTTCAGTAGGTCACTGCTAGTCAACCTGTTTTTTGGCAAATTCTGTTGTTGCCAGGAGTATTTTTAGAATGCTGGAGTGTACCCATCCTTTGGAGGAGGACAAATACGTATTTTCAAATTGCTTTCCCCGTCTGTGTTCACTCTGTTTGATAAGTGCAGCTTTCATTATTTGGGGAAGCAGGGGAAGTGGTCCAGAGTCAAGCTATTTGTTTGCTTGATGGTTACTATGCATTAAACAATACTGACCCAGTCTATTTGAAAAGGTGGTGGTGTGGACAACCAGAGAGGGTAGGGACTAGGTAGATCTATCATGTGCTTTTTTTTTGCATAAAATATGTTAAATACACAGTCTCTTCCCAGAGCATCTCACCTCTACCTGCTCTTCCCTGTCTTCTATAAATAATAAAATCTTAGATGGAGTTAGCCAGGTGTAATTTATCTTTTCTCTAGAACTGAAGCTGAATTAAGGGAAGGGATGCATAAGCCTAGCTGGTAATGAGCGTAGATGAAAGAGAAAGTTATTAAGAGGCAATAAAATACCTACCTGGAACTTGGTGTAGTAATCATCTCAACTTAGAGCTCCATGTGGTTTAAGAAAACATCACCAGATTTCTTTGTTTTCCTGTACTTTGCAGAAGCCTCTGCAAGTCTAATTTCATTTTCCTCTTTGCTCCCTGCCAGCTTGTTGCAGCTTGCACCGAGGAGCTATTTTTCACGCTCAGTAGCACGGAAACAGAAAAGTATGAGCTATCACCTGGAGGATCTTTACGGGGGTTGCGTGTGGATGTGGTCAAAGGCCAGTTGTAGATGGTGCAGGTGACACTTCATCTTTTAGCAGTACATCCTCTGGGCTGCTGTTTGCGCTAGCTTGCTTCCTGCTGGTTGTGTGGGATTTGGAAGGGATAGAAACGCTTGCCGTAGGGGTTAATAGTGTTCTGGCTCCATGTACAAGCTTTCTCGGCTCAGTGTGTTTGGTAGTAATCACACCAACAGTAAATATTGAGCATGCACGTACCCCTCTTTCTCTTGCCTGAGACCGTCCAAGGGGAAGCCATATGTCAGGTCTGCTTCCCTGCTGTAACTAAACCTGAGTTCTGCTGCAGTTCCTGATGGTCTTGCTAAGCTGAAAATCAAATTAAGAGATCCTGGCTCAGACCTGTTTGAACACTGCTGACTCTGTTAGCTGATATCGTGAGCCGCTGGTGCAGTTTCCAGATCATCTCTGCAGAAGAAACAGTTCTGTCTTGCAGGTTGTTTTGCTACTCCAGCTTGGACTGTACATTCATCTCCAGGCTGGTTTTGGTTTTGGTTTTATTTGTGTATCTGACAGATGCCCCCAAATTGTATTTGTTTCTATCAAAATTACATTGAAGTGTGTGTTTGTATACTCCTTCACTTTCTTTGGGGGTCCTTTGTTTTTCCTCAGTTTCAGGGCTGTGTGACACCTGGAATTTGCCTCTCTGCTGCAGACCAAGCAGATATGGTTTCTTTATGTCTGAAGGTGAAACAACTGATAATTGTCAATCCCAGCAGGGAGCTGGAGAAAGGACATTTGGCCAAGTTCTGTGAAATTCTCCAGGTTAAAGTCTCCAGGCATCAGAATCAATTTCATTTGTCTGTCTAAATGTTACTGCTCAAAGTTGAGTAATGATGGGTTGCTTGAGGATGAGTACATTGGGTAGAAATAAGAGCTGTCTTCTAGATCAAAGATGTCTCTGTGGTGTTGGTTTTGTAACAATTCCTATAAAGTAATGACTGCTCTGAAAAATTTCTTCTGACATGGGAGAGATGAGAATAGTGGCACTGAAGTAATGGGTTTGTCCAGGTGGATATATTGCGTATATTTGTGCAGGCATAAACTGTCTTTGGTGCTTGACCATATAGCTCACTGTACCACGCCAGGCCCTCGATCGAATGCCGCCATGGCCATCTCCTCTTCGGGGACGGGAACGGTGACTGCGTGAGTGAGCCAGCGCACCTCATCTCCTCAGCTGGCCAAATCCCACACCAATGCTGAGGTGGTGGAATTGAAAAGCAAGTATTTCCTCTGTCAAAAAGTCTCTTCCAAGCATAGGTCACTACTAAATACATCTTTTTTCTATCTGTTTGCCCAGTTACAACTAAGCGGGGGGATGTGTTGTGATTGTGAGATGCGCATTATTGTCACAATGCAGGAGATGCAGGTATGTGAATTACAGGTTTCCCTCTGAATTTTTCTTTATTAACTTGAAGAGAACCGAGGGGTTAGTCTCAAAGCAGCAGAGCAAAACACTTTAAGCAAAAAAAAAAAAAAAAAAAAAAAAAAAAAAGGGGGGGGTGGGGGAACAGGAAAAAAATTTTTAGTGTCATTTTTTTTGATGTCATTCAATGAACTACTAGACTTGAAGCCTGTAGTCCAAAAAGCTACGATTCTGCAGTAGGGATATCTGGAGATGTTTAGATGCTAAGTTTCACCAAAGTCCTTAACACGCAGTTTCTAACAAAGCAGAATTTGATGCGATATCTTGTTTCCTTAGAAAGTGGGCAAGGGGAACTGAAAGTAATCGTCACCACTTCATCATGTCTTGTTGTGGAACAAAAGTGTCTTAAATTGTGCTATTTAATTGAGACGTTTATTCAAATGTTAAGATATCTCCCATTAAAATAATTGGAAGTTTGGATCGAAATATCGAAACTACTTTGAAAAGTATTCTGTATAAAAATGTATGAATATTTATGATAGTCTTTCACAAGTTACGCTATTCTTTTGCTTTTCCAGTATCTGAAGTGGAAAACACATACGCAGAGTTAAATGAAAGAGGTCAATCACCGTATTGCACACCAAGCCAACGGTGCCAGTCACACACGTGGCACCAAGCAAGATTCTTCTACCTTTAGGATAAAATCTCACAGAAAAAGTAAACCTCATAAGGTATAGCTGTAATAAAATAGAGTACGATAACAAGGGCAACCATATTGATAAAATACGAGAATTATGCTTGAAATGTGTGAGATAAGAGTTACATTTTAGTGCTTTAAATAATATATGAACTGATAACTCCAATGCATTTCGCTACCATTACCCCAAAACCTGGTAACTTATTTGCTTATAAATCTGCTAAGCTCAAACTGAAAACATACGTCTTAGTTTTCTGATTCATATGTTATTACACATATTTTAAAGGCAAAAATATATGAAATAATTGAATTAAAGAGAGAGCTTGTTATTATGATTTAAATAGTTTCATTGTAAAGCTTTGTTTTAAAGTAAGATGGATTTTTAGAATTTTGAAGGAAGATAGGTGTCTAACTTAGCTGAAACCTGCTGAACACTGTTTAAATTCTAACCACATGTGAAGATCTTTAAATGCTTTAGAAATTGTATTTAATTTTATGTCCATAGCTAGAGATGTGTAAGTGTCTTGGGATGTGATATTTCAGGAAGAGATGGAACAATTGCAGTAAGTATGGATAAATAAAAGTGAGCAGAGACCTAGAGAAGCTGACTGTTGAGGAAGGTATGAATAGACTGAGGCTATTTATCTTAACGTAGGGAAGAGCAAGGGAGACAAAACTTAAATATGACTTAAAAAAAAAAACAAAACACAAACCTCCTCCAAAGAGGAAAGGAACAATTTCCCTGCAATGGGTAGAGCAATGATGATGGGCTTTGCCCGAATCCAGAGAGTCTGAGTGAACACCGCGGAGGGGCTGGTCACCTCTCGGAACCATGTAATCTGCACTGTGGGCATTTCTGCTCCTGGGTTTCACAGCCTTGAGGGCCTGTTGGTGGATCTGTTCTCATCCAGCATGTGTGCTGGTTTTTTAAGGCTCTTCTGTCTTCCATGTTGGATTTTTTTAGTGATCCACTGTTGCGCCTGAGAGGGGCAGATCAGCTTTTCCAGCTTGGGCTGTGCTATGTGGTGGCTGATAAGAGCGCAATCAAGAAAAGGTAAGGGGTTGTATAAGGTTTATTGAAGTCTGGTGTTAAATTAGACAAGAAAATGACCTAAAATGGCCACGGTTTTTCTTCTGCTACTGCTGTTGTAACTTAGTGCTTTGTGAAAAATTATTACCTGTTGTGAAGAGGGGTTATTCTGAAGCTAGCCATGAAGAAGCCAGTGTGTGAAAGCTTGCGGGACATGCCCTGGGTAAGGCCAGACATGCCTGAGTTCTGGGCAGACACGCTTTAGCAGTTGAGGGCTATAATCATAAAAAGGCCCCCAAAAGGCTCTTGTTTTTGCATTGTGGTGTCAATTAGTCACATGCTTTCACCCTTTTTAAAAGGGGAGTCCTGTGTAAGCAGTGACCGGACAATATGTCAAAGTTGTCATAGATTCCCCCATTACCGTTACATTTATTGAGGAAAAGGCTGATAGCCAGCTAGGAATGCCTGAACCCAAACATATTTGTAAGAGATGCTGAGCATTGACCTCTCATCTCAGAAGATATTTTTGTTTGAAAAATGTGACTGTATTGTGCGAACATGATGAATTTAGAGGAGAGAGGTTAGCGTGGATGTCTTGCTGTACAATGTAAAATAGTTCGGCAAGTCTGACATTTTGAAAATGTTGTCTAGGATTAACTGAAAAGGGAGTTGTTTGATCTTTTACTAAAGGTATATTAAGAAAACAAATGGAGAAAGTGAAATATAATCCTCCCTAATAGGTGTTCACAAGGTTTTAAAAATAGTAAGCACTTTCTTTTGGGGAAAAACAATAAAAACAAATGAGACGTTGGAGTTATTTTCCATTGCTGTTGCTGTTGGATTCCAATCTTACTTTAAAAAAAAAAAAAAAAAAGCCACTACAGAAAAAGCCCACTAAAAAAACACAACCCAAAACAATGACTTGAAAAATCACAAAAGAAGGCAAAAACAACCACAAGGGAAGGAAAAAAATGAAAGCAAAGATTGACAAGACAGCTTCTGTATCTTGTGCTGATTCATGTTTGCAATCTTACTGCCGGGGAGAGAGAGGCCCGGAGCGCCATCTCATTGTACTGTGACATGGAAAATACAAGGTGTCTCAGTGCCTCTTCAGCTGCCGCTCTGGTCAGAAGTACGTGGCAATGTTCCACGGGCCAAGCTCGAGCTGGTAGGCCAGGCATTTCAAAAAAGGATTGCAGAATACACAGGAAAGGGGAAAGATGCATGAGGTGAAGGATAAGAATTCAGCCTGTGTCTCCGGTGGCCTAGGCTGCTGTTCAGACACTGAATGAATGACTGTGATTCTTGTCACGGTGAATGGGACTTGCAAAATCTCAGGTAATGAGGAAAAACAAGAATAAAAAAATTTTAAAAGCATAATAAAGCTGCTTTACCAAAGCTGGTGGAGGTAGGGTTGTCATTTGGAACTCACTGGGTCCTCTCTATCTAGGACTTAATTACAAGTTTCAGACAAAGACCTCAGATGCCAGCGTATGGAGGCACTGGCTGCTCTGGTGCTAAATCTTGTTCTTTTGAATCCATTCCTCTTGTGCTGATGTCATTTGTCTAACTTGACAATTAAAGACCATGAGCAGGACAAGATGGCAAACTTTACTTTTTGCCTGTAATTTCCAATATCACAATTTCTTCATTAATTTGTAGTCCCTTTTGCCTGTCCACCAAACATGATTTTGAAACTGCTTTTAGATGGTTTCAGATACCTTTCTATGATGAATTCCATCTTTCAGCTGTAGAATATTGCTGACTTCTTTGTAATTGTATGCAACCAGTCAAGCTGGGTAACTGTTATCTCTGACGAAGGTGAGGTTCTCTTCATCTGGTACTTTAAAGGTTGTACTCAAGATGGCTCATTACCTGATCTCGGGATCTGTACAGAATTGGCTACTGGAATAGTTGTTTGTTTGTTTGTTTTCCTACAACTCTGAATACTCTGATTGTGTTGATTTAGATTGCTTTCTAATAATGTCTAGCTATTTTTGGATATAGCGTTAATATCTGGTGTCAGTGTGGGATGCTACAGTGAGGGGACAATGCCAATAAAGCCAAGTCAATTGATGTTCTGTGCAAAGGACAAGAAATAAATAAATTAATTACTGGATTGGAAAGAGACCTTTAATGCCAGAGTGCTAAAAATACTCAGGTTTTGAGGACAGATTTCTAGCAGCGTGATGCAATTTGGAAAGCATAGTATGGGTTAACCATTGCACCATGGCCTCAAGACATAGTTATATTGTAGTGCTGTACCTGTAGAGACTATGAAATGATGTAGTAACGACTGATTCATAGGCAAGTTTTTGTACCAGTTTTTCTTTCAGTTAAGGCTTGACAGGAAGAGTTTTTTTTGAGAAGTGGGGAGGAGTAAACTTAATTCCTGAAACCTGTGAAACGTCATCCTGGCTGCCAGAGTAACAATGCTCTATGCTCATGCATTTGCCTAAACACAAGATGGCTAATACTCTTTAAAGTTATCACATGAGTGCTTTTATCCCAGACTACAAAATGAGTTTAAGTCCTTGAAGCGAGACTGATCTCAGAAGAATATATGGCTGAACAGAAGGAGAGAGAATGGAGGTTACTGCCTGCATTCGTTCAAACTCTCAGTCGAAGTGATGTGCCTGAGGTCACCAGGATGCTTGTGGGACAGCTAAGCTCCAGTCTCACATCGTCCTTGGTAGGTTCCTCCCTTCTCCAGTTTCATTCACTGCCTGGCTCTGCTGGGCATGTTTGTCTACTGCTCTAGCTGCACAGGAGGAATTATGATGTTTAGCTATATTTTAAGTTCTTTGCAATGTGATGAGAAAACATCCTTTGAGCAACCTAGAAAAATGTAACTTTATTAGGGAAAGGTAAAGAAAGATTAAATGAAAAAGGTAGTCAGGAGAGACTGGCTATTGAAATACCTCTGGTGATGTTTTTTTTTTTTTGCATCTCTTATCATCTGACCAGTGTAGGGGTGAGCTGGGAAGCCGAATAAGAAAATGGTTTTGACACTGAAGTCTGGCTTCAGTTTTCCACCACGTTAGGTCGTGGATCACCTGGAATTTCTCATATCACCAAAGCATTAAGTATATTTGGAGCTCGGTGTTGAAGCTACCCAGAATTTCAGAAGATGAACCATAGGAGGTAAAAAAGTTGTCTTTTAAACAATGAATCTCGAGCCTTAGGAGAACGGTGTCATCCTAATTTCTTGGAGATTTATGCTTAAACCTGACTGCAATATGTGAACTGGTAGAAGCTTACTTGCTTTTTCTGTTTTTAAGCAATTCAATGTCTTTGTTTTAAATCCAGTGCCCTAAATGGAACGCACAGATTGTCTTGGGGAGTAAACAGTACTTGTAATGTATTTTTTTTTGTTGTTGCAAATATTGTTGGAGTAGTCTCTTCAGAATTAAATTTGCAGGTATGCTGCAATTCAAGGCTGGTTCAGCATGAGCAGAAAAAGCACCGTGGGATTACAGAGCGCTCAGTGAGGTGCAGACGTTGTGGGACTATGCAGCTTTGGCTAACAGCTGAGAAGGCTTTGAATAACAGCCACATGTGTACAAGCTGTAAGCCAGATTCTCTGCTGTGATGCCAGCCCCTTTCAGCCATCTGACGGTGTAATGGAGCTGAAAAGTGGCTTTGTAATATATCCCTATCTTCTGTTCTTCAACCACGGGGTTGTTCCCAGCTGCCACAGTGTTGACATACCCGGTGCTTCTGTACCCAAGGCTTAGACCCCGGAGTAGGCACTCTGTCTGGATTTACAGTGGCAATCTGCTAAGGAGAATGTGATTAGGTGAAGCGTTTCCACTAGTATTTTCCCCACAGAGCTTTTCCACTGGGACGAGTTTGGTTCAGGAAAGGGAGTCACTACTAATGTCCTCCAAATGGGTTTCCCAGTGAGAGCTGTATGTGAAAATTTGCCCCTAGCATTTATTCTTCAGCCAAAAGAAAGTTAGATTTAACCTAGGACCTTCACTGCTCCTGTGAGTGTCCTACAAACCACTCACTGAGTTACATCCCAAAACTTGGTCGATTTATCAACTTTCTCTCATTTTGTGATATTTTTCTTTCAAATTTCTGATCAGGAGTTCAGACCTGAGTGTGGTATGTTCACATGGTAACAAGTGTCCAAGAGAGCACAGTTTGGAGAATTACTCTTTTCGGATAGTGCTGTTTAGAGTGTTCATCTTTATTAATATTAAGTTTTAGCTGAGTTGATGCGGCACGGCTGAACGATGAGTCTGTGTGCTCCAAAACTTCCCCAATTGCAAAATAAAACCAACTTGCAGCTGGTTTAGGCACTCCGTTGTGAACGTGCTGGTGTTGAGTGTCCGTCCATGTGCAGTTTCTTGCCTCTTTCTCCCCACCCTGCTGAATTGGGCATTGGTGGGGATCTGCTTCTCTTTCAGCCTCTCTGTCCCACGGTTGCCGCAGCCCCTGTCCATTACCCCTCCCAGATTTGTACTGAGACAGAGATAAAGTGACCTGGTTGATGACACTCAGAAGCACTTGGATAGCTCTACAAAGCACGTCTGTATCTGTCTGTTCCGTGACTCTCCCTGTGCAGAGCCAGCATGGATGTAAGGAGGCTTGTTTGTTCTCTGCACTAACTCTACTTATCATGGATTTGTACAGTTAGGAGAAACTACTGCTTCTAATCCAGTTTTATTTGAGCATTACTAGTTCCAAAAGATGTATTTTGATCTTAATTGCTGTGTAAGGACGGATACATTCTTACCTGAATAGGGAAAAGTGTTGTGTTCAGCAACTAAGCTAGGGTAAGTCTAGAGCTTACTGTGGCGGCAGAAAAAATATCCTTGACTTGATTGCATACAGGCAAATCATGGAAATATATTTAGAGCTGTAAATAGCACTTATCATTTTTCATCAAATATGTGTTGATTTCTTTTTTTTTTTAAGTCCTGTCCTATTGCCAAGTGGGAGTTTAAACTTATACTTATTATGTCATGTGTTGAGATTACGCCCTGTGGTTAAGGCAAATGCCTGGACAAATGAAGAAACATGTATGTGTGGGTTAACTAGCTGTTAGGAGCATAAATGCCTGGCCAGTGGTGCAGAAATTTCTGCCAGATGCTTCTGTTTCCCCCCCACCTGATCCCCCTTCCTTTTAATTTTCTGTTATTTACAGCAGTCTCCACTGAAGGAGTTAAACATCTCGGGGAGCTGGCTCCTTTTTCATAGTGAGGATGCCAGACTTTGACAATTACCTGAAAAATCCAAGGGCCATCCAGTGAGTTATACGGGCTAAGGCAATTGGAAGCAAGCTCATCAGAAAGTGTACAGTAAGAGCTCGTAAATAGGATGAGCCCGAGGCATTGCGCAGGAGAAAAATAACAGGTAATTATCACTTGGAAGATTTTACAATCTCTTCATTGTCTGGACGTAATTAACTGGAAGGGGCAAAATATTGCAGCCTGACAAGGCGAGTCTTTGCCTTAAGAAAGGGTCCATGCGCTCTCCACGAGCAAACTGGTCAATTGAATGGAGGCTATAAAAAAAAAAAAAATCATATATAGAGATAGAATGAAAAGGGAAATAGAAGAAATGGAAGATGAAGCGAGATCTGGCTTAATGATATTTGCTTCTGCTGGTTTTGATTCCTAATTCCGCTGAGTGAATACGATACTGTTCTTGGCTTTGCCTTATGTGTTGCTCTAGTTAAATCGTTACCACGGCTCAAAACCGTTGTTGGTTTTAATAAAAGCTGTAAAGTTTTGTAGACGTACCCCAGCTGCGGGAAGAGCTCCTGGCACTCGCTGGGGACTCGCCCGAAGTCAGCAGTCAGTCACCTTAGGGGGGAGGTGACACCGTCAGAGGAAAACCGCGTGTGACGGCGAGTCAAATCCACGAAGTGCGGGGCACGGATTGAATCAGTGCATTTCACAGCTCACGCCTAACACCTCGCTAATCTAATTACCTTTAATGAAAAAGCTCTTCGATTGCAATCTTGCTCTTCAATTGCAATCCTACCCGGGCATTTAAAGGCATTCCCTGAGGCACCCTTCCTGATCCTTACCGTTGTATTTGCCTTTTAGCTTTGAGGAAAAAAAAAAAGACTTTAAATGGCCGACTTTTGTGCGGGGCTCCCACCGAAGCGGCTTCCTCTGGATTTGCTGGAAAGCTCCGTAGGGGTGTGGGGGGGGGGTCGGGGGGGGGAGCTGGGCGGGGGCGGGAAGGTGAGACCAAGGAGAGGAGGGAAGAAGAAACCTCCCTCGTTGCGTGAATTCATGTGCTGTGTGAGTTGTTTGACGCGAGCTGATTTCCCCGAGCGAGCGAGGACCCCGGGCCAAGCTGTGGTTTCAAAGAGGGGCACCCGGGGGGCTGCAAACGCTGCGGCTGGAAATCCTGGGAGAAAACAGGGGTGGGGAAAGACGGTTCCTTGTCTTGCTGTGACTGCCCTCCATCAATTTTAGGCCAAGTTTCCAGTGGGAAGGAAAGGAGGAGGAGGAGGCAGATTTAAGATCAATAGCTGCGATGCTTAACTCAGTTTGAAAGTAGCCATAACGGGGATTTAGCGCAGGGATGTTTATGGAGAGGTGTCATCTCTTGCTCTTGTCGTGACTTGGTTTGGTTGGTTTTTTTTTTTTTTTGGTGTAGTTTTTTTTCCTTTTTTTTTTTTTTTTTTTTTTTTTCTCCGCTGAGATGCTGCAGGAACGCAGGGAAGTGCGTGTTATGGGAGGGAGTCGGGGACGAGGGGGTGGCAGCAGGGGCTGGGTGCTGGGGGGGGACCGGTGGTGCCAGTTCCCCCCCCATCCGCCTTCGTTTGCGCATTTGCTTATCTGCAAAGAGGGGCGGAGGAAGAGAGGAGGGATGGCGAGGAAAAAAAAAAATCAATTGCTATTTTTCATCTTTGACAAAGTAATTAAGAGGAAGGCCCTTTTCCGCCGCCCCTCTCCCCGTTGCAGAGAAGGAGGGGGTCGTCGGTTTCTTTCTTTCTTTTTTAAGTCAACCAACTTTCTCCCCATCCCTCCACGGAGCAGCCGCCTCCCTCCCGGTGGGGGCTGTGCCGGTGGCCACGGCTTTGGGAAGGGGGGCAGGAACCCCATCGGGCAGGGACTGACTGGGGGCTGTGAGGGGGCAGCTCGCCTCCGGGACACGCGTGGGGAAGGGATGGCGACAAACCAAGGAGGAGCTCGGAAAAGTCATTTTAATTGAGTTGTGACGTTAACAGCCCGCGTTGGAGGGATTTGGGTGGGTTTTGAAGGGGAGCATCGCTCCAGAGTAGGAGTTTCGACCAAGGGCAGATGTCTCCATCCGCGCGTGGGGAGAGACGGGCGGGATGAACGTGGCTTAGGGAACCGGGCTTTGCAAGTCGAGATAGCCGGTAGTGGGGGGCTGCTGTTAGGAACAGGGAAAACGTCTGAATCCCAGCCGTGTTTCTCTGTGGGTTTCCTTCTTGTCCACGCACGGGTCCTTGGCTCCGGTCGTCCCGCAGTGCCCGCCCGCGCCCTCCCCCCCCCCCAGCACCCTTCCCCAGGGTGAGGGGAAAGAGGGGTGCGCCTGCCCTTGCTGGAAGTAAAGGAGATCGATTCCTCTTTTCCAGGGGTGAAACTTCGATTTCACATCTCGGTGCTGATGGAGAAAGCAAAAAATATCGCTTAGGAAAGAATGTGAAGAATGAATATTGTAAATTTTCTGGGGAAAAAAAAAAGAGTCAATTTGTTAAATCTAGAAGAGGTTTGGGGGTGGGAATCTTCGCGACCAAAATACTTCTTAAACTGCTGCCTTGTCACTTTTAATTTGGTCTGTGCCTTTAGAGGCATTAATGTAACCTGAAGGGCAGCTTAACTGAGCGAACGACCCCGGGCTGGAGGGTGCGGTGAGAAGGAAACACCGCAAAACACGGCCGATTTCTCCCCCTCCCCGTTAAAACAAGCTTCTGCGTGTGCCCCTCGAGTTCTGAAGAGACCTATGGTATAGGTATAAACAACTTTGCTGTAAGGTGAAAGCATTTTTCAGTTTGGGAGACGGGCTGCTGTGTTCTGCAAAACCCGTTTTTTTCAGTGCTCTGCTTTGCCTAGCCCCGACCTCTTTGGCTTTTACCCATCCTGGCAGGTGAATTTCTGCTTGCCCCTGCAAGGGCCGGGGGTAATCTAAAGGGCTTGGGCTGAATTCCAGCGGCGATGGGAGCCTCTGCAGCTCCCACCCGCAGCGGAACAAAGCTCTACAGTTCTTTGATGGGGGCTGGCAGCTCCTGAGGGCACCGGGCAGCAAGAGGCTTGGCAGAATTGGGATACTGCAATTTTTTTTTTTTTTTAATTGACTCACTGAAACCCACGGTAGTAACCCGTAAAATCAAGGACGTACAAGAACTGTGTGTGGTGCTGGCAGAGTTTATTCCCCCTCCTCTCCTCCCCTCCCCCGAATAGGCGCGCACTTCACATCGCTTACGCTAAAACACAAAATAGTCCCCGGAGAAGCTGACGCTAGCAGGGTGCATGCGGAGAAACAGCATCTCTGACGCTGAAACGACTGGGAAGGGTGCTGAGGGAGCATCCCGATTGTGCCAACACGCTTTTTCTTTTTTTCTTTTTTTTTTTTTTTGTCAGCGCGAACAAAGTTACCTTGTGCCCCACGGATCTTTGAGAAAGCCCCTCCAATAGCAAATAGCAGTTGCGAGAGGTCGTTATGGGTGAATGACTTCGTTGCAAAAACGATTCTGTGTTAACATCTGACTTTTAATGATGAGTAATTTCCCCCCAATTCTCAGATATGAATGCTTTGATGGGCGGGGAAAGGACACCAACAACTTGACTGCGGTTGCCGTCATCTTTGCTCCCGCTTTGGTCTTAAGATAGTTTTGATGAAAGAGAGGAATGCTTTATAGTATGTATCGTTTTAAATTAATTAGGGCTGAGGGTGTGTCGTCGTCGTGTTCCCCGCCCCCCCCCCCCCCCCAAGGCACAGTAAAAATAGACAATATGGTGTTGTCTGGTGCAACGAGAACAGGGAACCCACACCTAAAATGCGTTGTGTACTTCATACGCAGTGAAGTGCGTGTAGGTATCTGGAGATATAAAAAAAACATAGTTTTTATATGTATAGACTGTTATAATATCTGATCCAACTGTGAACTGTAGGGGAAAAAAAAAAAAAAGACGAATCGCACACTAGAGTAACTGGGAGAGGAGTGAGGCGTCGAAATGGAAGGTTTCTCCCCATTTCTCTCTTGGTTTGGGTGCAGTAGTACGTGTTTCTCACATGTAGCCTCTAATTACCAGCAAGAAAGTTCTTCTGCGCTCTTGCTGGATGTGGTTTAGTAATCAGCCCCTATATGAGTCACAAGGAACACGCCATCCCACGGCCGCGTGAGTGACAGCCAGCAGGCCCTCTGGCTGCTTGGCGTCCCTTTAAAATCTGAAACCAAGGGTAATGATTTATCAAGCTCTTATTATCAAGAAAATGTCAAACGAAGGGCACCTTGCTATGCACTGACGCAAACCCAGTCTTTCCCAAGGAAGTATAGAAAGCTTTGCTCTGGACTGGGCAAAATCCAGTCTGTCAATTGCCTGTACTGCTGGTTTTATCTCCACCGAGTCAGTCTGTAGGTATTTGAGACATGGTAAGTGATTAATTTCTTGTCTTTGATGCTGAAAAAGGCTGAAGGGAGGGAAGCGGTGCTGGAAGGGGAGCTGTCCGCGGTGCTGCAGACGCGCTCCGCGGTGCTGGAGGGGGAGCTGTCCGCGGTGCTGCCCGCGGAGCCAGCGTGGGAAGCCTTCCGCAGATCAGGGTAAGGCTGCTGACGGGGAAGGGGGCGAGGGGGGAAACCGTGGTACCCCGAAGTGCACCGGGATAGCGACCGAGTCCTTGCAGATCTTATCCCTGACACTGGGAGATGGGCTTAAGACGGAGAGAAAACTTGCAACGGAAACAGTGGCGGGTAGTTTCGTGAAACTGTCTTCTGAAAAGGCGTGTTTTAAAAACCTGCTACTAAACTGATGGAAAAGGTAGGGTTTGTGTGCGGGTTGGTTAGGCCGTAAAAAGAATATGCATTTTAAATTATAATTTTAAAGCGGAAGGGAAGACGAGGGAGCTGGAAGGGTAATTGCTAATCTGTTTAATGAATACAGGAATGCTTCAAAATTTTTTTAGAGGTGTGCGAGTCAAAAATGTAAGAAAATAGGGAAAATTTGCTGTTATTGTCATTAATTCCGCTGTGGTGGTGTGATTATTTTTGGATTTCATTGCCTTGCTTTCGGGATTTGAAGGGTGGCAGCCAGCTCAGAAATGCTCACCAGTGCTATTTCTCTTTTTTTTTTTTTTTTTTTTTTTTTTTTTTTTTAACATCTCTGGCTGCCTGGCTTGGCTATTGCCTATATATATATAAAAAAAAAAAGCCGATGTGCATTGTTGAATGACAGAAAGGAAATGGGGCGTAAAATTAAAGAATCTTTCTACACTGGTGATAGGGAAGGGAGCATCCTACAGTCGTGATGTGAAATCTAACGAGGTCTGGCGAAGCAGTGCTGTAGAAGCAGTTATTTAAACTCGAACTACGCATTTGCAGATGCTGGTGCAGTTTTGTTTGTTTGTTTTGAGGGGGTTTTTTTTTTGGTGTACCTTACTCTTTTCTCCCCCAGAACATAAACGTTGAATTAGAAGGCAAGCAAGTGAGCTGGGGCACCTCGAAATTCTGCAACGCTCTTGTTATCCAGATTTTCTAGCACATGCGGAAAATCGTAGAATCTCTCCAGTCCCAACAGTGTTATTTTGGTTTTTTTTCGGGTTGGTTTTTTTTTTTCCCTCTTTTGGCAAAATATATGATATTATCATTTTAGGATTACTCCAGTCAAAGGGATATGAGCAAGCAGGTTGTGAACAGTCCTGAAACCGTTGCTCTTGGAGCCAATGAAGGTGCCGGAATTGTAAGAATCAGCCCCGAAAATGAGCCGCAGAATGCCCTGTCGCAAGTCCCTGCCGCCATGGCCAGGCTTCCCCGATCGCTCTCCACCGACAACAAAACCCTTTCCTGCGAAGAAGCGAAGCCTAGTGAATTGGAGAGGACCAAAGTCGGGATCTGCAAGCTGAGCAGCACCCCGCTGCCAGCCAACTCAGCTCTCCGGAGGGAACCTGGGGAAACCTTTCCGTGCAAGCCCAGCCCTGGGGAAGCTGCCATCCCCCACTGCAAAATCCCCGCTTTGCAAAGCGCGGACGGGGCCGCCGACCTGACCCTGGGTGCATCGGAGCGAAACGACGCCAAAGGTGCCTGGGTGACCTTGAGCCAGAGCACGGTGGTGCTGGGCACGGATGGCAACACCTCTGTCCTTCCCGGCAGGGTGGAGGGGGTAAGTTGGCTCCTTATGGGGTTTCCTTCCCTCCACCCCCCTGCTTTCTGCTCGTAGGAGTGGGAGATTTTTGCCACTCAGCCCTCGTTTGGGGTTGAAGCTCTAAAACCGGGTCTAAATCAGCCGGGGAGCTGGCGGGGAGGTGAGTTTGGGTTTCGGATGAGATGCGGTGCTGCTGCTGGTTGTGTGGTACCGGTATAAACCACAACCCATAGCTCCCCGCTAATAGCGCGCTCACGGAGCCATGCCCGTTAGCGTGACCCGGTTCCCACGCGTGTACGTACACCGGTTACGCCTCCCTGCAAGAGGCCGAGCCCTTTCCCCCCCCAGCATCAGCCGCAAGATGCCCTGCTCTTCACCCCCCTCCTCACCCTCGGCCGGCTGCTCAACCCCCGGAGGCTGAGCGCCTCGGAGAGCCTGTAACCAAAAATAAAGCGACATCAATCAATCAAACGACCCCACAAGAAGTCAACCTTCGCCCCGCTCCGCAGCCCCGGGAGGAGTTCGTGTCTCCCTCCCGTGCACCCACTCATCCGAGTTTACCCTGCAAGGGACGGAGGGGAGCGGGTTTATTCTGTAAAAACGGCTTTTGTTTCGTTTGTGCGTGCCGGGGTAAAGGGCTGGGTCCCTGCGGGCTTTGGGGACCGGCAGTCGGTCCTTGCCCCGCTCCCCAAAGAGGGCCGTGGGATCACCGGGGATTTAGGAGCCGGGCGACCCCCCCTCACCCCGTGGCGGGGCCCTGTGCAGGTGCCAGCCTCGCCGGGAGATGCGCATTGCGGTGGCCCGAGTCTCCGTGATGGGAACCGTCGAGCCGAGCCCTACTCGTTTCCCCCCACATCCCCCCCCACCAGCCCAGGAGCCAACTGGGCCAGGGGTACTCAAGCAGGGCGGGGCTGACCGTCCCCGCACCTCCCCGGGCCGTATTCAGCGCCTCCCCTCCCTCGGGAGCAGCCTGAGAGGGGGGCAGGGTTTAACCCCCCCCCTCCTGTTTTCTCTGGCAGAAATGAGCCCGGGTGGGGGCTGCAGGTGAGACTCCCCGTACCCCTTCCCCACTGTGTCCCCCCCGACCCCACGGTGAACCCAGAACCCAGCAGCCACAGCATCGCGATGCTTCTTTGCAAAAGTACATTTTTTTTTTCCCCGATCTCTCTTCTTTTATTATTTTAAAAATTCTTTAATTTTTAAATACTTTAAATTTTTTTTTAATTTTCATTTTCCCTCCCCCGTTTTAGGAAGACGATGTAGGGGATGAAAACAAAGCCCGAGGGAACTGGTCCAGCAAGCTGGATTTCATACTCTCCATGGTGGGTTACGCGGTGGGGCTGGGCAATGTCTGGAGGTTCCCGTACCTGGCCTTTAAGAATGGGGGAGGTAGGATGGATTTTTCCTGTCTCTCTACCTGCAGTACTGTACGTTGGCGGAGCCGGCCCCTGCTTTTTGGTTTTTTTTTTTTTTGGGAAAGAGGGAAGCGGGGGCCAGTGGTGCCCGTTTGCTTGGCAAAGCCGGGCGGCGAGCCTGGGGGTCCGGGGGCACCCTCGGATGAGGAGCATGTTAGGGAGAACGCAGGCTGGGCTTTTCGGATCGTCAGCTCTGAAAGTAGGAAAGGTCCAATGAGATTTCGTTAAAATGTAGCACTTTCGTTAAAAACAACAACAACAGCAGCAACAGCAAACTAAACCCCCCCAAACCACCAAACAAAAAAAAAAAACCTACAGAAAAGGAAAAAAAAAACCCAAACAATAACAATTAAAATCAAAGCAAACAAACAAACAAACAAAAAAACAAAACCCCAAACC
Organism: Chlamydotis macqueenii; assembly: GCF_036417535.1. Taxonomy (NCBI): domain Eukaryota; kingdom Metazoa; phylum Chordata; class Aves; order Otidiformes; family Otididae; genus Chlamydotis; species Chlamydotis macqueenii. The sequence goes on along the minus strand of NC_141560.1, from coordinate 67,842,692 downwards.
CTGCAGCTGGTGTTGGTCTGAGAGGGAGGAAAATGAGGAGCTGGATTGATCACACCTGGCACAGAGTGAGGGATCCAATCCTCAACTTTGCCTAATTTAATCACAATTTAATCTATTTTAATTACGGGGGGCTGAATCCGTAAATTGGTGGGTAACGTTTGAAGCCTGGTCGAGACGGTGTGTTATTTCGTGAAGTTTGGGGGATTTAAAAAAAAAAAAAATCTCTCAAGCATCTGGTTGAAAATGAATCGTTTGAAGCAGAGCGGCTGCTGCTCAGAGGAACAGAGGGGAAGGAATAGTTGGAAAAATGGTTGTGCCGTTAGTAGGTTACAAAAGGAAGAAAAAGTTTCTTCGCGGAAGTTCTCCCAGCAGAGGCTCTCATTTAAACTGGGAACCGGTGGGTTTCACCACCACGACAGACTGCGGCTGGGAGCCGCATCCCTCCGTGCAGGGGATGCGGTCAGCGTTGAAAGCGGTTGTGTAAGGGCTGTAAGAGCCGTTGTATGGGAGAGAGCTAGCGATTTAAAAGCAAAATCAATCCTTAAAAAAAAAAAAGTGAGGGTTTTTTGGTGGGTTTTTTTTGTTTGGTGTTTTTTTGGTTTTTTTTTTGGTTTTTTTTTTTTTTTTTACTTTTAAGTCGGGGATATTAATATACTCATTTAATGACGGTGTTGTGTCAGGCAACGCAGAAAGCTGCTCCCCGCCCCCCCGTCGTGGGGGATGGAGAAGCAGCAGAAAACGTTTCCGAGTGGCGGGCGCTGACCGGGTTGTCCCTTGCCCCGCGGGTGGGGACCGTGCGGGTCCCCAGAGTGCAGCTCCCACGGTGGGGGTGGCCTCACTCCGATGCCGTGACCGAAGTTGCGCGGCCCCTCCGCGCCCAGCCCGCCTGTGCGCCAGGATTCAGGTTGTTCTCTCTTTTCTCTCCCCCCTGCTCTCCCCCTCCCCAAGGTGCCTTCCTCATCCCCTATCTGATGATGCTGGCTCTGGCCGGGATCCCCATTTTCTTCCTGGAAGTCTCCCTGGGACAGTTCGCCAGCCAGGGGCCCGTGTCGGTCTGGAAAGCCATCCCTGCCTTGCAAGGTGAGCGGAGCAGGAGCCGGCCCAGTTTTGGGGACCAATGACCCGCATCCCCTCTTCTTGCGTGGCTTCAGCACTGCCGCACGCTGCGGGCCCTGCCTGCGCTCTCAGCGGGTGCCTCAGCAGCCTGAGGGCGCAACTTGCGCGGGCCTTGCCCTTTCCGGCAGAGGATGCGCTCTGCCCCCGCGCAGCTCGAGGCCGGGACCCCCTGCTCCCCGGGACTCATCGCGGTGCTCTCCCCTCTCCCCCAAGGCTGCGGCATCGCCATGCTGATCATCTCCGTCCTGATCGCCATCTACTACAACATCATCCTCTGCTACACGCTCTTCTACCTTTTCGCCTCCTTTGTACCCGTGCTGCCCTGGGCTTCCTGTAACAACCCCTGGAACACGCCAGACTGTAAAGATAAAAACAAACTTCTGTTAGGTAAGTTGGGTCAGGCTTCCCCTCCCTTCCTTCCCCCCTCCCCCCTTTTTTTTTTTTTTCCTCTCCTCTCTCTTTTCTCAGTTTCTTCCCCTTCCTTCTTCCCCTTCCTTCTTCCCCTTCCTTCTTCCCCTTCCTTCTTCCCCTTCCTTCTTCCCCTTCCTTCTTCCCCTTCCTTCTTCCCCTTCCTTCTTCCCCTTCCTTCTTCCCCTTCCTTCTTCCCCTTCCTTCTTCCCCTTCCTTCTTCCCCTTCCTTCTTCCCCTTCCTTCTTCCCCTTCCTTCTTCCCCTTCCTTCTTCCCCTTCCTTCTTCCCCTTCCTTCTTCCCCTTCCTTCTTCCCCTTCCTTCTTCCCCTTCCTTCTTCCCCTTCCTTCTTCCCCTTCCTTCTTCCCCTTCCTTCTTCCCCTTCCTTCTTCCCCTTCCTTCTTCCCCTTCCTTCTTCCCCTTCCTTCTTCCCCTTCCTTCTTCCCCTTCCTTCTTCCCCTTCCTTCTTCCCCTTCCTTCTTCCCCTTCCTTCTTCCCCTTCCTTCTTCCCCTTCCTTCTTCCCCTTCCTTCTTCCCCTTCCTTCTTCCCCTTCCTTCTTCCCCTTCCTTCTTCCCCTTCCTTCTTCCCCTTCCTTCTTCCCCTTCCTTCTTCCCCTTCCTTCTTCCCCTTCCTTCTTCCCCTTCCTTCTTCCCCTTCCTTCTTCCCCTTCCTTCTTCCCCTTCCTTCTTCCCCTTCCTTCTTCCCCTTCCTTCTTCCCCTTCCTTCTTCCCCTTCCTTCTTCCCCTTCCTTCTTCCCCTTCCTTCTTCCCCTTCCTTCTTCCCCTTCCTTCTTCCCCTTCCTTCTTCCCCTTCCTTCTTCCCCTTCCTTCTTCCCCTTCCTTCTTCCCCTTCCTTCTTCCCCTTCCTTCTTCCCCTTCCTTCTTCCCCTTCCTTCTTCCCCTTCCTTCTTCCCCTTCCTTCTTCCCCTTCCTTCTTCCCCTTCCTTCTTCCCCTTCCTTCTTCCCCTTCCTTCTTCCCCTTCCTTCTTCCCCTTCCTTCTTCCCCTTCCTTCTTCCCCTTCCTTCTTCCCCTTCCTTCTTCCCCTTCCTTCTTCCCCTTCCTTCTTCCCCTTCCTTCTTCCCCTTCCTTCTTCCCCTTCCTTCTTCCCCTTCCTTCTTCCCCTTCCTTCTTCCCCTTCCTTCTTCCCCTTCCTTCTTCCCCTTCCTTCTTCCCCTTCCTTCTTCCCCTTCCTTTCTTTCACCCCCCCCTTAAAAAAAAAATTTCTTTTTCTTCTTTCGTGTGGCCGTGGTGGGTTTCCAGAGCTTTCTCCCCCTCAGCTGCACCCCTGGGAGATGCCAGAGGAGACTGCAGATGCTTGGGGCCGGGCGAAGTTCCCAGCATAGAGGAGCTGTCGCTTCCCAAGCTTTGAAGTGACCTGCATCATATGGGCGCTTCCCTTCACTTTTAGTTACATTTTTCCTCATGAAGGACAAATATGATTTTTCAACTACATTACTAAAAAGCCCAACTTTTTTTTTTTTTTTTTTTTTTTTTTTTTTTTTCTCTCTCCCTGGGTCAAAACTCTGTGTAGGGGAAAAAATATGGATCAAAATGCTATAGCTGGCAGCCTCTGGCTTCTGTTAAACACAACTTGACAACTCCTTGGGCTTTAGAGAGGCTTCTTTTTAACAAAAGCAAAAGCACCACCACCAAAAATAACAAGGGAAAACCATTTCTGCAAGCGGCCCAAAACGTGCAATGACCTGGAAGGGAGAAAAGCAAACCTGGTGAACATTTTGCAAGAGCTGCCAGCCTCGGTAGCAGGGGCTGCTCTCCTCTGCAGCCCACCCAGGGCTGCACCCCAGTCCCCAAATGAGGTGACCCCCAAGAGGTGGGATGGGCACTCCCCTAGAGCGGGCAGCAGTTCCTTCACGTTCTCAGGCTCTTTTTACACCTTGGACATTTGGGATGAAGGGAGACAATCCCAAGATATTTTAAGACCTGGTTCTCTCAGATCCTTCCAGCTTCTGTAAGGCAAGGTGTTCCAGAAATCTAACAGAACGAAAGTTCAAATAATGTGTGTGAACTAATGCTTTTTATTGTCATTTCACACCCAACCTGAAAAAAAACCCAACCCTCTAGAGAAATTATTTTTCTCCTTCTTTTCTCTTCTCTTTCTAGATTCCTGCATTGTGGGTGACCACCCCAAAATCCAAATCAAGAACTCTACTTTCTGTATGAGTGCCTATCCAAACTTGACTATGGTTAACTTCACCAGTGAAGGAAACAAAACCTTTGTTAGTGGAAGCGAAGAATACTTCAAGTAAGATCTTTCTTTGTTTAAAGATGTTATGTTAATCTTTCTCTAAAATCCACTGTAACAAACAATAAATCACTGTTTGGAAGACTAGAAATACAATAGTTAAGGACAGCAAATGATACCTATTTTTTTTTTATGTGTAGAAATGATGAAAGCTAAATTTTTAATGCTGGTTTATTTGTGTTCTGTTCCTATGGTGCTTAGCACAGCTGGGGTGTTGGCCCATGCCTGGCATTTTTATCTCCTACTGCAATGCAGATAAATAAAATAATACATGGTGAGAATCACTGGAACCTTTTAGAGAAACCATTGAGAACGCTGAAGCAAAACAAAATACTGTAGGAATTTACGCAATTACTCCCTGCAGTTTCTGTCATTAATTTTTTATTTTCTTTTATTTTCATTTTTTATTCTTAGGTACTTTGTATTGAAGATTTCAGCAGGGATTGAATATCCTGGGGAGATTAGATGGCCCTTGGCACTGTCTCTTTTCCTAGCTTGGGTGATTGTATATGCCTCCCTGGCTAAAGGAATCAAGTCATCAGGAAAAGTAAGAAAAATATTTGTGATGTACTTGCAAGACAGCAGTGCGCTGCTTCAAGAATCACACTCTTGTTTAAGGCAGTTAATTATTGACAATTATTTTCAGTAAATGGCTAAATGCTAATGAAATGTCCAGTGTTTTCCTTTTTAAGCCAAAACATTAAAAAAAGATTATTTTGGTTCAGCATTTGTTCCCTCATCTTCAGTAACTTTAAAACGAGCCCTTGAGCTGTGTTCGGCAGTTGGATGGCAAAGAGGTGCCTTCAGCAGCCTTCCCTATTCGGTGTGGTGTTCATTAAAATCCTGCAGCCACCTTAAGGGTCCCTGTAATCAGGGAAGTCACGATGTTAATTAAGATGTGAAGGAACAAATTCTCAAATCAGAATTGAACTCAAATTGTTCTGTGATGAGTGTGAGCAGTGACAGCGTGTATCCTCTTTTCATGTATATTTGTGGGGAATGTTAGATGATGACAGTAGCATAAATCTAGTTTACTTAAAAAGACCAGACTGAAAAGATTTTAAAAAGCAAAATACCTAGGTATTTCCTAGGATAAAATTAGCAGCTATGCAGAGATAATGATGAGTTTTCTAGAGTTGAGCACAGGGTTTCTGATTGCAAGCCATTCCTTGGCATCTAGATGACAAGATCTGTTGGGAGCTAGCTTGGGAATTAGCAGAAGATACAGAAAGTCGGAGTCCCAGGGGAAAGTTGAGGGTTTTTTTTTTTTTTTTGCCCCCTCTACCTTAATGTGATGGGAGAAACTGTTTCATGAACTGAGAGAGAGCTAAGAAACAGATGATGTACAGGAGAATAACTTGGGTTTGGATGTGACAATAGCTATTTCTTTAAGTGAGTCTTAGTGGCCAGGGAAAATACTGACTCCTCAGTACCAGGGATAGAAAACCTTTATTTATGCGTAGATGAGTTCAGTATATTCACTGTACAAAAATTCTTCAGGGCAGCTTCTTGAAACAGCAAAGAGAAGGTTAGGAGAGCAGCTTCAAAAGTCACCTCAGCTCAGAGGATTGTGGTCCCCGTAAGACTGAGGTTAAGATGAAAAAAAAGGGTTTGAAATGCTTTTTGGTAGATGTGTACAGCTTAAATGGAAATAATCTAGGCAATTAATTTGACCACAGAGAGAGCTCTGCTCTGTACCAGTAATTATGAAGACATTAAACACACAACCTCTGTTGTGTATTTAGACACCATGATGATTAGGTCTGGATTGTTCCACTGACTTTTTTTTTTTTTTTTTTTTTTGCATTGGGACCATAAACATGTAATTATGAAGAGGTACAAACAGGAATAAAAATCCTTTAAGCTTTTTAAAATACAGATAAAGATATAGAAAAAATCAGAACTTTAAGTGGTATTGAATGACATCGTCCATTTAATTGGCATTGAGCTGTGTCAGTTTACTCTGGGCAAAGATCACAAGTGATGTTTTCACGTAGCTGTAAATTCCTGTTGTTCCTCTCCAGACTTTTCTGCTTTTTTCTTCCCCTCTCTAGAATCCCAGCTCTTACCTCTGCTGTTGATACTACTCCTGTTTCCTGCAGCAAGAGCAACTGTAAAATTTCAGATTTCCTGGGAAATAACCCCGTTGTCTTTCTACTTTATCCCCTGGCTATTGCCTCTAGCCTGAATAATTCCTTTCTTTATGCAGTACTGTGGCACTTGTATTTCTCCCGCCTCTCTTCTTATAGATCCAAATAAGCCCTTTCAACACTTTTTTTTTTCTTTTTTTTCTTTTCCTCTCTCCAGGTGGTGTACTTCACAGCTACGTTCCCCTATGTAGTTCTCATCATCCTTCTTATAAGAGGAGTAACTCTACCTGGAGCTGGAGCTGGGATCTGGTACTTCATCACACCAAAGTGGGAGAAGCTAATTGATGCTATGGTGGGCTTATTATTGCACTTATTACTCTGCTAGGGTGAATAATTCATACAGGTTTCTTAACGGCTGCCGCAAGCATCTTCTGTGTGCAGGGACAAGTATTGCAGTATAATTATATACATATACTGCATCTGAGACAGGAGAGTAAACAAAATCAAATTACACATCCTACTTGAACTCCCCGGTAGCATATACCCTGCCATAGAAAAGCTGTGATTGTCATCCTACCTGCTCTGGAAGGAAGGAGGTCCCTCACTGTGCAGGAGAGGATGGAATCGAGGGAGTTGGTACCTGGCTTTGCTCTTTAAGCACTGACTGCATGAGTTGGAGCTTCAGCTCTGCTGCTGTAGTTGCAATTTCAGCTGATTTCTAAAAAAACAGCTTGTTGCTAACGAAGCCAGTAAAACGTGTTCCAAATATACACCTGGATTTGTATTTGTGTAGACATAAATCCACCTGTGGGTCATGTCTTTGTGTGATGTGTGTTAGTCTTAAGTGTCTTGAGGCAGGAGTCTGGAGACTGAACTGAGAGTTACGATTCAGAATCTTTTCTCAAAAAAATTAAGAGGGGTTTTTAACAGCACTTCAGGAAATCCAGTATTTTTTTTTTTTTCCTAAGAATTTTTTTCCTCTATCAATAGCAGTGTGATATCACACTGCTAGAACAATAACTAAAGCTGGAAACAGTTTCCTAGATAAATTGTGCAGATCTTAATTTCCTTAATATCTCTGCAATAATGGGTATTTTGGTGATGGGAGTATTAAATCTTTTGCAAACAATACAGAAATTAATTTTGCATTAAATATGAGCATTTTGGGGTCCCGCATTGTGCAGTAAAGGAGAATAGTGAGAACTGTGGCCTTCTGCAAAATGGGGCTGTTTGAATATGCCAAATACGTGCATAACGCTGGGTAAGTGTTCGATAATATTCAGATGAGCTTCTGTTTTTAATTTTATTTGCAGTTTTAACAAGAATTAAGAGCTGTATATTACACTCAGTTAGATGAAGGATTGACTGCTTGCTGACGGGTGACTTTTAAAGTAGTGTTTAAGTAACGTCTTCAAACTGGTTGGTGCGTGTATAGATACACTGACCTGTGCATCTGCGCATATCTCCATTTCTGCACTGCCAGCTCAGGTGGAAAATCAGACTTCGTAGGAAAGCTTGTAAATAGAAATACCAATGCTTCAAACATTTTGCAAGTGATAAGTAAGTCCAACTCCTTTGAAATTCCAGGCACTTTTAAAAAGTTTTCTCTGAATGCATTTAAGGCTTTGAAGAACTGTGTTACAGAACGAAAAATGCTGTTTGGTTGATTTGTTTGGCTTTTTTTTTTTTTTTTTTTTTTTTTTTTAAGAGAGACTAGGTTGAACATGTCTTTTCTTCTGATGAAAGAAAACTGGGCCCTGGTGTCTCAATAGCCCTAACTTATGCTATGCCGTTTGATGTACACCTAATGACGGAAATGTACCCTAATTTTAATGTAATCTCATTCATAAGTAATGCATCAAGCAATACTGAGGTTCTTACTTTTATCACAAAGATAAAGTATTATTTAGGACCACTGGCGGATAAACCATCCGCACCCAAGGCAAATTTTTTTTTTGTGATTTGTATTTTCTTTGCTGAATGTATTTAAACTGATACGTATCAAGCAATATAGTTTGAATACTTGTGCCTTCCGTATACAGCAAAGGCTGTGTTGTCATTTTATATGGGTCAACAAGAACAGTGTTCCTCATCAAGCGGGCACTGTGTATTTTGGGGCAGTATTTTGCTTTTAAATGTTCTGTTGACATCCATTGCTCTAAAGTTTGTTTAAACTACTTACGTGTTAATCCCTTAACAGCAATATTTGATCTTTCTAACACAGTTTCCTGAAGTGGATGCTATTTCCTCTCCTGTCTATCTTTCTTAGGTTTGGAAAGATGCTGCCACTCAGATTTTCTTCTCCTTATCTGCAGCATGGGGAGGTCTAATTACTCTCTCTTCTTACAACAAATTCCATAATAATTGCTACAGGTATGTGAGAGTAAAATCTATCCGTCTTATTAAACAGGGCTTGTCCAAAACCAGTCATCTTCCAACGTGCAGAAATCCGGTTTGAAAAACCCTCTTCTCTTTTCCCTTCCCTCTTCTCTCTTTTCTTTTCTTTTTTTTTCTTTTTTTTTTTTTTTGTGATTCTTGTTTTTTTGTTTTGTTTCTTTAATCTTGTCTGCTTTTTTTTTTATTTGTCTTGTAATATCCTCCCAGGTCCTAATATACTAGTCCCAAGACGAGCCTTAGGCTTGTTATGGTCCCTGTGGGCTCTTCGTTTTCAGAATCAGCAGGTTTAGGCTGAAAGGCAATTTGGTAAGCTGTCAACAGCTGTGAGCAGCGGTGTAAAACCCTGTCAGTCAGCAGCCTCTGCTGAAGAACAACTCATGTGTAGAATGGGCTGGAGCTCACCCGTATGAGACAAACATGAGTTTAACGTGCAATTTCCATATACGTGCTTCTTGTCTCCTAAACCTTCCTATTTTTTCCAATTATTCTTATTGTGGTTTTACATGTAAAAAGTTATTTCAGACTGTGAAATTTAAAATCACTTTTATTTGAAATCACCAGAAGTTAATTTTACGAGGAAAATGTCCTTGTTCTCGTGGTATAGTATAGTTTTTAATAAAAAAAATGTGCCAGATAAATGTCTGCAGGTGGAAAGAAACAAAAGCAAGCGGCATTAGTAGAATGCTTCACTGCTATTTTACTGTCTTGAAAGCCAATCTTGTTTCTACTGAAGCAAAGCTTTACTGATTCCTGCAGTGACAGAGATGCTGATTCAGGACAGCTTAAAATCTTGCCTGAATCAAGACTTTAAAGCACACGCTCCTTGAGATTTGAGCTCCCATATCCTACAACTTCTAAGTGCTGTATAAAGAAAGCTTAACTTTGAAAAGAAACACGGATCAGGATTTTAAAATGGAATTTTAAAAAAAACCATTTCCTACTAGTGTTCAGAATTTAATATAATTCTCCTAAAATATTGATGAATAAGTGTTGTGTGCTGAGTATCTCCCAGCCAGAAATCTTTGGGTCCTATTTTTGAAAATGCTTGTCCCAGGCTTTGATTTTTTATTTATTTTTTGTTGTTGTTGTTGAAGAATGAATACATTCAGAATATCAGGGCAAAAAAAATATAAGAGAATTGTCATGCTATCTTTCTCCATTAATTTAGCAAGGTTTTGTGGAGTTTGGAAAATGTTAATGAAAATTTTGAATACTTGGTAATGAAGTGTAAAAATACTACAGACACAACACTAAATACATGTTTTACCTATGTTAGAGGGGGATATAGGACACTGAAGCAGAAATAATTAGAAAAGCTTAGTTACTTGTAGTCTTTTAGATTTTACAACACATCTTGAATACTGAAATGGAGCATGACTGTTTTCTCTTTCAATTTTTATATTCATTACATTCTAATACTGCAGATAAAATTGTAGTTTTTAGTTACACATGCATTTTAAACATCATTAAATAATCTATAATTGCAGTAAATTTACATAAAATCACTTCATCATGCCTGCCTAAAATATTTTACTTAAAACTTATCTGAGTTTTGGAAGAAGATTAACACATGATGATTCCAAACAGAACATTGTAATTTTTTTTTTCTGTAGATATGAAGAATTAACCTAATAATTCCTGTTAAGAGATGCTTTGTTAGAGATTCCAGAAATTTCACAGTACAGTGAGGTTCTTGACAGCTTTTTGAGTTACATTTTGTTCTGTTCCTTACAAATAGCAGTAGGAATAAGCAATTCCAATCAACAAAACAACAACAACAAAAAAAAACATTTAAAGTGAGTGACTTGTTTATTCCTAATTTGCAGTAGCTCAAGGGGAAGTCTTCTGCACATGTATAAAAATAAAAATCCTATCAAGAATGCTAATTAAGGATGGGGATCATGAGGGCTGGTTTCCTGTCAAGCCACATGTACTTACCCAGTATAGTATGACATTCAGGTACGGATTTCTTGAGATTCCCTTAATAACAATAGAAAATTGTACTGGAGAATCCTGTACAGATGGGTAAGCATTTGAGCGAGTGTTGCAGGGTACGGAAAGCTTAACCCTGAAATTTTGTGTATAAATACAAGATACAGGACAAAAACCATCTTACCTGGATGGTGGTGGTGTAAGGTAGTGAGCAAATAACCACATCAGGCAAAGAGTAAAACACTGTGTTGTGAGTCATGTCATCATTGCCACCTTCTTCAGAGGGACCGAGAGCAGAAGCGCTCAGCCTCTGTGTGGCCTATAGCTTCCTATATGGCACGTGGGTGATGGAAACAGGCACAGCTGATTCCTGGTGGTGACATGAAGACTTCTGTCATCTCCGATCAGCATCAAATGTACCTGATAAGTGTTAATTTGTATCTTCATCAGTGTTCCCACATGGTCATGACACAGACTCCTGAAATATGTACAAAACCTTCCCTTGTATGTATTGCAGAAAGGTGATATGGTTTCTTGTTTTTTTTTTTTCTTTTCAGGGACACGTTGATAGTTACATGTACCAACAGTGCCACAAGTATATTTGCAGGCTTTGTCATCTTCTCAGTTATTGGCTTCATGGCAAACGAGCTCAAAGTGAATATTGAAGCTGTGGCAGACCAAGGTAGGGTACGCTGCCGTTTCATTACTTAGGCACCTGGTGGCACCTTCAGCTCTATTACTAATGATCACATTGATATCAGAGGTGGGAATAATGGCTTCAGACTGGAGCGGATTAGTAAGCAAGTTGGAGGCATTTCTGGGAAGTCAAGATATTACTTGGGGAGCAAGGAGCTGCCTCCATGGGGAAGTAAAAGATTTCTGAAGAAACAGTTAGAAGATCTTGGTTAGGGAAGTGAGATGGTTTCCAATGGATCTGAAAGGTCCTAACTGGTAGAGCCGAATGTGAATGAGAAGAGTGTGACTGATGGGAGAATTAGTGCTGTCGTATATAATGTGGTATGAAGTAATGGGAGATAGGAAGGGACGGGCTTTTGGAATAAGAACCTGAGAAGTTTAAAGGATTGTAAAAATCTGATGGAATTGTAGAGGGATAATTGTGACCTTAGTCTAGTCCTACATTTCCTGTGCAATGTGCAGCTCTTTGCCTGTAAGCCAACCAATCCCCAGCTACTTAAGATAATTTTGAACAGTGTTAACAAGATGAATTCTTAATAACTTTGTAATAACTCGTACATGTATTTACAATTCTCCCATGATAGCTATTTTTATTTTAGACTTCATCTCCATCCAGAAATAATAAAATAAAGAAAAAAACACCCAACTCTAAAATCTAAACCACACTGCACTCACCAAAATTATTTGTAAGAAGTTAAAGTAATCATTTAGTAGGCATAATTAGGAGTCATCATTAAGTCACCATTTAGTAGGCATTGGTGGTGTTAGGTTGATGGTTGAACTTGATCTTGGAGATCTTTTCCAACCTTAAATATTCTATGATTCTATGAAACTCAAAGAAGCTGTGCTTGAGTGAAGCTGCAGCAGAAGCTCCAAAGAGATGGATGGAGGGAGGATGAAGAGGCGTAGCTGTTTGAGATGGTGGAGGAAACACTTGGTTCACTGGCTCATCTCCCTGGAGATGGCACAATATTCAGCGCAGTGGATGGCAATTGCTTTTCTTTTGGGTGCTTGTTGGTGGTCTTTGAGTGAGTGACGAGTCACAGGCTGGAGTGCTCTGTTCCCAGCTGTTTCAGCAGCTGTTCCAGGGGATGTGAAAAAAGCTGTCTCCAGACAACCTTGTTGTAAGGCTGTCAGCGTGTTTGTAAGAGCCCATTTAGGCCATTTAACAATATTTCACGAGAGTGAGGCTTCACTGCTCTCTGTGACGGGGGAAACAAAATTTAGTCACATAATAAGACAATGGTAGGAGGAAAGAGAAGATTAGGGATAATTGCAACTGAGTCAGCACATTAAATTAACAGAATTAAAAAGTAGACTCAGCAAGTGGGGAAAGAGCCAGCTCTTGTTCCTGCCTACGTTTTTTAAATTCTAAAGTTGTATTTCTTTTTGCAGTGAAGGAGAAAACAACCAAAATGATGATGAAACATAATCTCCCTTCAAGTTTTCAAAAACTTGAATGAAATTTTAAATGGAAATAGGAAGAGATTTTTTTCTTTCTTCCCCCCCTCATAAAATATTAATCTGAAATACATAGTATTTATTTTCATTTAGAATCCTCCTTTCAGGAAAAGCTCATGTAGCTGATGAACAAATAAAACACGCAAGACAATCTATTTTCATTCTACTCTCTCAGTTTGACTAAGAACATACTGCAGTAGAAAAATTTTAGTAATTTAAAATGAAAGTTAAAGGTCATTTGACTTATTTATATTTCAAGGCATATAAAACCATTGGAGTTTTCCTGGCTTTAATAGCCCTTTAGAAACAGTTCATATCCTCCTAAATCTCCCAAGATGGGGAGGATGGGAGCCAGCGTCCCTGTGACTGTTTACCTGTGCCCCGATGCTCCTGGCATGTGATACCTTGGAGGGTTATGAGGGGCCGAGATGGAGAGAGGTGCACTTTCATATTCTATAATTAAACTTTTCCTAAAAGTGTGATTAATGGGAATTCATTATTCCGAGACTTAATTAAACTTCTACGTGCAGGAAGCTAGTACAAACAGAGCCCTTAACTCTAATAGTCAAGAAGAGATCTTTAATCAACAGATGAAGGAATATGTTAATGAATACATGATCGTTCTACATGCACCTTCCTAGCCATTTTTCTGCAGCATATTTTAAAGGCAGCAACACTTACTAAGTCATGTACAGTGTTTTTATCTTTTTTTTTTCATTGTTGTTACCTCTCATATTTGTTTTTTGTTCAGAAGGAACTCCAAACACTTCATAAGTTGCCCATGGAGATAATTGCACATGCTGCTAAAACTGCGTGTTTTTTTCTCAGTATGTGAGACAGCACCAGTTCTCTCGAACAGAAACAGCGTGGGGAGCCGTAGGAAATGGGATCCAATAATCCAGATAAGAAATGGCCAGGACAGAGTGAGTTTGGAGCCCCTTCTTGTGGCATGGGTCATGGAATTGGCACAATTTGGCTGTCATTTGTATCTCACCTGGTAGGAAACATCCTTGACGGCATTTGAAGTGGGCGATCCTGTAGATGGGATAAATAGAGGAGAAATGCCATCTACTGTAATGCTGCCACCACATTCCTGCAGCCTCTTCCCCCAGGCAAATCTAAGCATACTTGTAAAAATATTTTTTTTTTCTTTACGGTCGATAAAAATTACAGCCCAAGATATCAAACCATCAAAGAAAGGAAAATTGCTTTACAAGACAGTATCTCCTTACCTTTTCTGCTGTGCACTATTTCAGAATTTCTTGTGGGTTTTTTTTTTTTTAGATTAAGAGTAGTTATTACCTTGCGTCTGGTACGAGCTCTGCACATTTGTTGTGTTCTCTCCAGCTCATTTGACTGTGTGCTGAGTCCAAGAAGAATATTTTCTTTTCCATTCATCCTTGTAGTACTGAGAGGTGGATGATCGCTATGTTGGTTTGAGGCTGAGCTGCTAACTGGCAGGAATTTGATCACAGAGCAGGAAAGAAACATAGCTGCAGTACACAATTTGTGTTTAGTTTTGTATTTGGATCAGTATGTTAGTATACTGGTTAAATATGTATTTTGCAGCTTGGAAAGTAGGAGTGTATGAGTGTTCTGAAACTTTAAGCTAAAATAGAAGATAATCATGTGAGGCTGAACTCTGCAACGGTAAACAAGAGAAACTGAATCAGATCTTTTTTACTTTTATCAAGAAAAATAATATTGTATTATACCTTGAAACGTGACTGTTCATGTCTCCCTCTTTTCCATTCAGTTAAAAATGTTAATGTGATGCAAGATACCACAGCCTTTCTTTTTCTCATTTCCAGGTCCTGGAATTGCGTTCGTTGTTTACCCAGAAGCCTTAACTAGGCTTCCCCTCTCTCCCTTCTGGGCTATAATATTCTTTTTGATGCTTCTGACGCTTGGATTGGACACTATGGTAAACTGCCTTTTTTTTTTTTTCCTCATTCTTTTCCTCTTGCTTTTCCTGATTATTTGTTTGGAGGACTGTGAGATCACTCGCTATTTTCCATGTGGTTGGTGAATCGCTTTGCAAAAAGAGGAACGAAGTAAGTGCTGAAAACATTTGGATGAAGCTTTGGCGTTGGCATCTGAGCATTTAACAGCTAGGATTCAAAATACTCCATCTTATATTCCAATGTATCCAGCTGGACCATTATATAACCTTGTGCGCACTGAAACGACTCCTTTTGTTTTGTCTTTCAGTTTGCCACTATCGAGACCATCGTGACCTCCGTTTCGGATGAGTTCCCCAAATACTTACGTACGCACAAGGGACTGTTCACTCTAGGGTGCTGCATCTCCTTTTTCATCATGGGATTTCCTATGATCACTCAGGTAATAATGTTGTCTTTGCACATCACTCTCTGTCCCCAGTCCCCCTCTTGTGGCCGTTCTCCTTCTCTGCAAGTTGCAAAAGATTAAGCTGAATTCTGCCGCATACGCAAAGACGCTGGGCGAGTCTGAAAGCCTTATTTAATTCTTTTTTTTTTAGTGGATGCTATGACTGAGATATATTTAAAAGACTTTGCTGTTCAAAACTTTCAGAGAATCAAACTTCTAAAATTTATCCTTAGCCAAACACCTCCAAAGTAATCATGAAAGTTAGGTATTAATTAAAAAAAAAAAAAGTTTGCATGTCATATAAACATGCACACCAGTTTTCGGGTGCCTTTCCTCCTAGATTAGGTATATACTGATAGTCCTGGCAAACTGTGTGGAGCTAATAATGAAATTCTTATCCACCACCGATAGTCTTCAGTGTCTTGTCCACTACTTCCTCCAGCATTATAAACTCTCAGAAATTTCAAGACAAGGTGTACAAATTAATCTTTTTTTTCCATCTTTTTATTTCTTTCCCCTCACCTCATCACCTACCAGCCCAACTTTGCCATTCCAAAGTCAAGGACGGATTCAGTCCATTCTTCCCTTAAATTATAGTGCTTAACCTCTGCCCTGAAGATGGGGCTTTGTGTCCTTTCCAAAGAGATGATCTGGACTCACTGTTACAGTATTTCTGGTTTCAGTGGTGAATCTGCTTCTGCTGTAGTGTGATGTGGTTAGAGACACTGCTGGTGGAAGGGCTGGTCGCAGTTCAGTCCTTAATCTGAAACCAATGTCTTCCCAAGGTGTGTTAGTTACCAGAGTCAGGTGTACTTTCTACTGTGTTGGTTTTCTTTCTTTTTTTTTTTTTTTTTTTTTCCTTTTCTCCTTGTTGGATGTGATATTTGTTCAGCCAGAAAGAAGACACTATAGTGCGGCATGAGCTGTGTTTGGTCAATGTATGGATGCTTACTTGGGATTAGAGGGTCCCTGATCCTGCACCTGTCCATTTTGCCTACCTTAGGGCCAGTCATGGTTGTGGCACATACAAAGAGAGACACCAGCTATATTCTATGAGTAATGGCTATCTTCTCCTTTTTTCTTTAGGGTGGAATGTATATGTTACAGCTTGTGGACACTTATGCAGCTTCTTATTCTCTTGTCATCATTGCCATCTTCGAGCTTGTTGGAGTTTCCTATATATATGGTGAGCAAAAAATACTGTTATCAGGCAGCCTATGCCAAAGTAACATTTTAGCATACTGTAAAGTAGCTGGTAACACGACATTCTTAAGGAAAGGAGTAACACTTGTAAAATTTTTATTTATTTTGTCTTTGTGAAAAGCCTCGATTTCCTTATTTTGAACAGAAGCATAATGGGACTTAATTACTATAGGATTCCTTCAGATACATATATTCAAAAGACTTTCATATAGTCTAATGTTCATTTTCTGTCAGTAGCTCAAAGCCAATGCTTGGAGATGGCTATAAGAATAGACTAAGCATTTAGTGACACTTCTCCAGGTGCTCTTTCACACTCCAACAGTTTTAGGCAGAGACTTCCTGAGCCAGAAGTGGTGTCTTTGCATTTAGCAGCTTTTGAAGGGTTTATTTTCCATGTACACATCCAGCCTTTCCTTTAGCTGATCTGTCCGTAACATAGGCTCAAGACTACGCAGCTACTCAGAGTGAGTAATTATGCACAGCGGCAACACCAGTTATAACGATCCGTGTTGACGTACGTTAAATTATGAGGCAGATCCTCAGCTAGTATAAAGCAGTGCAATTACCTTCATGCTACTGTAGCTACATCAGTTGATACCAGTTGGTGATTTGCTCCCAAACTTGTCCAGTGCTTTCAGGAGACTGATTCTTGGCAATGTGTGATCTCAGACGGTTGTAGTAGGAAATGTGAAGATCTCCTTGCATAACAGATGATTAATTTACGTTTAGAGTGTGGTGGTGTCATTTAAGACTTGTCTTCAAAAGGAAAGGAAGATCTGAATCTCAGTGTTCAAGACAACAAAGATAAGGCTGTTTCCCCTGTTGCTGTGGACAGGAATGAATTATGTATTTTCTATCAGCTAGACATAAACAATCCTCAGATGTTCTGTTGAAGATGCATGTTAGCAGCATCATCTTAGGCTCTAATCCTCTGCACTGGATACTTAGATCTACCTACATTGGACCTACCTACAGTGGGGTCCACTCTGTAATATAGAATCATAGAAACATAGAATGGTTAGGGTTGGAAGGGACCTTCAAAGGTCATCTAGTCCAACCCCCCTGCAAGGAGCAGGGACATCCCTGACTAGGTCAGGTTGCTCAGAGCCTCATCCAGCCTGGCCTTGAACGTTTCCAGAGATGGGGCCTCCACCACCTTTCTGGGCAACCTGTTCCAGTGTTCTATAACTTGCATCGTAAAAAATTTTTTTCCTAATTTCTAATCTAAATCTACCTCCCTCTATTTAAAAACCATTACCTCTCGTCCTATTGCAACAGGCCCTACTAAACAGCCTTTCCCCATCTTTCTTGTAGGCCCCCTTGAGGTACTGGAAGACCGCTATCAGGTCTCCCCGGAGCCTCCTCTTCTCCAGGCTGAACAGCCCCAACTCTCTCAGCCTGTCCTCATAAGAGAGGTGCTCCAGCCCTTTTATCATCTTCGTGGCCCTCCTCTGGACCTTCTCCAACTGGTCCATGTCCTTCTTGTGTTGGGGGCTCCAGAACTGGACACAGTACTCCAGGTGGGGTCTCACCAGGGTAGAGTAGAGGGGGAGAATCCCCTCCCTCGACCTGCTGGCCACGCTTCTCTTGATGCAGCCCAGGATGCGGTTGGCCTTCTGGGCCGCAAGGGCGCATTGCCAGCTCATGTTGAGCTTCTCATCCACCAGCACTCCCAAGTCCTTCTCCTCAGGGCTGCTCTCAATCCATTCCCCGCCCAGCCTGTATTTGTGCCTGGGATTGCCACCACTCAGGTGCAGGACCTTGCACTTGGCCTGGTTGAACTTCATGAGGTTGGCACGGGCCCACCTCTCCAGCCTGTCAAGGTCCCTCTGGATGGCATCCCTCCCTTCCAGTGTGTCGATGGCACCACAAAACTTGGTGTCGTCGGCGAACTTGCTGAGGGTGCACTCTATCCCACTGTCCATGTCACCAACAAAGATGTTGAACAGGGCCGGGCCCAGCACGGACCCCTGAGGGATGCCACTCGTGACCGGTCTCCACATGGACATTGAGCCGTTGACCACCACTCTCTGAGTGCGGCCATCCAGCCAACTCCTTATCCACCGAGTGGTCTGTCCATCAAACCCATGTCTCCCTAGTTTAGAGAGAAGGATGTTGTGCGGGACAGTGTCGAAAGCTTTGCACAAGTCCAGGTAGATGATGTCAGTTGCTCGTCCCTTGTCCACCATATAAATGCATTTTAAAATTGTGACTAATTTAAAACATGCAGAATTTGTTGCTCTTGCTTGAGAAATGAATATTATAGAGGAATATTATATTATTATAGGGAATATAGAATTATATATAGAACTATAATATTATTATAGGGAATCAGCCCTTCCTTGTTTTCTCTCATTTCATGGAAACACAGAAGTGTATTTTATCTCCATCAATATCCAGTCCAGTGAGCAGTGAGCTTAGTGGTTGTAAGCGAGGAATGTTACAGGATACAGTGGAAAAACTGAAAACACTGAGAGAAAAATTGATTTAGACTGGTGATGATTTGGTTGATCAAAATGCTTTTTGTTTTTTGTGTCCCTGAAATGTAAGTATTTAATTTAGAGCTGGTTTAGAAGTGTAATCTCTGTGAGTGAAATGATATTGGTAGGTGCTATCAGCTTTACATTCAACCAGTCTTCTCAAAGGACCTGAGTGTAATGCTTTGAGATATCTCCTGAAGTGGAGTCTAGAGATAGATTTTTGGGAGTTATTTAGCAGAACTCCTGGTTTGAAAAGTCAATGTTGGCAAGTTTTGCCATTTCTCTGTGCTTCAGTTTCCATTAAGATACGTGAGGTTTGCCTGTTCCCTACCCCAATTACCACCAGGTTTAGCGTTTACTTGTTCCTGTGGCAACACCGCTGGGTATGTGTCACCTGAGACATTAGTGTCTGGTTATCATACTGACCAGTTTCCCAGCTTTCCTAAAATCAATACAATTCCATGAGAGATGGCCATTGCCATTAGTGTGCAAGATAAAAATTCCTTGCTTAGGAATTTTCAAGTAACCTTCAAACTACTTAAATCTGTAGAATGTCTTTGTTTTCTATGTTTTTAAATGAGGATGAAGGTAAATAGGGAGTAAATACTGGCTTTATTCCACGTCTGAACGCTGTGTGGCAGAAGCACTACAAACCTGCCTGTGTGGAACATTTTATTAGGCTTGTCAGCAAAATTGCTCTGCCTAGTGCCTGCTAGAACAAATTCAATATCCCTGAAAACGCTAACTTTTTAATGAAAAACATCAGATAATACAGAAACAGTTACAGCACTGCAAAGGAAGGACTTGAATAGAGAATTTTTTTTTTTTTTTTTAGTTACATGTTACTTTAATCTAATCAAACTTGGAAAAGATCTGACAAACTACAGATCTTTCTTTCCACGCTTTCTGTACCAACTGGTTGTTGATCAACAGCTGCTAGTGAAGCCTTTAATATAAACTATTTTGAAGATTATTCCCTGAAATGAACCCTTTGCTAGACTGAAGAGCTTCCAGTTTTTTACACAAAAAAGGAAAGCTTTACTTCACCGTCTTTATCTGCTTGACTAATGCATCATAGCTCCTTCCACTGCGTTAAAGCTCCTTTTCTAAGGACTGTTCATAGGACGACATCTTGTATATTTGTGATTTGCATGTTGTAAATACCAAGCGAAGCTGCTGCTCTTGTTGTATTCCTTCAAGCTGCGCTTAAAATTGGCATAACATATTTTCAAGCTCCTATAATTGCTGTTTTACACTCCACTGACACCTTTCTTTGTATACTGGTACTCTTCCTAGCAAGCAGGTTGGCACCATAGTCACAGGTGCTTTTATGATGAAATGAATCTGTCTTTCGTTCTTGTTACATGTTCTGCTTGCTGAGCATGGTGAGCTTTTTAAATGAAGAGGAGGCACCCTTGGTTATTTCCTTGCCATCACTTATTTTTCAGTAGGGGCAGTGCTGCGTAATCCAGCCAAATGCTGGTTTTTATTTCACATGCTAGCGTAGATGTGTGTTCTCCAGTTGTTTAGATTATGATGCATGATTGGTAAAGAATAGCTTAGAGCTGTGGGTATTAATTTAATGATCAGCATAATTCCCACTGTTGCATTTTGTAAAATCAAGCTAAATACCAAAAATCCTTGTGCTTGAGTGAAACACTGCTGGAAACTGGTGGAAATGGAAAACGTATGACCTCAACTCTATTTGTGCTCCTTCTAGATCTGTTTTTTCTCAGTCTGTTGTTGGGAAGGTTCATCATCAGAGCGAGTGGTAACTGCTTGTCGTAGTTCAGCCCCGATCGGACCAGACTACGCAGTCTTTCTCTCACTCCCCCCACCCTCCGAGAGAATAGGGAGAGAAAATATAAGGAAAAACGGCTCAAGGTTTGAGATAAGGACGGGGAGAAATCCTTAAAGTTACCGTCACGGGCAAAACAGACTCAACTTGGGGAAAACTATTCATTTATTACTACAAACAGCAGGATAATGAGACAGGGAACAAGATAACCTCCCCCCACTCCTCCCTCTTCCTGAGCTTAACATTATCTCTACTACCTTCCCCCCCCGAGCGGCAGTGTATTTGTAGAAAGTGTTGGTAATTTTGAACGTTTTACCTGTAGCAGAATATTGAAGTGGCTGTCTGGCTTGGTTTGCATTCTCCTTTTTAATGGATTTTATATCTGCAGCGCTTATGAATACATCATCCTACTTTAGAGAGCGGGAATTGAGATATGGAATATAATGTATTGTTTATTTCCCAAAGTTATTCAACAGGCCTGACTGATCTGAGAGGGAGACCAGATATACTGAGATTTAATCGGCATTCTGTTAACTAACGCATCCTTTGCGCATTTCTGTGGAACTTGATGTATTTATTTCCAGTTTTTCACCAGGAAAGAGATGAGTACTGTGTAATCCTTGTACCTGCTTATGTGCATTTGACTCCTGAACTGCTAACATTTAAAAATGCCTTAAACTGATGATTCCAAGAAGGAACTAAATATTTTAATTGGAGTTTCAGACGAATCTGTGCAGATTTGAGTGAAGCTTGCATGAATTTTGGAGGCAGAAATCCCTGGTAACCAGTTACCAGTCCTCTGCAGCAACAAATGTGGCTGAACTAGAGACATTTGGATGAGCTTTAAACTTCCTGGAAGGACCCTTCAGCCCATACATTGTGCTGCTGCAATTAGTTTAAAACTAGTTTCGCTCCCACCGCAGCATGCTGCAGGGACGACGGCTGTATGAGCATCTCCCAAGCAGTTTGTTGCAGCTGGTGCACTGAGCTGCTTTCTTGGAGGCGCATCAGAAGACACTGAATCACAAAATGGTTTTGTGTTGGAAGGGACCTTCAAAGGTCATCCGGTCCAACCTCCCTGCAAGGAGCAGGGACATCTCCAACCAGATCAGGTTGCTCAGAGCCGCGTCCAACCTGGCCTTGGATCTTTCCAGGAATGGGGCACCCACCACCTCTCTGGGCAACCCGTGCCAGTGTTCGACCACCTTCATCGTAAAAAAATGTTCCCTTATTATACAGCCTGAATCTACCTTCTATTTTAAAACCATTACCCCTTGTCCTGTCACAACAGATGCTGCTAAAAATTTTCTCCCCATCTTTCCTATAAGCCCCCTTTACGTACTGGAAGGCTGCTATAAGGTCTCCCTGGAGCCTTCTCTTCCCCAGGCTGAACAGCCCCAATGTCTCAGCCTGTCCTCACAGGGGAGATGCTCCAGCACTCTGATCATCTTTGTGGCCTCCTCTGGCCTCCAACAGGTCCATGCCCTTCTGATGCCGGGGGCTCCAGAGCTGGATGCAGTACTGCAGGTGGGGTCTCACGAGAGCGGAACAGAGGGGCAGAATCACCTCCCTCGACCTGCTGGCCACGCTCCTCTTGATGCAGCCCAGGATGCGGTTGGCCTTCTGGGCCGCAAGCACACATTGTCGGCTCATGTTGAGCTTCTCATCCACCAGCACTCCCAAGTTGTTCTCCTCAGGGCTGCTCTCAACCCATTCTCTGCTCAGCCTGTATTTGTGCCTTGGGATTGCCCTGACCCGTGTGCAGGACCTTGCACTTGGCCTGGTTGAGCTTCATGAGGTTTGCATGGTCCCACCTCTCCAGCCTGTCAAGGTCCCTCTGGATGGCATCCCTCCCCTCCAGTGTTCATTAGCAATGAAACATTGTTCTTTTTTACCTTCTTCATTTTTGGAACAGTCAAGTGAACAGATTTATTTCTCCTTGATGCCAACAGAAAGGCTTCAAAATTAGGTGGATCAAGCCTGGGGATTGATATCCCTCGTCTTATATTCAGCAGCTGCCGCGGCTGGCTGTAAGGGCAAGAAGAACATAAAGCAGTTTATTACTTTTGTTCCAAGTATTTCTTCCCTTACTCAATGACTTCTCTCCAATATTTAAGCTCCATTCCTGTCCTCACATCATAAAATAACTAATTGCTGCAGAATAACACTTTGTAAAATTCAAATGACAGAGACGATCACTGGCTTTAGCAGATAAAATCAGCTCAAATTTGAAATGTTTGCGTGACAGATGAGCTCAGCCTTGAACTTCAGACCTCGCTCTTCTTACCATCATTAGAAAAGTTGGAACAAATTTCAATTTTGTTTTTATTACTTTTCTTTTATTACTAATAGCTGTACCGAGTAGGGGCCATTTACCCAAATAGCTCTGCAGAACAAGGCTGCAAAGCAGACTGGCCTCTGTTAGAGGGGCAAGAGCAGCTGCTGGGCCAGCGCACCGTTTCCACTCACGTGGGAGGCAGCTGCAGAGACGGCTGAAGCACCATTTTCCAGTCTTGCGTAACTTTACAGATGCAATCAGTACAATAATCCGAAGAACTAACATGTTGGTCAATCTGCTTGTTCAAACAACATGGAATATAATTGAAAATATTTACAGGTGATCTCTAATAATTCCCAGTGTGGCTTATGTATCAGTTGAAAAATAACAGGATGTTATTGGTTTCAACGAGAAGTGATACAGCTGTACCCCAGCCATGCGGCAGGTGTAGAAAAGCTCAGATGTTGTCTCTGCTGAAGCAGGCATACAGATATGAACAAAGTTCATTTTCATGGTGAAATAGAAAAAAGTATACACATAATTGCAGCTAATTGGTACGTACCATTAATGCATTAACCTGAAAAACACTGAACACTTCACCTCTATGTAAAAGTTCTATTTTACTTGAACACTTAGGAAGTAAATATTTCGTTAGCATGGTTCCCACCATAATAATCTCAATTTTTTAACCACGTGGTTAGATCCTCCCTTGGAGTTTGCAAACCAACAGGTGAGTTTGCTTTTGTAATGAGGCACGAGGGAGGTCACAAGAGCTAGGTTGCGAATTGCAGCTGGTTTTTCTCACGCCTAATTGCACGTACGTTTTCTTTTTACAGGATTGCAAAGATTTTGTGAAGATATAGAAATGATGATTGGATTCCAGCCGAGTAAATTCTGGAGAGTCTGCTGGGCGTTTGTGACCCCAACTATTTTAACAGTAAGAAAAAAAAATTTAAATGTTTTCTCCAAAGAGTTTTATTGTTGTTTCTTCATAATTCATGATGTTTCTGAACGGCAGCAATTAGATTGTGGATGCAGATACCTAGACACAAACACGTGCGTGTACACACATGTTCTTGCGTGTGTGTGCAGCAGAGCTTTGGTGGAGAGGGATGGTGACTCTCCGTGCACTGCTGTGGCAGCCTTTGCCCCGTTGAACAAAATGCTGGTATGGTGTTGCATAGCAGCATTTTTTACTATTGCATACATACGTATGTGTGCCATGTACATGTATGTTTGTATACACAGATGGAGGGTGAGGAAATTCCATGATCCTCCTGTCTTCTCCCGGGCTGAGCTCAGGAAAAATAATTTTATTGGGTCATAAACTAATCTAAGAGATGTGCTTTGGAAAGGCTTATGTGGAAGTTTGAGTGGTAAAGTTTTAGCTGCAAAGATGGAGATCTTCTTGCAACAGTCAAAATAGTTCTGTTTTCAATAATAAATATAAATCCCTTCCATTTCTCTTTAAAAAAAAAAAAAGAAAAAGAAAAAAAAAGAAAAAGAATTTTCTTTCAAAGCCTTTAATTTAGGTTGTCAGTTCGCACCCCGGCAGGCCCAGGCAGCCGGATTGCACGGGAGCCTGGCGATGGGGGGCAGCCGCTCTCCGCCCGCCGGACCTCGGGCAGCGCGGCACTTCTCCGCCGGCACCGGCAGGGGGCGCTGCGCGACAGCGGCTGGCGGCGCTGCCCGGGCGGGGCGGGGGGGCTCGGGGCAGCGACCTGCGAGCGCCGCGCATAAAAAAAAAAAAAACAAAAAAAAACCAAAGGGGTTTAAATTTAAAAAAGATTGTGTTTGGTTTTTTTTTGTTTTTTCCTTTTTGTTTGTTTGGTTTTTTCTTTTTTGTTTGTTTGTTTGTTTTTTCCTTTTTTGTTCGGTTGGTTTTCTTTTTAGTTGGTTTTTCCTTTTTGTTTGTTTTTTTTTCCTTTTTGTTTGGGTTTTTTTTTCCTTTTTGTTTGGTTTTTTTTTTCCTATCTGTTTCTTGTGTTTGTTCTGTTTGCTGTGGTTTTTTCTTTTTTTAATATATTTTTGCCCCCAAACCCAGAATGATTCTTTACTTAAAATTTAGACCTCCATTTAATCTAAAAGATGGCACGTTCTCAATTTTACCGTTGCTACATGTTTTTTTTCAAGTCCAAGAGTCAAAGTATAATAACTCTATCTACTACTTAGCTCTCTAACACGTTTCCTCTACATTTCAGGGTAAGTACAGGTACAATCTTTAATTGCACATCATGTTTCAGCATAAGAATTAAATAATTATTTCCTGATAAGTCAAGATGAAACAACTGAGCCTTCTTTTACAAGTATTTTATTTTTGAGAGAACATCCTTTGGCCTCAAACTCCTCAGGCCTGGACCATGGGTTCACCAAGATTGTCAGTATTTCCGTGGGATTTTAAAAACATCATTTCACAGCAGTGTTAGAGTTTCTGCAGTATTCATAGACTTTTGGGTACAAGATAAGAAAAGTCACTAGAATTTCTGACAAGACGTATGTATGAAACAGTAAGTGTGTTGTCAGCTGGGTGTGGTGAAGAAGCAAAACAGTGACTCCATAGTCCTGTGCAGCCAATTCTTCCAGAGAAGTTGTATTTCAGTTCATGTGCTGGGGAGTTCCTGTTTGTGCTGCTCTTTAGTACAGCATAAGTGTTGGTAAACTTTTTTATTTCTGGAGGAAAAAAAAAAAAGCCCTGGATAAAGTTAATAACTTCTTTTTGATACTATTAATTCAGGAATGAGGGTGTTGGGTTGGGTTTTGTTTTGTTTTGTTTTCCCTGAAAACTAAAAAGGTTTAGTTTTTGCAGACAGGAATGCATGTGTGAAGGGACTAGTGATTTTTTGATGTGAGGAAAAGAAATTTTCTACAATGAGAACAATTTCTCCAATGGACATAATGAAGATATTCTACCTGGCTGCACAGATTTTATTTACCTCTTTTCTTCACTGAAGTATATTATTACTGTACATGAAAACCAGGTAGATCTATCTATCTCACCTATCCAGTGGCAACTGTTGTTTGGTCATGACAATATATAGGTAGAGTTTGTAAATCCATTTCAAAAGTTTTAAGACATAGCCCAGTTTAATCTGTAGTATTAGGATAACATCAACAGCAATGTATTTTTTTCTCGAGGGCCTTGTTAAAAACGAGGGCATGTGCGCTTATTTTTTTTTAATTTTTTTTTTTTTTCTTCCAATGGCTGTTTTAAAGATGCTGCCTTAGACCCTTTGTTATGCTTCTGAAGGGAGTTGTAAGGCTTTTCTGCAAATTGCTCGATTTCTGTACCAATCAGACTTGCACTCTTAGCTACTGCCACTAATCACAACCAGGGAATAGGAAATTACGTTGTCTCCTAAGGAAAGCAAATTTGGAAAGCAAACGAGGTCAGTTCAAACTTGCTTATTCCGTTGTTGTTTTTCCTTCCAAATGTAATATTTACTGAACTTACGGTGAGAAATAAATTGACACTGATCAGTCATAATTCAATTTTTATGCAATGGAAACAGGCAAAGCAAAACCATGCAATACGTTCTTTTCTATTATTGCCCCTGTAAAGCCAATATTTGATATATTTGGATAGTCTAATATTAGACTTCCAATTACTCCACATCTCTGGAAATAAAACTGATCATTTTTACATGTGCCTTCACATAGTTATGCTGCTATCAATCTTCTGTGTGCAATTATTTTGAGAACAAGCATTTCCCAAAAGTTACTGAATTATGCACAGACGTAAGCAGATGTATTGCTATTCATACAGTGAGGGAAATGGAGTAACTTAGCATAATCACATTAGGTAAAACTGCCAATAGACCATGTAATAAAGTGTGTTACTCTAGGGGCAAGATTCTAATTTCAATTCTTCTGACATAAATACAGTGATTTTTGTGGGATTTTGCAAGAGTTCTATAAAACTCATTAGACTCAGACTCTGACCTGTTTGTTACTGCTGGTTGGAGCACTTTGCCTTAGGTGTATTTACTTGTATTTGTATTCCATATGTACCAACTCCGTGTTTGGATACCTGCCATTTGTTGTATTGCAGGCTTGTTTTGCTTATTCAAATGTATTTGTTTTCCTTCCTTGTTTCCAGTTTATTCTTTGCTTCAGTTTTTACCAATGGGAACCGATGACTTACGGCGCTTACCACTATCCGGGCTGGTCCATGGTGCTTGGATGGCTGATGCTGGCCTGCTCAGTTATCTGGATCCCAGTTATGTTTGTGATTAAAATGCATCTAGCCCCAGGCAGATTTATTGAGGTAACTCTTCTGGGTTTTTTTTGCTGCTTAAAAATACAGTCATAGGAGACTGTCTGTTTTATTTTACATTGATTTTTGTGATATTGAATGCCTAATAGTGCTAAAATTACCTTCTGGTAAGCCAGTTATTGTGTTGCAAAAAGATGCTCAGTTGATTTAAAATGTAGAGCTTCTATTCCCTGTTCTTCAAAAAAAAGCTCCTAAATTGTTAAGTGATTGCTTTTATAAGAACTAGAAGGAGTTACAAATTTCATAAGCCCCGGTACAGTGTTACAGAGAGAAAGTCGTTCTAGCTTTGTTGGGCTTTTTGTAAAAGCAGTGTGTAGGTGTGGGAAGCTGGTGTGTCGCAGCAAGCCCAGCAGTCAATGCTGGGAGACGTCAATGAGGAGGCACCTGTTTGCAGTTTGGGGTGGTTGGGTACCCGAGTCATCTGGGATGAGCTCCAGGAGGTTGTGCCACGTGGTGAAGTTCAGGAATAAGACGTATGAAAAGATCTCATGCTCTACAGCTCAAACTACTTGTTATATGCTTGGCTGACAACCTTCCTTTTCCTTCTTCTTCATCTCTTTATTTTTATTGACTAAGCTGATCCTCTCTGGTACCTGGGCTTAAAAAAATTCCAGATGGCACTTTATTTTTATGCTGCTTTTGTTTATTTTGCCAATCAGATTCCTGCTGCTCCCTGTCCCTGTGCCCTGGCCCTGCCTGCCACCCCAGCCGCTACCATCGCTGCTCCCCGTCTCTTCCCATCCCGTTGGCTCCCGAATTCCTCGCAGGGCGCGGTACAGCAATGGCTTTCTCATCTCAGCATTTCATCCCTTCGTTGCCTTCACCTTGTCATCTGAAGAAGTTCAGTGCTCTTACTTTTGGCCTTAGAGGCGTTCTCAGTTCTGTCCTCTCCCCGCTTGAACGCTGCTCGTGCTGCTCCCTCCTCAGGATAAGGAACAGGCACTCACCTTGCCTTTTCAGCTCTCCTGCAAACCTGTTAGGGCATTTAAATGTCTCAAAAATTAAAAGGAAAGAAAATGCACTGAAATAGAATAATATTTTGGTCTCTCAACGTGTCTCCTAAGGGAGAAGACCACGCTTTTCTGCTTCATGTGGAGCAAAGGAGTTTAATACGAAGTGGTGGGACACCCTAGGGAGAGCATCCAAGTATATGGTTGGCAGGCGGCAATGAGGCCGCTTGTTGAAAGGGCCGTTCAGCCATTGTGTAGCACGTGTTGGAGAGCATAGCTCAGGAGACAGCTGCTCCTGCTGGAAATGAACTGATGTGAAATTAGACTGACTTGTGCATCGTCTCATAAGTTTCTCTCATTCTGCTTCAAATCTTCTGATTTACAAGCAGAGTACTGGCATATATATTGCCACAAAAATAGGGTGCTCTCCTTACTGTCCCTCTAGTAGTGTGCCCAAAGAAACACAAAAAAGTTGGATCTGTTTTGAAGGGGCTTTTGCTGAAGCTGTTTCAGCCGTAGTCATAGCCTGGTATTTCCTGAATACCAAGTCTGCTGCATAAAATTATTATGGTTGATTTGGGAGGTAAGAGTTGCAAGCTGGTAATTAAGCGGAGATTAAAATAACTGATATTGAAGTCTGATTCACTTTATTAGGTAATAAACCTATAATTGTTCCCTCTTAAGTCATCAGAAATATGTTTTCTTTCCTTTTTATCTGTAAATGCACCAATCAAATTACATATTCAGTAAAGAAATCAGCGGAAAGATTAGAAGATTTTTGTTCTTTGCCAGGTTAACGTTCTCATCTTCTTTCCTGCAGATAGAAATGAAACATTTCATCATCTCAAAATTAAAATCTTTGTTCATTCATAGCAATGTACTACTTTTTTGGTCATTCGTATACTTTTAAGAAAAATGCTAAACAGAAATCCAATTATTTTAAGGCAGTTACCCACTGCTTAGACCACTGGGCTAAGTAATTGTGCACATGTCCTTCAGTAAGTGAGGCTCGCAATCTGTAGCAGTGGTACCGAGCTTCCCTGATAAGGTGCAAGGGAGAATGTATAATTAAAATCTGGGCACTTTATCCTCTATTAATCTTGCAAACTTGGTGCAAAACAAACACTAAGCAGTGAAGTGTTGCAGGGCCATCATCAATAATCTTAAATGAGCCTACCCTCATTTCTTCTGCATTGTAATTCTGCTCCGTAACTTCAAATGAGACTCTGCTTTCTCTCCCCTGCATTGCAGCGACTCAAGTTGGTGTGCTCTCCACAGCCTGACTGGGGTCCGTTTTTGGCCAAGCACCGCGGTGAACGTTACATGAATATGATTGATCCACTGGGAACCTCTTCCCTGGGACTTAAACTGCCAGTGAAGGATATAGAACTGGGGACCCAATGCTAATAATTATTTACAGGGGTGGCAATAACATTGTCAGCCTTTTCTGATAATTTTTTTTTTTAAGTTTTGTTTCCCCATTGTTGTTTCTTCTCTTTTCCACAGTGCCTGAAAGTGGTTGCTTAGGAAAGCAGGACTCATTGTTGCATGCTGTTTAGAAGACCTAGCTAGACCACTTCCAGGTGCAGGTGATGCCCATGACATGTTCTGTACCCGGTGAAATAGCAAAAGTCTTGCACGATGGGTGACATATCAGGCTTTGTCAGGTGATGCAGGAATCAACAAAACGCAGTGGAAAAAATCTTTGAAGGAAATTATGTGCAGAATTTGACCTGTTTCACATGAGCATCCTTATAACAGATAGCTATGATGGCACTAGGATTTGTTAGCAGTGTAATCAAAGGGAAGTTCAGCCCTCAGGGGGGATGGAAGTGAGCAGAGAAGGGGATCTCCTGTAGTCCTGCTATAAATCCAGCACAGGCCTCTCACAGTAAGCAAGGTCACTTTGTCTACACCAACAGCAGACCTTGACTTCTTGTGTCTGTGCCCTTCTTTTATGATTTATACTAACTTTGAGGACTTGTTATTTAAACAAGAGGAGACCCTTTAAACAGCACCCCAGGAAGCGATATGTGGCATCAGAGCAGAAGCACAATAATCCATTTGATCTTTTCAAGTAGAAAAATGAAAGCAAAATTTAAAGAAGTAATCATTTAAAGTTGGGACTAAACTACATTTGAGTCTAGAAGTGGTTTGGAAATGGTGCCAGATTGAGGTGTATGGGCATCACTGTTTAAAGTACCGTCACATGTTTCTTTTGATAATTTGATATCTCTCATTTCAATTAAAAATGCCTCAGCTATATCAAGTGTCTGAAACCTTGCTCCACACTAAGGGCAGCTGTGGTTTTACTCACTTAAATACTCTGAACATAGTTTTCCTGCTTTTGTTTACAGTATCTCCTCAAGAAGCCATCATATAATTTGTGCCTAACTTTATATTCTCACAGTGGTAAATGTAGTCTAGTTACTACCTGACAACAGCTGTTAGAAGTTAGATGTGCTGTTCAACTTTGTGACTCCCTGTTCATTGTCCTACAAACATCTTTATATAACCTTCAGATGTATTCTTCTCTTTCAGCCGGGGGGGAAACAGCAGAACCCCACTTGTCTATATATTATATACAGCACAAATTCTTCAAAGCGGTGTTCTCTCTGAAATGCACATAGTTTTGGTTTTGTTTTTTTTTTCTTCATTTAAAACATTCTCATTAAATTAAAAAAAAAAAAAAACGAAAAAAGCCAACAGTTAACCACTGCAGTCATCCATGTAGATACAACATTAGATACACAAAATGCAAGGGTTGGGGGGAGACAACAATTTAGTAGATGGCTGTTATAACGTTGCATAGCAATAGGGAATTCTAAATCATTGCATTTTAGAAATCAGATATAAGAGGTGATATGAATGTTAGACTTAAATAGTTTTGTTACCTATTGGACAGAGTAAAAATAGAGCTTTTTAAGAGTACATTTATTTACCTGAATAGAAAATCAACCCAATTTATTGTAAATGCACTAGAATGAGAGAGAAAAGTATATCTTCAAGAATTGGCAAAACTGTAACCTTTACTATCTTGTTATATCCTATACATACATATATGATATTTTTTAATAGTGATCAGTGTTCATGTAGTGTGTACTAGTGATGTTTTATGTCCCTATAAATATCTTATCAATCAGTGTAGAGATGGTGAACTTAGAGTAGTTTAGCCTGTTTTTTCCCTCCCCACACACACTACTGTAGTAGCCTTTCCTTTCAGGGGACTGTTTCTGTCCTGTTCCTTTGTCTGTCTTTCTTCATATTACAGGGTCTCAGGTAAATCTTTAGTTAATGTGTGTCCGTAGTTAAGTAGACTTGTTGTTTCATCCCGTTGAAGAAAACAAAACAAAAACAAAACCTTAATGCAACACTTCCACAAATCGTTAAGTTATTTTCTCTCTATGTGTGTGTATATATATATGTATATTCAATATATTAATCATTTTGCTGAACTTCCTCTTTCACGGGGCAATTAGTGTTGCCAGTTCTAAGCACTGCTGGAGACCTTTAATCCTCATGCAGGAAAAGCCAAGAGCCATCAGGGGTTGTCACTGGGCAAAGCCAGGGCAGATTTTGCAACACTTTGTGCTGGTCCCTGAATCCCTAATCTGTGGGCTCTTTTGGTCCTCATCTCGCATGGCAGCAAGATGGGACGCTTCTGTGAGCTTCTCTGCCTTAAAGCTGTGCCTCCTTATTTCGGCTTTGCCTGCTCTTTTAATAAAGGGGGTGCTATTCTGACTTCTGGCTTTTATCGTCCCGGCAGAGGCAGGTTTGAGAAACCACACACTCTGGTGTGATGAAGGTCCATAAAGACCAGCTGGAAACTTGTCCCCTACGTCTACGTGGGGCTGAGGGGCCTTCTCTGGGGGAAGAGAAGAACCTAAGTCAGCACCTCTAGTGGGAATTAGATATTTTTGTCAGGATAAATAGCTTTAGGTGTCTCTACCAATATTACCTGGCATCTTGATTTGATTTTTGGAATCCAGGTCACTTTCTTTTCACTCCTATTGTGATTAAAAAAAATATCCATAGGTTTATTCTTCACACTCAAATCGCTTAGCAGTTCTGAATCCTTTCACTTACCAACTTGCCTCAGGACACGCATTGGAACTGGGATCAAAAAATTGCAATAAAATTACCTCGGTGTAAGGATGTCAGTTACTGTCTACCTTTAGTATATGAGAGATATCATTTGAAGGAATACTGCTAAGTTACGATATCTTACTTTTGGCTTGAATTATCAAACCAGAACGCACATGAAAAATTGAATTGCTTTCCATGATTTATGTAATTAATCTGCTTGCTTTTAATTTAGATGTTGTTCCTGTGCCTGCTAAGTCATTAGCGCAGGATTAGGCTTGACTTTGAAACTCAGAAAACAGATGACAGTGGTTTTGTTCTAGTTGATATTTGTCTTCAGCTTTGACCTCCATTACTAGGCTTGCAAAAACATTTGGAAAGGGAGGAGAAATTAACACAAAAATCACAGAAGATACGAAGTTTTCACTGTATGTTAAAAGCAGATTTTTTTTTTTTCACATTAAACTTTTTTAGAAGTATTCTACTGGCCAAATCTGAATGTTGAGATTAAATTAACCAGCAGTGTCATCTTTAAATGAGAAGTAACCTTGACATTTGGAAATGCACTTCATTTACCATGTTCTAGGAAAAGTTTGAATGTACTTTGATAATTTTCTAACAATAAATTTAGTTACTAATGAAATACCAGTAGAGATCTTAGAAAAAAAAAAAATAAGGAGGGGAAAAAGCCATATTAGTAAAAATGTGATGTACGTACTTGCAGATCTATCTTGTGAGTAAAAAATGTTCAAATTTGGTGAAATTACTTTTGTTGCACATTTTTTCTTTGAAATGAAATTGAATTTCTGGATGAGCTGAGATGCATTATTGTATGCATTAAACATTAAACCTAGTGCAAATGCTTGCCATCTTCAAATTCTTTGGGGTCTTCCTAGTGTTTTTAATATGCAATGTTCAAAACCTGTGTTTCAGCTAGACATGGCAGCACTTTGTTTCCAAAAGAAGAGTTTAACAAAATGACCTTTAATTGACAAAGACTTGGATTGTCTTTATGTGATGTTTCAGTTGAGTCAAAGTAGTCTTTTGCTTAGGTTCTGCTCCACTGACAGCGTTAGATGTGCCTCAGCACTGAAGATCATTGCTTCCGATACACTGTGTGGCTCTCTCTTACCATGAAATTCCAAAGCTTGATTTACTTTAAATGCCTTTCTTTATTATGAATATATGAATAGCCATATGGATTATATGATTTCTTGTTGCCTGTGATAGAGTAATTTCTTATTTACGGCAGATATTTGTTTTGTATTGGTTTCTTATTCTGCAGCTCCACTTCTTCTCGCAATCAGAGAAAGACTTGTAGGGATTGTGGGTTGCAGGCTGCAGAGCTTCAGCGAGCGCATCCCAGAAAGTGTCTCCGTTTTGCTAGTAAGACTTGTAAGAGACACTTGTTTCTTAGTTTGCAGTTAAATGGTGTGCACTTAAGATATCTGTAAAAGAGTCGGATCTTGATATTCCCGAGGGACTCGGGCTGATGACTCAAGGGGGGAGGGTAGGGGTAGTTGGGGTTTCTGCCTTTGTCACCCTCAGGCAGCCTATGGCCAAAGAGAGAAGGTTTTCCTGATGGGTTTAGCATAACGTGAGAACTGGGCTGGACGTTATTGCTTGCAATATTATTATTTGCCCATAATGTTTAAATACATCTTCAGGTAACTATTTGCCTTATAGCTATCTTCCATTGTTAGGAAAATTATTGATCAACTGAAACACGTTGTTATCTGTCATTTATATTATGTAGTATTACCTTGTAAGGTAGATGCTTAGCTGGTATAAATTGTCACAGCTTGATTTGGAGCTGTGACAATTTACACCAGCTGAGAATTTGCGCCCTGTGTCCTATGGCACTTTATTACGGGCCCATCGCTGATGGGTTAAATCTTAATTACTTGCGTAATGTCATATATAAATATATATATATATATTTACAGGCATTCTATGGGGTACTGCTGCCTATGGATAAAGATTTGTACCCTAACCAGGTCATTATAATTTTTTCATTAGCTATATGTGGAGAAAATATATTCTGTTACAAAGGATGCATCATATATATCTCATGTAGTGCATATTATAATGGTGTATGTTATTAATTTAAGAGATCATTAATCTTGAGGCCCTACCTCAAATTTTGTATGTATGTGTACAAATGCAATTTATTGTATTATATATTTGCCTATTATATTTGGATGTGATAAATTAAAATTATTCGATAATGTATGGGCTCTAAAGACTCTAAATAAACGTCCAGTGTTTAAAACAGAAAATAGGTTGACATTTTTCTGGTGAATGAAATGTCTCTTTCCACTGCCTCCTTCCCCACCCAGTACACACCACAAACATCATTCTTACTTAACACACAGCCTTAAGGTATCTGCAGAATTGATCCATTTGATTGTTAGAAACCTTGAGCAGCAACTGGAAAGAGCCCTCTTGGGAAATGGAGATATTGCACAGCCGCAGAAACAAGTATCAATTAAAGGGTTGGATTCTTAACTATTTGAGTGCTCTGTAGCTGGTGGAATAATTGATTGCTTATCAGAGAACTCACTGGATTTGCTTAAATCCTCCTTATCCTATCAATTTGATCATCCCAAATGTTGTTGAACTGTTAGAGACAATAGAGGTTCATGTCAGCTGGAGATGCAAATGAGAGATGTAAGGGAGGAGCAAGGGAAGTATAAGAACACTACTCCTGATGTTGTTGTACCTTTTTTTTTTTTTTCAAAGCTGAATTCCTGTGATCTGGTGAGGGCAACGTGCCACAGTACCAACGTGGTACACAGGTTCTTTCTTCCCTTCCCAGCAGCCTGCTGTGGACCTGCTTCACTGCTGGCAGACAGGAGCTTTTGACGAGTTTTCCCCAAATACAATGGCTGAAGTACGCTGTCTGATCACAACGTGGCACCAAATGCGGTAACACAAGAGATACTAGTGTGGTGCCAAGAGCGCGACAGACATTCTAGGCAAGGGCCTAATCCTGAAGACAGCTCAATAGCTATGTGGCAGGACTGTTTCAGGAGTTCTGGTAATCAGTTCCTCCCCCCAAAACGTACTTTGTTCTGTCTGCAAACTTGCGTTTCTCTGAGAGGT
Organism: Chlamydotis macqueenii; assembly: GCF_036417535.1. Classification (NCBI taxonomy): domain Eukaryota; kingdom Metazoa; phylum Chordata; class Aves; order Otidiformes; family Otididae; genus Chlamydotis; species Chlamydotis macqueenii. The sequence goes on along the minus strand of NC_141560.1, from coordinate 67,807,809 downwards.
CTGTGTGCGGATGAAGGAGATGGCAGGAACTAATGATGGAAGGCTACAGTGATTCTTTGCATGTATAAGGCAGTTTCCATCTTGGAGAAGCCTGAAGATACCAGTGAGCATCACAAGGGTCCTGAGAGGCAGGTAAGTGTCATTAGTTCCCTCTTCAGGAGCAAAAACTGAGGCACGTGGAATTTGTCAAATCTCCAGAGTCAACCAGTGTAAGTCAATGATACAACACATTGATTCTGGAGTAGGAGATAGTCCTTTGCTGTCACCATTAGGCGCTGCTGCTTTAAATCTTTTAAACTCATGGGAACAGATGAAAATCCATGTCCTTTTAATCCGATTGTACGGATTCACCCAGGCCATTTTCTTCAGGTTGTTTCTGGCACTGTTGTTTTCTAGGTTTTACAGTTCAGCTGGCAACCGAGTCCATGCGTTCAGCTATGTTTGAAGTAATACTTAGCGCTTTTAATTGCCTTCCATCCAAGGAACGTAAACAATCTTACAACTGCTCTGAGAGATACTGGGCCTAGTCAGAAATACTTTGTCAAACTACAAAATGCCACAAGCTTTGTGGCTGACAGGGCTAACAGTTTAACAGCACACAGTTAGCAACATCACAATAATTTAGGTCAAAAACAAGAAGCCTTCAATGTCCAACTGAGAGTGCAAGAACAATCTTTCACGGGAATATTATCCGAGCTGGAATCCAGCTAGCTGGCTAGGACTAACTCTTGCAAAAGTGGCACCAGTTTTTATTTATTTTTTTTTTAAATTGCTAAGAATGTTCAGGAACACAGTTTTAATTCTTGTCTGAATGTCATGCCTTTCAGCTATTTATACATCCAACAAGATCGTATCAGAATATCTTATTTTTTTTCGGTGATAAAGGAAGATGTGCCATTAGAGGAGGTGTAAGATCAGTGGTGGCTGGGAGAAGGGGATTTTTTTTTTTTTTGTCTGTTTGTCCTATCCTTTTCCAAGATGAACAGCTGAAAATGTTTGTAAGACTACTACTACCCTCCAGTGCATGATCAGTTGGGCACTGAGCAGGACCATAGGAGGACCCATGCCTGTGGGACCAGCTGTGTTCAGAGCGCTTCCTCCCAAGTTGCCTGTGTTACTTTCCGAGGTGCCTGTGAGCTCTTTGGATGCTTCTGCTCAACAGAAGAACAAGTCAGGAATGGTTAGGACAGTCTTTATCCATGAGATTGTTTGGGATGTCTTTGAAGCTGTGCTTTAAAGCCGGTAACTCAGTGCAAATTTTTGTATGTACCCACTGTTTGTTTGTTTTAATAGCATTTAATCCAGATTTAGGTTAAGATAAAAAAAAAAAAAGGAAAATGGAAAGCTTGAGTTGAATTAGATTCAATTTTGTGTGCAGGCAGACCCTGGTTTTACTACCAGATAAGCCATAGCTGAGCTAACACGAATTGGATGTATAGACTTATTTCACAGAAAGAAATCTCTTAAATCAGAGAGTAAATACTATGCAGAAAAATTATTTTGTTAGGATGGGATAGAAGGGTGTGTCTTCACCTGCTGATGTACCATTGCCTCCTCCTCTTGTTGCTATGGATATAACATGTCCACATAAACCCACGCGTATGTGTATGCCGTGTATATACTTCCCCATGCCCCACGGGTAAGAGTGGTGCTAATACCACAGCACCCTAAACAAGAGTAAGAAGATACAAAGTCATATTTGAGTAAAAGCTCTTGTGATACACTGGAGATAAATTACTGAGATGCTTTTGGAATGACCACCCCAGAGATTTCCCAGAGTGCATGGCCTTGCTTTGCACCCAGGAACAGCTGTTTTCAGAGATCTTACTAATTAAGTAATTAGGCATCCACGTTGTGCTCTTTGCTTTCGCTAATGTAAAGGGGCGTGAATGCAACTGCCCTCTAAATGGGCACGATTTGGTTTTTTTTTTTTTGGTGTTAACCTAACTTTATCCAAATGTACAGGTGATTATTTTACATTTACGATGGCTGGAGTCTATGTGGTGCAGAACCGAAGCACAACCTGATGAAGGGAGGAAGCAGAGAGAAGGATGCTCAGGCTTCACAGCTGAAATGGCTTGGTTTGAACTGTAGGGAAGCTAGATCACCTGGAAGTCTTGCTCTGCTCCTGTTCCTGTATGGGAACTTGCTCTGGGGTGTGTAATCTCTACCTCAAATTTAAATCAGGTGTTGTATTGGAGGAGGGGGGGGGAGTCGTTGCATATAATCGATGCAGGTGGGTTCTGTTTCTTGCCAAGGAGGGAAGAAATATTTGGAGAGAGGTTTTAAAAGAGCCATCAGAGCAGGTTCTCAGATGGCTCACAAGTATCTTCAGCTACTTCACCTCCCTTTTACGCTTTCGAGGTGCGAAAGAGCAGTTCAGTGAGTTGAACAAGGCGACGCCAGAAGCCCGTGGAAAGATACCGGTCACCGTATTGTATCTGCGAACTTCTCTTTGGTTTTTTCATAGCTGGAATGGATTGTTGCTAGGACTAAATAGTTCATAAGGGTTGATTCTTGCTATTTTGACGCGGAGAGCGAGGTGAAAGAGCCGCACCTCGCTCCCGCGCGGGGACCTCCCGTCCGCGGGGAATTCGGGTGAAAAAAAGCCGGGGACCCCTTCCCCGCGTGAAGCGCTGGGAGAGGGGGCGGCCGGCCGGGCTCTACCTGCGCGGGGGCCGCTCCACGCTCCGTGTCGGCGGCCGGGCGGCGGCGCTGGCGAGGCTCGGGTGGGGTGGGGGGAGGAGGGAGGTCCCCACCCGCGCGTCACGGCGGGGGGCGGGCGGGGAGCCCCCGCTGCGGGGGCGTCGGGGCCGCGCCCGGGCAGCGGGCGGAGCCGTCGCCGCTTTGCCGGAGACGCTCCGCGCATCGGAGGCTGCGCTGGGCTCCGCAGCCGCTGCCGGGAGGGAGGCGGGCGCCGCCGCCCGCGCCGCGCCGATGGGTCCGCTCCTGCTTCTCTGGGCGTGTGCGGCCGGGGCAGGTGAGGGGCCGGGGTTGCGGAGCTGCTGCCAGCCCCGGGTGCGGAGGCGAGGGCCGGGCTAGCGGCGGGAGGAAACTTTGCGGGGCGGCGGGGACCAGGAGCCGCCCCAGCTCTGCGGGGTCTCTGGGGCGCGGTGGGGTTTGTCCCCAGCGGGGAGCCCCGTGGGGTGGGGGGGGGGGTGGGGGGGCGAGGGAAAGTTTTCGGAAAGCGGTGTATGCGGGGCGTCTGGGTGCGCGGCGCTGCCCGCGGCGGCGGGCTGGGAGCGCGTTATCCCTGGCGATGCTCTGCCCGCTGCGTGATCCCTCAAGTACCGCGTCGTGTTTCCCGTGGAGGCTTTGTTCTCTTTCCCCTTGGCCCGGGTACCGGTCTTCCTCGGCTGGAGCTCAGGAGGGGGACCTTTCTCGATGGTGCCGGTAGCTGTTCTCCAGGAAATTATTACGTAGCATGATTATCAGAAGTGCAAAGGGATCCATGTGTTAAAATTACAATTATTCTTGCAGTAATTATTACCTCCTCAAAATGTACACATCTTGAGAGATGTGACATAAAAACAGTTGGAAGAAAATACTGCCTGCCCTTTTTGTGGTGGTGTTGCTACCAGTAGCGCACACAGGCGTTTGAAATGGTCGGTAGGACCCGAAACTCCGCTACTTGGAATTGCGAAGCTACTCGGAAAGTTCTTTGTGTGCAACAATTGCCACTGGAGCTGTGAGAGGAAAGAGCAAAATGCCTCTCCCAGAACCTGCTCTTTACTATGGATGGTTGCACATGGCTACGTGGAGGTGACTTGGATGCGTTGAGTGTGCTTTTCCTTAAAGTTTTTCCATTCCCAAATAGCGCGCTACACATGTTAAGGAAATGATGAATGCGCTGTGTACGTTGCATGGCTGCGTGTTAGTTAGATGGAGTGTGGTGTGGTTGCTGGTGCTGGGCTGTAGGTGATAAAGGCGCAAGCGGGGAATACAAGCTGTCGGAGCTGTAAGGCAGAATTAATTTCTTTTGGGGATTTCCTAGTGACATCACTCATAATTATATGGCTTAATCCTCTAATCTACTGTAGTGCCTTCAGTTCACATTGGGCCAAATCCACCAAGTCCTGAGATGATTTCTGCTCCCGCCCACCTGACTGAATCATTTGGAGTTTTGCTTGTGTAAGGCACTGATCTAAGGGGAATGGCCCAATTACTTTAAATTGTTGAAAGAAACATCAGGATCGGACCCAAGCCTTGCACAGCTCTCTAGTGAGAGGAAACAGGTTGATGGTTAATTTTTACTTCAGAAAGGAATGGTATTTCCAGCTTCTTCTTCCACTGAAGAGAAGCAGCATAAGATACTGGATGCAAGTGCAGTTGATATGCCTGTGGTATCTTTCTGAGAGACTGTGGGAGACCACAGGGGAAAAGCAGACTTGGTTATCATACTGAAGCTGCTGATTTGTTGTTTATTAATTATTAACGAGGCTTTCGAGTGCCTGCTGCAGTTTGAAGAGCCGGCGCAGGAAAATGACTAGGTATTTAAAGCAGAGTAGGCTCTTCCTAAATAGTTGCTGTGACATTAGAAATAGTCTCTGGTTTTGAGAGCGTTTTGAAAGCTGGAAGGGGGCACACTGGAGTTGTCACACATGATCCTTCACTGGCATAAATCGAAGCCTGTGGAGCTACAGTGATCTATACTTGTTGAGTCTCGGGTATTCAGGCTGGAATAAACAGCTTTAATAGAGCAGTGGAGCTACTGTGATTTATGGGAGTGCCTATACTTGCTAGATGTGGTTTCTGTCCTCACCCTGTTGATGTCTGTGGCAGAGCTTTCACTGACTTTAATGAGGTCAGGATCTGTCTTACTGGACATAGTTTGTCCCTTCCATTGAGCAAATTTTACTCCTTGCTCAGCCTCCTTTCATATTAGTAGGTTTTTGCTGATCTGAATAGATCTAACCCCTTTCAGATAAGGAACAGTGTACTCCGTTCTTGGCAGGGACAGCAGATGCTATCTTTCCTCATAGATAAGCTCACGTGCTTTACAGCATGCTGCTTTTCTTCTGAATAAAAACCTTAGAAGAAATAATAAGTCCTTTTTTTTTTTTTTTTTTTCTTCTAAAACATTTTTTTTTGCTTTTATTTATTTATTTATTTTGCCCAGAAGGGCTGCTCCTTGTATTTATATGTGTGTTTGTGTCTGGAGTTTGTAGGTTGCAGCCCTTGCCCTGGAAGAGCTGCTGTAGGTTGGGAATCAATAGGTAGATAAGTTCTCTCCTGTGGATCAGAGACAGGTATGCTAAAGGAAGGGAGTCGCTTGCAAATGTTGACTGTAACAGGATGGGTAAATTTCTGCAGCAGCATCTTGACTGTGCACGAGTGGTTTGGTACCAGGAGAGCTGGCTGGCTGTGTTTTTGATGCTGGTGTTTCTTCCAGAAGGGGAAGGTGGTCTTGGTCCGTCAGCAGGAACAGTGTCTGTTGAGGTCATTCAGTGCCTGAGTGTCTAGAATGGGTGGAGCTGAAGATAGTACTAAAAGGCTGATGATGTTCTGATTATCTGGAAAGTTTTTACCTTTGGAGAAGTTTATCTGGGTTCCTATTCTCTAATTTTAATTTTCTACAAAAAGGTGCTTATGCCTATATCTTTGTGAAAGCATTGTGTATGTTCATGCTTGGATATGTCAGCACTCCTCGAGTTTCAGTTCTGCCAGATGCCTCTAGATCTTAATTTTCCTTGTAGAGTAACATTGCTAGAGACCTCCTAAAGCTGTCTTTTCAGATTTTTTTTACTACTCTGCCCCTTGTGCAGTAGTATCCTCTGTGTTAGTACAACATGTTATTCCAACAAGTTTTAATACTTGAGTGAAGGAAAGGAGAAGGTGCTGTGGTACAGATGATTTATGAGTAGAATACGTAACTTCTTGTTCGTTCTGTACAGCTCAGTAATTTCTTAGAACCTTTCAAAGAATTGAACTAGAATATTTGCTGCTTAACTGATCCAGAAGCACAGTCCTGGAATAACAAATGAATCAATTTAGACCTGAACGTGGAGTCCACTCAGTGGAAATCAATCTGGATGTGCTTTACAGGTAATGTCCTTGCTCCGCAGAAGTCAATGGGACTTTTACCATTGACTTCAGCTGTCTCAGGATTTCATTCTTGGAGCCTCTTCCCATTATAATGATTTTAGTGAAAATTTTCATTAGGGAAGTGTTTGGATCTCACACGAGATATTTGACCTATGTCTCAGGCACAGATCTCTTGCGACGGTCATTGTTATGTTGAGAGAGACACCATGGTCCGGCTGGCCTCTTCTCATCCCTAGAAAAAGCAGTGAACTTGATGTGCTGTAACCGTCAAGTTGCCCTGAACTTTTGACTACGGCAACTTCAAACTGCTTGAGGTTGTGTCTTTTCTGTCAATCCCATCAGGGCCCTACTAATTCAAGGAGCGCCCGGTCTTTTCCTAGGCATAAGCTCTTTCTAAATTTTAGGTTTAGATTTGTGCTTCTCCAGTAGGTGCTCCTGCAGACCGGAAGCTGCTACTGCTGGTTGCAGTGAATGAATGTCTGCTGTTCATAGGTAGGCTTTGGCACGCTTCACAGGCACCAGCTGTGCTGAAATATGGAGGTGCGCTTCCAAAGCAATATCAAACAGTTTTGTGAGTCACCCAGGACTCTTGGATTACAGGATGGTGTCCTTTGCCCTGCTACCATATCTCCTCTGGGATCATTTTGTCCAGGTGGGAAAACAGATTATGTTTACGCTGCGAGCTGTGGGGCCTGATCTGTTAGTTGCAGCTAGGTATGAAGTGTGAGAGGAATTCTCAGTCCTGACGTCTCCCTGGAAATCATGTAGCCAATAGATGAATGCTGCAAATCTCTTTCATCTTTTTGCATAGGTGGTTATGCTTTCATTTATTTATTACTCTTTAGCCTTATGAAGATACTGATATGAAGATCAGTTTTTGAATGTTTTAACTTGTGTGTAGTAAAATCTGTGGAAAAGAAATACTTTAATTGAAAGAATTGGAAAAGGATATCTTCTCTTTCTCGTGGCAGAGTTACTGCCTTATAAGTAATTACTGTATACAGAGAGTGTGTGTGAGTGTGAAGGTACTGGAAATGTCTGCACTAGATATTCTTCTCCATTCTTTTCATTACCTGATTTGAAATAAAAATTGATCTAACTCTCTCTCTCTCTCTCTGCCTTCCACAGCTGCAGGATTTGGAATGGATCCTGACTTACAGCTTGATATTATTACAGAACTGGATCTTGTGAATACAACCCTTGGGGTAACACAAGTGTCGGGACTACACAATGCCAGCAAAGCATTTTTATTCCAAGGTAAGACAAATGTTCTTAGTTCTCTCGTCTCACTCCTGTCTGCATGAGCCCATAAGAGCTTTGATGCCTAACTGATTCCCTGTAATGATGGACTCACTTAACTATTGCTTGCTTTTGTTTTTATGGGAATAGTCCTTGTTACTTTCCTGAAATACATATGGTGGTGTTTGTGGTTTTTTTTTTTTTTTTTTTTTTTTAATTAAAGTGTGCTGTCAGGTAGTTGAGGTTGGAGATCTTTAGGGAAGTATTTTTGGGTAGGTTTTCAACACTCCCCAATATTTATTTACAACTAAATATGTCAAAGCAGTTCCAAGGCACAGACTTGGTTGTATTCTTGTGTGCTTTCTCTCTGTGATTGTATACATGCAGAGACACAGACAGCTGAAGCTGTGTTAACTATGAGAAAACATTTAATATGTTGACGCTGATTAGTAACATGCAGCAAGTCTGTCATCAGCTTTGTGAAAACTGTTAAAGTGAAAAAATTGAACAGTATTGTGTTTAACTGTCCAAGCTAAGCACAAGGTATAGAATAAGTCATTCTGAATTGGAGTTTTCATTCAATATTCTAAGATAATGCTTGTGGAGTGTTTTAAAGTGGTGGTGGGTTTTTTTTTTATTTATTTTTTTAAATTTTATTTTTAGTGACTGAAATTCTGGATGAACTAACAAGTTTTACCGTGGACTTAAGTAAGGTCCAGATTGAAAGGCAGCGTCCCGTGGGGTGGAAGCACTGAGTTGCTATGACATGCTTATTAGGCGAGAATGACATTTGTATCAGTTGAGATTAATGTGCACATTAAAGCACAGTTAGGAACGTTTTTATTGTGGAGACTTCCTATGATTGTTTCTTTCTTTACTGTGCTTTACTCTGGATTGAAGTGTGTGTGTGTTAGTGTCCCACCTTTTGATATCTGTCCTCTGTAGCTGTTTTTAGAGGCAAACGATTGTGATCTCATTTAGCTTTAGTTCTGGATCTGCAAAGCCAACAGACTTTATTGTCAGTAATAAAAGAAGCTGGTCGGTAATCTCAGTTCATTCTTTACCTGGCCAAGGTCAGTTTAGAAGTCAGAACAGAGAGACTTCTGGAGGCCTTCTCAGAATTTGTTAGTCATGTTTCCAATCTTTTATAATGCAATGAGTAGCATAATTTTCACTGATTATCAGATTAGTGTCCAGAAGAAGGGCACTAGTTTATTGCTTTAAAGATGTCAACTGTTTTTCTCCCGATACCCTGACTCCAGGTTTATGTATTATGCACAAGCAATATTAAAGTACAGTCATTCCTCTAGACTGCATTGGTTGAACTGACTTAAAATATTTCAGTGCTTCCAATTGCTATTCCGTGCAGTTAATCGCAACCGCGCTGATGTGAGCTGTGGTGGTGAGCTTTCACAGACTGGTGGTCAGAGGTGCAAGGAAGAAGACTTAGATGCGTTTTTCAGGACACCAACTGAAACCATTGACAGCGAAAGGAGCTTTGAAAGGCTAATGGTGAGGATGTTCTGGATATTCAGTTCTTTTGGCTTTGGAGGAACCAGCCTGTTTGTAAACTTGGAGAAGACTAGCGTAAAAAAGATAGAGCTTGTATAGTTCACATGAGCAGATAAATTTGAAGATGCTTGTGGGAAGCACTGAACAGAAATTCACCGTACAAAGTGAATAAATAACTTGAAGTCTGTGATTAGGTAAATAAAGCTTTTTAAATTCCCACAACAGAAATTCTTCTGGCAAATCAAATCTACATCTGTATCACCTTTAATATAAAACTTCTTGGAAGATGGCTTAGGAAAATGTCTTCAGTTAAGCTCATCAGCCCTTGGTCTGGGAGAAGACTGAAGACCTTTCGTCTGTTATGCCATCCTGAGAGAGGTCTGCGAGGGGTCTTTTGCTGCTGCTGTCAGATGGGATGGAAGTCCGAGGCTGCCTTGTTGGCTGCTTCCCTTGTTGTTCTTATCTGTTAAATGTCAGCAGTACGTCGGTAGCTGTACGAATTCCCTTTTACTAACAGAGGTGACTTACTTCACAACGACAGTTTGGCTGTGCACCAGGTCCTTTGGCTGGAACCAGGAGATACTCAATTTTGCTTTTTATCTTGCCATACAGTAAAACTGATATAGAACTCAGGGCAATGTATGGGCAGCTGCTAAGTTTAAATCAGAAGTAATACTTTTTTCCCCACAGATATTCACAAAAAAACCCGAGCCAACATGACACTCCTAGAGGAGAGAAAAGACTGGAAGTCTGTGCTTAGTTTCAAAATTCCGGTGTCTTCTTGGACCAGCTATTCCACTCTCCAAGACGTGGTCCTTTCGGCAAAGCTTTGCTTTGATTAGTTCTTACCGTGTGCGAGTAGTTATTGCATGCGATGCCTCGCTGTGCCATGCTGCTCCAGAGTGGGCTCTGGGCAGGGGAGGAACTGCTTCTCCTGGAGGCGGAGGCACATTAGAAGACCTCTTCACTCATGCGCTTTCACCGCTGAGGATTTCCTACTTTAGGAAATGAGAAAGTTTGTGTGTATGTTCTTTGGCGTGAGGTTTTCATAGGGACAGTTTGGCCTGCTGCCTTTGGCAGTGTCCTTACGGCCGTGTAACGGGGCTCTGAACTTACACAAAGGTTCCCCGTGGATCGTTTTCTGTCTTGTAAGACATATTTCCTAAAATGGCTTTACTAGAGCTGTTCAGACTGAGAGTGTTCCTTTGTGTGTCCCTGGAAGCCTACATCTTTGACGCAGAGAAATGGTAATTTTTCCCCAACCCAGACAGCTTTGTATACTGCTGTAGTGAAAATATGGATGGTTTTCCTAAGCAAGAGTGTTTTTCTGTGAATTAAATGATTTGAAAAGGAAAGCTTTATAAGTTTTGGGCATTCTTTCAGTTGCAGTTAGAGGCAAAAAGAACTGAAGAAGGAGAGTGCTGGGAAGATATGCACAAAAGAAAGAGAAACTATTATTTTTAATTAGATTTTTTTATCAGATTTGTTAACTGCCTTATACTAAGTGACATGCTGTTTGTTACAAAGTTTGTGGGGAGTAATGTCATGATTTGATTTATCCTAGAGAAAATGTAGAAGGAATCTTTTCCCTGGAGAGTTAGCAATTTCACTGCAAGACAACCTCAGTGAAGCCAGTGGAGTACTCTGATTTTGTAATAATATTGGTAGTAACAGCTGAAACTGTGTGATTTCTGTGTGAAGCGGCTTTACAGCAAAGGAACAAATTCAGCTCCGTTGCAAATTGTGTGACAGCATGATAGAACCGAAGTGGCAATTCAGAGATGTGGATTGCCTTTGTACGGGCAAATCTGCTCCTAATTCAGAAAAGCATAGAAACCTATAATTAAGTGTAGCCATCTGAGTGGTCCTGTTGGGCAGGGCTTTGATTATTAGAGTATTTCAGCTGGATTTTTGATTGATCAGTTCCATTATTTGTGTGTTTCAGTTCCATTCTCCCTGAAATGAGGATGAGGGAATCAAAAAAGCAGTGTAAGTGCTGGCAGTGTGAATTAGATGAAATGTACATATTTAACTCACAATTGCAGTTCTGCACTCTAGCTCTTAAGATCCCTAACATTATGGTGTCTTAATTACTTATCTTTTGTTTATTTATATGAACAAGGGTGGGGAAAATGTCTCTGTGTCCAGATGGATTGTTCTAGCATGAAGGGACAAAGGAGGGCGATTGGAGATTCCTAAGTGCTTGTGGGGAACGAGGCACCCAAGATCCTGGAGTCTGACCCCGTATCTCCTCACCTCCAATGAGGAGTCCAGAGAATTCAGGGAAACTGTTCTGGGGGTGGGTCGGAAATCTACCTCACCTAAATATACTGAAAATATTAATCGTCCACCTGATGCATTACAATAACAGCTCACAAACATTGCCTGCACGACATCTGTAAATAGTACCTTACAAACACGACAAAATGAAACAGAAGTTCCTGGAACAGGATTATAGTATGAATTTTTAGTACTTTAGGAAACAGAGAGGCATGGCTCACTTGGTGAGGCTTAGTCCTGTTCTATGTTTCAGATAGCGGGGAAGCAGGGCTTGCTTTGACCGTCTGGGTGGAACCTCAGCAGGATCCTGCATTCAGTGGCAGAGAAAAGCTCTCATTATAAATAAGGCAAGAGGAGATGCTTAACTGGTTGTACTGCTTCTAAGCAGACTGAGCCCAATTTTTAGCCTTTACCTTAACCAGTCTGACTTTTGTTCTGTGCTTAGTTCTCATTGGGGCAGTAAAATTTTATTCCTTTTACAACCTGTCAGCTATACCCATTTCTTTTTAATTCTTCTCTGAACATCTTTTTTGAACTAACAGAGGGTTAAAGCCTTTACTTATAAAGCAGTTCCCCCAAGAAGTTTATTAAGGCTTTGCTGTTTCCTTTCCTAGTAATCTGGCAGTATTTTTCAACTTAGTCTTTAAATTAGGAATGGTCTTTCTAATAAGTCTAGCTATATCTAGTCCTTTCTTCCTTGACTATTTCTTGTATCAAACAACCACTGGATTTATAAGAGAAACACCTGGCCTGCAGCTCCTGCAGCACAGAGTTCGGTCATGCTCCTTCTTCTTACTTTCCACCGCTGATTACTGAGTTGTTTTCCATAGAATCGCAGCTCCAACAGGAAAGGTGAAAGAATAACAAGTATCTTAAAGGACAGAGAAAGGCAATGTTTTGGTGAGAAAAGAGTGAATCTTGTTGAGCTCCTGAAACAAAAGGGCCGTCTGCTTCAGGTCAAAAGAGAGAGCAAAGCTGCAGTCCCAAGGGGAGTTGAGGTGCCTCCCAGTAGACTTGCTTCAGTTTCCAGATGCGGTACATCCATCTCCGTTGATGTTTTCTCTCAGTGTTATAGATTCTGATTTTTTCTTTTTTTTAGACACCTTCCTCCTTGACTTGCTAATTCCTCACTTAGAGAGTAGACACGTTTCCAGATCCCGCTCTAGGAGTCCAAGTCTTAGAAGTCAGCTTTTGCAGTGCAAAGTCCAAGGGGTTTGCCGTTATTGTCAGAAGCGGGCACGTACCCTTTATATCAGAAATGTTAGCTCTGCTTCTGCTAGCACAGTTTTTCGGATACGTTTGTTAACCATGGCTACGTGTGTGGGGCAGTAGCTCAGCGCTGAGGTGCGCTCTGTAAATTCAGAGGCCGTGTGAGCAGGCTGCTGCCTTCCTTTGTAAGTGTGTGAACATCTCACTCGAGTCTCAGTGACCTCTGCGCTACAGCTGAGGTTTAATCCACTTCAAGTGTTAAAGCTTGATTATGCCAGCGTAACGTGCAAGGTGTGCAAGCTGCAGAGCTCAGAAAAGAGCCAGGGACTGAATGAGAGGAAGCAGATAATGGCTCAAGTAGAAAACTTGCAATTTTTCTTCCTGGGGTGGACGGCAGGGAGGTCTGCAGTGAGTAGGAGAGATAAACTTTATTTTAAAGTTCAGGACATTGGTCCTTCTTTACATGAGATAATGTAATGAGAGTCATTGCTTTCTGTGCGATCTCTCCTGGTATGTTTATAGCAAATATTAAGTATAAGCAGTATCGTTTTTACAGAGCAGAAATCTTACAGAAGCAGAAAAATTAGGAAGGCACAACATGGGTGGCTTGGAATCTTTGTGCTGCTTTCAGCTGTAGTAAAAGAGAGTAGCTCTGGTACCTTTTCCATGCCTGGTGGTATCTGAATACCTTGTGATGTTGGGATGCTGGGAGGTGTCAGGACAGCAGTGGTGCAGGGCCTCTGAGCACATCTCCCCAGGCTGCTGCCATCCCAGTCCTCCGGTACTTGGGCACAGTCGGCAAAGCAGAATGGCCCTTGTGCTGTTGGAAAGGAAAGGAACAATTTTTTTTTTTTTTTTTTTTTTTTTTTCCCCACCAGGTATCACCCACCACCCACCTGAGCTCGCAGCCGTGTACCTACACGGCCACTCGCTTGCTGCTTCCCTCCAGCTGGATAAATTTTTTGCCTGATGAGTTGTTTTTGCCCTTTTAAAATAGACTTTCCCTGAGGTGCCACCAGCCCGAGTGAGGGGCAGGGCGGTTGGAACAGGCCATGTCCGGCCTGGACCAGCCCCCACCTCCCCACCCAGGCCTGGTCTGTCTTCATGGAAACTCTGCAAACTCCTCGACCTTGTGAACTTTTATTCATTTATTTTTTTAAAAGGGAAGAGTGAGGTTTTTTTTCCCCGTTATGTGCCCTGTCATGCAGGTCTATGCTGGTTTCCACAGAGGTGGGTGAATTTGGGGTTTTACCCTGCGTTGCCTGTGGGGCACCTGTCCCGGGTTCCTGGGACCTCAGGAGGGAAAGGCAGCTGTTGTCAAATAAAAAGCCTTTGTATGTGTAAGCAAAAATAATATCTACATCTGAGGTGTGGGTCAGCCTCTTACCCCCTCATGTGGTAACATTTCAGGTATTGTTGTTTCCTCGACGCTGAACTTTGCCAGTTTTCCTTCTCTTTCCACCGAGGCCTCCCTTCTGAGACCCTCCTCTCACTGGAGGACAGCAGAATTAATGGTTTATTTGAAGCTGATCTCCTTTCAGGGTCCGTTGGCTTGGAAGGCAGTGATGGACACCTCTGCTTGCCCATGGTGGTGGCGGCTTGCGGCTGCGTGGGGATGGTGGGGACCAGGCCAGATTTGTGGGGTGGTGAGAAATAGGGCCCAGCCTGCCTGCATCCCTTGGGGTGTCCCTTGGCTTTTACGAGCTCCAGCTTGGCCCGCCATCCAGGAGAGCTGCTAGAGAGTTCCCTCAGTGCTTTCAGCCCTTTGTCAAAGCAGCTCTTTAAAACACCGATAAAATAAGAGTTAAAATAAGATGCCAACTGCTGGGCTGGCTGCACCCAAGAGGATGGAGGGAAGTGTGACTTCTCTGCTCGGGATGGTTTCTGGCCTTGCATCCATCAGCAGGACAGAAAGCAAGGTCTTGATGTCTTTTTGGGATCTTGAGTGCTTCTCCTGCAAGGAAACCAGGCCTCAGGTGGGGAGGTGGAGGGGAGAGCAGAGAAACAGCTGTGGTGAGGAGCTGGGGGCCAGGAAGGAAGTGGGTGATGGCCAAGCAGAGAAGCAGTGACAAGAACGATACAAGGACTCTGACTTGGAAGGGAATGTGGTGCAGGGATGAAGAGCACAGTAAGGGGAGCTGTGGACAGCAGTTGGGAGAAGCAGCCTGGAGAGGCAGGGAGCTAGCGCCTGGATGGGAAACCCAAGGACTGCAGGCTTGGGCTAAGTGAGTAGGAGCGGCTTACGGTAGAGCCAGCATCATAGGGAAAAGCACTGAAAGTCCACATTTGGTAGCATTGTAAAGTATCTGTGATGTGTGCTAATTTTTAACAAATGTTTTTGGAGAATACAACTTGGATAAGGTAGCTTTTTATTAGTGATTTAGAACCTTAATTTTGCTGTGCTTTGGTTGTTCACCTGCAAAGTTGAGGTACTAATGCCCTTTGCTGTAACAAGTGGTGTGAAAAGAATTCATTAATATTTGTAGAGGTCAGGGATGCTGTGGTGGAATAATTAACTTCGTCATGGCTTGGTCTGTCTTCAGAGAAGGATTTGAATACAGCAGATTTACTGTTCAAGGTGGGCCTTGAACAATAACAATAAAGCAAAACTTCAGATCTTTGTTAAATAAATATTTTTTTTGCTCTTCATTCTTTACTTTGTGCACTTACTGAGACGACAGCCCTCTGGAAATCTGTGTGTGGTTCCGTGATTAAGACCAGTGTTGGACTATGCATTCCCAGAGGGTTGAGCAAGGTTTGCCTGTGAGACTTTAACCCTAACAGCTGTCCAACTTCTAGTTTATGTTTGTTTTCTTTAATATAGCTAATGTTTTAATGCATTTTGTATACACAATGTACTTTTTTCTTTTTGGCAATGAAATCATTAGGCTAAGTGTTGGGTTTTTTTTGTTTTTTTTTGTTTTTTTTTTTGTTTGTTTTTTTTTTTTTTGTTTGTTTTTTTTTCCTTTGCAAAACTGACCATTTTTGAACAGAAAAATGACCTGGAGTTGGAATACAATGAGCTAGGAGGAGATGAGTGAGATGAATCACCTTCAGTGGAGGAAATTAAAGATCACTTGAGACATAATTATTGAACAATGCTTTGAGGCTCTGAAGATACATATACTACTGTTAACTTTGTCAGTTCCCAGAAGTAGTTTTTAAAATACTCGCATATACCTATCCAGTGTTGGCTGTTTCCACGCCGTCTAGGAGTAAAATTTATCCAGCATATTGATATGAAGGTATAACTTGTAAATCCTAGCAGAGTTTCTTGTTCCATATCCTCTTATTTCAAACCCTCCTATGCTCCACCCCAAAGAACTGTAGACTAAAATAGAAACGTAGTCACATTAAATGACATAGACCAATTTCTATTTTTTTTTCGTCCTGAATGTTGTCATGCTGCCTTCTGTTACTTGACATTTTTTGGGTTTCCCATCATGTCTGTAATCATTAGGAAAGAATTCTGAGCACACAGTGCCTCTGTCCTTGGCAGTTATTCTTGCTTTTCTGGAAGACAATAATTGTGCTACTTGTCTATCTTCATTGCCATGGTGGCAAGTGCCGAGCGGAAGTGGGATAAGCACTTCAGTATTTCTGTAGTGTACTAAAAGCCTTGCATGCTTCTGGCAACCTGTTGACAAAGTCCTGAAATAAAGATAAGGAGAATGAAGAGCAGAGACCTTTTATTTTCTGTGTGCAGAGAGGGAGATGGAGAAATTAGTTTCTGGTACTGGTAGTAAGAGTTGCATGCTTCCACACCATGTGAGCATCTATGTCCTTACAATGAAAGTAAATCAATTTAGATAAAATCAAGAATAACAGTCTGAGTTTTTAATACCTTCATTAGAATGGAAATACACAAAATTATCTTTTTCCTGCAAAGGATTTTGGCAAACTGATGCTCTTAAGTGATACCATACTGCACATAATCAGGTTTTATGAACTATGTGTTTAGTAAACATGTATTAAACTGGAGTAAGAATATCATGCTATAATATCTTATCAAACAGGATGTTCCAGTCCTGGGAAGTTAAGGTGAAGCAGAGTCAATATCTGAGTTGTGCTGCCTTGAGGAGAGTCCCTGCACAGTGCTGAGCATCACTGGGTGAAGAATCCTGCCCAAGTTCAGGACAAGTCCCTGCACCTGAGACTGCAGGTCTGGGTTGCTGAACAGGTGCTGGGGTAAAAGAGAGCAGAATCAGAGCATTACTTGGTGCTGCTGAGTTAAAACTGCTTGAAATGCAGAGAGAGGGAAAAGCAACAATGAAGAACTGGGTTCTCACTACAGGCAGTGAAACAAAATGGCCTGTTATAGTTGGGTTTGACCCCAAGAGGGATCTCCTTTTCTAAACAATTTTAGAAGAAATTTGTTAATTTGATCCATTTGATAAGAATATTTAAACTCATCCTACTTGATTAAATTACTTCTAAAGAGAGCTACATCTTTTTTCCTAAAAATAAGGGGTGTTATTTGAAATGAATATCACATTTAAACACAACAAATGATTTTTTTTTTTTTTTTTTTTTACATTTTGTACCTTTAAAAAAAGTACACAAAGGCAGATATAATCAGACCTAATGCAAGAGCCGGGCATGGACCATTTCCTGTGGTGAAAAACCCTGCTATCTTGAACTACCTATCAAGAATAAAAATTAGATGCTACTTGAGGCCTCAACATACTTCTATGCCAAACTCTAGATTAATCTTGCTGCCTGCAGTGTGGGTGTATAATGACATGAGGGGGACATTTTTTCTCCTACTTTTCATTTTGGCCGTATAAATGGTGTAAAGTAATCATGTCGTACTGTGCTGGTTTATGGCATTATGTCATATGATTGCCTTGCCTTTTGTGGCTATTCAATGGTACAAAATGCAGAACATTAGATTTTTTTTTTTTTTTTAATACAGAACAGAGGAAAAAATTGTTTCTGGCACCTGATGTCCACTAAAACATTCATCTAAATCAGTAGTTATGTAGGTTGCATACTTGCTAAAAGAGTAAAGTTGATTCTATAATTCTGACACCAGGGATTTGTTATTCACTCTTTTGCAGCAATAAATACTGCAGCTGAGCACTGGTGTTTTGGCTTCCTAAAATTCTCTCTTTACAGCTTGTCCTCCATCCTCCCTCCTTAGGTGATAATGTTTCTTACATAGTTACAGCTGAGTTTCCTGTTGGTCCTCTGTGCTATAAATAGGAAAAAATAGTATAGGGTCACTGCAGCTGCATGGATTATTTTACTGAGTCTGTCCTCCCCTTGCTCATACCGGTGACTCCTCCCTCTGAAGCTGTGAGTTTTCCATTTGGCATCAGTGGGAACAGACACCTCCTACAGCGGACAAGTTTGTGTCATAAAGCTTAGTTCTGTGTCGTGTCCCCCCCTTCTTTTTCTTTTTCTTTTTTTCTTTTCTTTTCATTTTTTTTTCTTTTATATTTTGTTACCTGAAAGGCAGCAAAGATGCTTTGAGAGCGCAAGACATATAAAACTGAATCTTGGAAGTTAAATACTCATTGCTTCTATGATGGACTGTCTACAGATGGCATACAGACCTGCTTCTGCTTCTTTCTTTCCACTTTGGCTGATTGTGCATAACAGTGTTGAAATTTTAAAGCCTATTCTTGGGGACTGGGGAAAATAACAAAGCCAGGATGTGTGGGAGGAGAGCAAGGTTTGTATGTGTGTGTGTGTCATGATTTTTCTTGGTCTGTGGAGGCCTCTCCGGATGTTCATCACGCTGTTTGGAAAACGAAGCAGCACAGCCTTAAAACATGACGTTTGTCTAATAATTTGGTAAATGCCGATGGTTTGGAAACCTCATGTACTGCACTTTATCCCAAGCCTTCCTTTTAAGGGAATCTACTGACAAGTTGTGGTAGGAGGACTATGCAGTATTAGTTACAGTAATTGTATTAGGGAAATGGTGGAAGCTGTTTAGATTTACTTCATCATAATTAATTATGAAGCCAGAACAAAATTGAGTTTCTTTTTTAATAACAGTATTGCCCACACATTTAAAAGTCATAGTCCTCTGCGTTAGCCTTTTGTTCTCTGATGCTGGCAGTGCTTTTAATATTTTTTGATGTCTTGCAAGTGCTAGTTTTCAGATGGGATATTCTGCCTTTCTAGCTTTCTGCCATCCTAATTGTTTCAAAACGTAGTCATTAAAAAAAAAAAAGTAAACATTATTGCTGGTGTTATTGCTAACGGCAAGAAATGCAAAAAAGCGGGGGACACATGTGGCAGTTCTATTTAAATAAAAGCTTATTTTCAGAAACAAAGGCTTATGGAGCAAAAGGGAGCGCTTAGTACCCCGAGCACGTTTGCTGTTACGGATGAACCCACAGCAATGGATGCTATCAAAGTTGTCATATTTTATTCATGAGTTGTGGTATGCTTGGGTGAAATAAGGAAAGCAATGCTCCAAATCATAATTATGGTGTAAAAAGATAAAACAGTTATTATTGTGACATTTTTGAAAATTCCTAAATCTCTCAAATAATTCATATAAAACTTGTGGGGAATGACTAAGTACGTTAGCTGTATTTACGATTCTTTGTTGGAGTGCGGTGTGGAACACTTCACAAGTAGAATTTATACGTATTTTGGGAGGATATATAAATGTGTGCTTATGTGTGTTCCAAGAAACAAAGACAACTAGAATATTGAATATAAACGTAATTGTAAAGAGGCTGACAGCAGACATTATACTTCAGTAGAGAAGGGCTTTGACAAATGTATTATGCCTCATGCTATTATTGTGCAGTTAATAAATAAAACAGACACCCGGGATTTAATTTGCTTTAGCAATAACGTGGAAGTTATTTTTCTGAGGGAAAGAAAATGGAAGGGAGAATTAGTTCGTGAAACACATTTGTTTAGTGCCTGTATAAATAATATATGGACAATAAAGGAAAAACCATAAGATTTTAGTAATAAATGAGCTAAACACTTTAAAAGTAATTAAAAAACAATTTAGAGTGTCAAGTCATTGAGAGTTTTTGAACCAAGAGAGTACTTCAGCGTATGCTTACTTTGAACTTTACGAATAACTTCATTGCCTTTAGTTGGGTTATTCCTGTGATAAAAGGCTTTACTGGACTGGAAATTAAAATCTTTGTGTAGGTGTAGGCGGGTCTGTTAGCTGCCGTAAGTAGCATTAGGCACTTTAACCTCTCTCTGCAAGTCACGAAATGAGTCAGAGGTCCTGTTTTGCTGAAACTTCCCTGTTAATAGTCTGTTTAAAACTAGTATTCTGATTTACGCGTTTAAGAATGCAGGTTTTCATCAGGCAGGTGAATTCTAAGTTAGACTGGGATTTTCCACCAGGGTCAAAATAATTTAGGCGTTCAGCTTCTCTCCTGCTTCAGTGGGATCTGGTATTTAAAATTTATTTGAAAGTCCAGGTTATGGGTTACTTGTTGATTATATCTGTCATATTCATGTTATACTTTGGAATCCTAAAGTACTTCAGAAGTACTTGATGTTGCTATTTATTTTTAATACCGTTGCCATAAAGTATGAGTAGCATTTATTATTACCTGTAAGAAGGAACAGTACTAAACGAGAAATCAGATTTATTGCATATAGCTTAAAAATACAAACAGATCAGTCTCTCTGCATGCTCTATTGAAAATGCTTCTTTCTTTTTTTTTTTTCTGGAATACAAACACACTAAAGGTTATAGTGGGAAGAAACAAGTTCAAACTACAATTAGTAGTTATTTGTAGAACTTTGCTTTTGTATCTGATTTTTGGTTCAAGATGCTCCTCGCCTTCTGGTACTCTTTTCACTTGCATATCTTCTAAACAAATGCAGCTGACGAACATGTTTTGTCAAGTTCAGTATATGTTATAATTTTTAAAAAAATCACTTCCAATTTTTTTGGTCTGTGACTCTGAGCATACCTGAAAATGTTTTGTGGAAGGGGAGGAAAAAATTGCTTACCTTGCTTTGGCATGAAGCCAGAACAGAAACAGTATTTTTGGGAGGCTCATTATTTTATGTGGCGTTAGCATTTAGTATGTCCTGAAAACAGATCCCTGATGTGGACGCTGCTCCTGGAAAATGGACAACACGTCAGTAACGATTCTTAGAAATTACTGCTGCTTCCCAGCATTGCATACATTGGCACTGGCTCTCTTCGTACATGACAGTGTTGCTAGTGTAGTCCATGCTCTTTCTGTTCAAATGCTGTTACTATTTTCCAAATTTGCAAATATCAGTCTTTAACTTTCTAGTCACAGTGATGTGATGCCTTATCTAATACAGATACACAGTGGAGAAGATATTATAATCGTGACTCCTGAACTAATTAACTAACAATGCATGTAATTTGATTAACTCACATGATTTAAGAGCAGATTATGTGATTTTAGTGGTAGTGTAACTTCTGGAGCATTTCTACCAAGCATTTAATTTAAGGGATCATCTGTTTGTAAATAGTCTTGATTTCAGCACAAGCCCCTTGAGGAAACAACAGAGCCTACTGGAGAAGGCGAGCCTGAGCTCAGTAGCTGCTTAAAATATTTTAAACCAGGAAAAGTGGCTGCCTGAGTAACAACAGGTGGTATGTAGCGCTCAAAAAGGTGAGCAGTGTTGTTCTCGCAGGAAGCTTTGTGCAAGCCCCTTTGGGTTACTCCAGTTTCCTGATTTTGCTCTGTAATAGCCAAATGCTTTGAAGACGGCATCAGTCGCAACATGATGGATGTACCCAGGCCTGCTGCCCATCCTTCTGCTGCTGGAGAGATGGCTTGGTCATTCTGTCCATTGGGGTGGAAAAGACAAGGGCCCTGCAGATGTGAAACCCATATGCAGAGGAGAGGGGCAGTCTCTGACTGTAGGCTTTGTTACAGCTTTCTGCTGTTGTGCTTTCTCCATCACCTAGAGTCCCTTTGGCTGGCTGAGGCTTGAGAAATGTAGGTGGTTGCCTTCTCTCTGAGCATGTCCTCGTTTCCAAGTCTTGTGTGATATCTGCTACTCTGTTTGTTCCAGAGTACTCAGTTTCCATGGTTCAGTTTGAAATGCTGATAAAGCAAACAAAAGACTTAAGACTCTCTGACAACTACTTAATTAACATGAGTGTGGTCATTCTAGCTAGTGCTGAAGTCAGGCCAGTTTTCAAGAAATGAAGAGTCCAACATTAAGGCACTAAATCAACTAAATTATTGGTTGGGGAGAAACTTTGATTTGATAGGTAGTCTCTGTTTCATTTCTTTAGTGGCTCAAAATTCTGCTGTCCCTGGTGTCTGGAGTTTTAGGATTGGGTTTGCAATAGCTTCCTGAAAGGAGTCAAATATATAGATGTAATTTTAAATGCTAGATTAATTTTGTTAGGAGAGAGCTAGTCATAAAGCAGTTTACAAACGTGTACATCAAAATGACAGCGATGTAAGAACACTTATTGCCAGGGTAGTTTTGCATCATGCAAAAGGAGAGCTTACATTTGAATTATACTGTTTTTTCCACCTTCTCTAGCAGTACTGCTTTTGCTGTATAGTCATGGGAACTTACCTTTGTAACATTAGCTATTCACCCTGGTAATTGCTCCATCCTCTAATTTAATGAAAACCCATTAAACCGAAACAATAATTAAAATGAGACATCATCTCCGTAGGAGGTTTGCATATTAAAATCACCAAGCATTTCACTGCAGACGGATCTTATTCTTGAGAAACAGTGTTTGAAGCAACGTGTAAAAAGTGATTTATAATGAATAATCATAATTTAGAAAGCCGTGCTGTTGAACATGATTTCCTACTGTTTATTACTGACTCGGAGTGGAACGAGCAAGGCAAAAGCATTTACAATGTCTTTTCCTACTGGTGCGAATACCTAGAAGCAGAGACGTGCTCGTGCGAAAGCATCACGCCCTCTTTAGTCCTCCCTGGTAGCATGGTTTTAAAGAGAAGGAGGAGGTGTTTTCACCCCTCTCCCTGGGTTGCTGGCAGGTAGGACAGGCGATGCTGGTCCCCACTGTGCCAGCGTAGGGGAGTCTGGAGGGCAGCACGGTGCCTGCTCAGCACCTTCATGCATTGATTTTCCCTTGGTAGTACCGCACAGCTTGCTAAAACTCATGCTTTAGCCTGGCTTGGAAACAGCGTAGGTGAGTGGCAGGCGTGGTGGATGCATTTAGGTCTGTACTTAGGTGATGTCCAGGTATGTGGCTACTTGGCTGGTGGGTCTCTGTGGCGCGGTGCGGGCTGTCTCGAGTGTCAGGGCTGATAACTGAATTGGGCACCCCAAGTTCTCTGAGGGGTATATATGGCTCTGTGCCTATTCCTGTGACAGGAGCGTGTTGCAAAGTCTTGTTTTGTTTGCGTATAAGGAGAAATTTGTGTGGATTTTCTTCCTGCAGCTTGAAGTAAAAAATCAGTGCTATCTGCAGATAACTGCATTTTGCCCTCTCTAGGTAGGGAAGGACAACTACGTGAAGTGTTTCCCTGCTTGGCAGTGTAATGTCTTCTTTCTGGAGAAGATCCCCATGGTTGGTGTCAGCATCCTTCTGTGAACTTTTGGATCTGTTTGTGACTTGTGTTGTCTGAGGAATGATTTTAGAGGAGCAGGAAGGAGTGGGTGCCTATCACCAGTAGCATTTGGGATGGGTTTGTTTTTTTTTTTTTTTTTTTTTTTTTTTTTTTTTTTTTTTGACCAGTTCTTCAAAAGATGATTTGTAGGAACAACGTGCAGAAAAGAGTCTGTGCACTGGATCCCACTTCGACTTGAAGACTTTGAAACACCTGCCTTCGTTGGACTCAGAGGCTTTGATGAAGCTCCTGCCTTCAGTGAGCAGCAGGGTTTTGTGATGCTGTCATATGTTTTCATCCTGAACAACTTTGAGAAACTGTCTACACTGAGAGTTGCTAGTTTTGCATCCTCTTTCCACTCTTGGTTCCATTTTTGGAAAGCTAATGACTTAATATGGGGCACTGTGGAGGGTTTTTTTGTTGTTGTTTGTTTGGGTTTTTTAATAGAGATTTCAGTTTTATTGTTTTTTGCCCATAGTAAGGTAAAAGACAGTATTTGCAATACTGCAATATTTGATTCTTTAATTGCTGTAGGTGAAATCCAGATTCTCTATTGTTGCAGGACTAATATCTACCTGCTTGTCCCGATTGACTGTGCAAAGGTTCTCCTGGAAACATGTTGAAACAGATAGCTTTACAGTGATTGAAGGTACCAGTAAAGCAATGTGTCTTGCAATACGTTCCCTACCAAAGTAAGAATGGGAAAGGAAGAAGTATTCAAGCAAGTTAGTGAGTGAGGAAGCATAGTTGTTGCTTCAGAAAACATGAATTGATTTAGAACTCAATTTTAGTATTTTTTTTTTCTGATGGAAGCATCTATTAAAGAAAAATGGTTTCCCAGATGGATTTGGATTCAGCTTGTAAGAACTGGTGCATGTTTTTAATTGCTTAGAATTCCAGCCCAAATGGTCACATAATTCCCTTTGTACCATGGATTGATGACACTGTTATCAAAGCAAGTTTGGCAAGAACTTTGCCTGCTTTCTTAGCACTACTCTTTTCTTTCTCTAACTCATCATGCCTGGTTCTGTGTGGTGATAATTTTCTTACACTGTTTCTAATGGAGCGGAAGCGAACTTCTCCCTTTTTCTTATTTGGGACCTCTCATACATTCTGGGCTACAATTGGCAAAAGCCTGAAGTTTTAATTTTTAGTTGCCAGAGCTGGTGATGCTTAGAGCAGTGGATCCACACAGGAAGATGTGACTTGAGGGCCTAAATCAGGTTTGTAAGGACTGATCCTAGTGCGGAGTTACTGCACCTTCTTAATTCTATTTGCCACGTAGGGTGTGTACCGAAATGCCTGTGCATTTAATGTGTACAAGGTAAAGCTTGCCCTGACATCACTGGCCCCAGTGCAGCATTACCTTTCATCTGGACCACTCTTAGGAAATGAAAACAAGCTCGTGCTAAAATAAAAATGTGAGACTTAGTTTGAAGGTGCTGAAAGTGAGTATTGTGAGTAATTGAGGTTGCAGGTAAGATTCATCAAGGTGGCTAAGCATGTGAGAGTGTGCTCTAGCTAAGCAAGATGCTGTCGTCTTCTGCAGATCCTGGCCAGAGTTGTGCCGCAACTGTTGAGCCCCTGCATAAGTGTAGCCCTGGGTGCTGGTTCCTCTCGTAGCTTCTTTGGCTTAGTAGGGCTGTGCTATTCGAAGCTGAACAGGCTCATCGTGCAGGACAAAGCAGCCAGGAGAAGGCAAGATGATGTCCCTGGAATGGGGGAGATGGTGCTGGGCAGGGACATGTGGGATGGCAGGTACTCAATGGGTTTGGCTGTCCTGGTAAACTGCACCATTGCTTTTTCTTTGGCACTTCTTCCTTGGACCTGCAGCTTAAAAAAAGGAATTAAGCAACAAAAATGCTGTCTTTTTGACATAGATGTATCTCCTGCTTCTCTGTTTTGCTGAAGGTAGAAAGTTACCTTTACTTGATGCTCTGAGATGATTTGTATCTGTTGTACTTTCAAATAACTTGTATATGCTTGCTTTTTTGGCTTATTGTATTTTAGAAACACTCCAGACAGTCAGTGTTTCAAATTAAGAAAATATTATCACATAGAAGGGCATATGAAAGTCGTATCTATGTTTGTTTATTTATTTATTTTGCTGAGATTGCATTATCATTCAAGCATGAAGCGATGTTTCACTGAAGATTACTGTATAAACCTATATTGTTCTATATTATGTAGGAAATGCGACATTTCATTATGAGCAGACAGTTATTTTTATAGAAAGCATAAAAAGTATTTTCCCTTTCAGGCACCTGTGGTGAGGGGATGTATGTATTCTCAATTTTTCTTTTTTTGAAGTGTGAAAATCAACCTGAAAATAGAAAAGCTTTTCTTCTAAATGAATTGTACTCCCAGTTCATTTGTGTGGTGCTTTCTGCAGCAATCGAGCAAAACACAGATGACATACCCGTCAGTCGCGCGGCATGAGGAGGGACGGTGCCAGAGAGGTGCAGGAGAGCTGTCCTGTCGGGCACGGGAGCTGGGGTGATGTAGTGCTGGCTAGGCCATGCCCTCAGCGAGGCCTCATGCGGTTCAGTCCCCAGAATTCGAGTCCCAGGCTGCGAGCCCAGGGAAGCACTCAGCACCCCGACAGGTTTATCGTCTTCATAGTGCCAGGTCCCGTGCATCTTGGATCCTCGTGAGCCTTGATGGGCTCCTCAGCTTGCAAGTCCAGTTGCAGGCTATCGGACTGCATTTGCCATCTCACCATGGAATTGCTGGGAAAGTCCCCTTGTTGTAGTTACTGGAGTTATGAAGAACAGCATTTCTGTAGACATTTCTGCATCTGCAAGTACATTTTCAGTTGTCTAGTAGTAGGGAATGTTCCTAGGCCCTGGGAACGAGTAGATCTACTCCAGATAAATAGCACCATACTTAAAAGTATGTTCATTTTTAGAAGCCTAGTTACAGAACTTCCTTTGTATGAATTATACTAGAATAGTGTTGCACAGCAGTACATAAATACTCTTTGTTATGTAGTAGTTTGAACTCAAGATTCTGGAATTCCAGAACTTTGGATTTTAGTCATCAGAGAATGAATACAACGTGTTGCATGTGGTTTTGGTGTATTCATGACTGTGAAGAGGTGGTATAGCACAATATTTCCAAGTATGTTTCTGACTGAAGTAGTCAGTACGTTGATTATTCATTCATGATTCTGACCAAGTACTCCTATATTTTTTGTATAAAATTTGGTGAACAGATGGCAGGATGTGACTTTATATCTGGGTCCCCCTATAATGAGATAATGTTGAACTTTGCTAGGCTTAGTTGAAGTTTTAACTTACATGTTCCATTGACAGCACTGCCTGTGCTTCCATGTGAAAGAATTTTTGAAAGCTCTGATAAGTCGTATTTTATTTCTGGCAATTGTGACAGCTTTAAGAAAAAAAAAATAAATCTTGTAAGATACTAAGGTTCTTAACCTTCAAAACAAGGATAATTATCTTCAACTGTCAGCTCTTGGACATTTTATCTCTGAGTCTGATTTGTGCCTTGGAACTTAGTACCAGTGGATTGTCTGTCTGTGTAGGTAGCAAACTGGGTATCGGAGAACTTACTGGTGTATGGGACGCATAGTTTGTGTCTCCTGCACCAGCTTGTTTTAAAGAAACTAGATAGTATTTATGACCAGTAATAACACCTGCTCAGTGAAGATAATGATACAGATAATGAAATGTTATAGATAAAGAGAAAAGCTGATCTTCTGTGCTGGACTGTTTATTCCTCCGTTCCCCTTTCTGATGGCAGTGGAAACGATTTTCGTTCTTTGAAGTTTTATCCTCTGCTACAATAAAAGTGGTCTTGGACAGGCAAATAGTTTGATGCTGTAAAGTGGGCATTATATTTATTTATCAGGTGAATTTGAGCCTCTGGCAAAGATTTTTGAATGATGACTAGTGATTTTGATGTCTGATTTGCAGTACTTTTCAGAGGTGAGCTTTTCACAGTGCAAGTGTGTTATGGATTCTGAGTGTGTAGGCTCATTTGGAGGGCTTTAAGCTGCCTTGGAAAAATTGAGACACCCAATTACAAAACATGCTTGAATACTTTTTCCTTGGAGTTTGGTTTCAGTCCATGGTATTACCTCCACAGTTGCATTTCTGAGTTTTGGGTTGTTTTTCAAGCCAGTCTCTCCTCTTTCTAGTCTGCAAAGCCTCCTTTAATGACACGATGTTGGGTGTTTATTTTTTTTTTTTCCTGCAGTGAAATTCTGAATTGTAAATCTCATCACTCCTTTGTGTGTTATAGCATTCATGCTGGGTTGGATTCTCAGGATTCAGTGGGGTTATATGGTTTTCTATCAGCTGAGAATTTGTGCCGGCATTCCTGGCTTCCAAGTGAACCTTTCAAAAGGAAGCGCATCGAGCTTCTGATTGGTTGTGACATCCAGGAACCGCAAATGGCACAGGTCTTGTGAATGTGTGACAAAGGCCCAGCATGAGAGACGTGGGAAGGAGTGGGCAGGTGAAATGCTGCGATTTCTCCCTTTTTCTTCATTAATCATCTTTCATAGTGATGATATACTGCGAATAAAAGGATGAGATAATAATGAATGTGGGGAGAGACAGCGCATTTGAATCTTTAGAGGATCAAATATAAGAAGGCGTGCTGCCTCTTGGACATCAGCAGGATTAGTGAGACTGAAATATTTCTGGATCTGCCTGGTCAGGCTGTAGTTTAATAAATATTGCATGAGCTGTCACACTTTGCTTGTTTAAACTGAGAAATCCCTGAAACGATAGTGGATTGCAAGTGTGTCTTGTATTTATTTCTTGGGCAGCAGCACAGCCGTATAGCATTATTAGCAATAATACATCTCTGCCTTACACAGTGCAAGGACAGGTTTCCTCTGATGTACAGTGGAGAGATGGTGGCGGAGTCAGCGGTAAAAACTGAAATTGGAGCTTGGTGAATTGTGTTGGGAGAGGCAGTGCCTGAGATTTCTCAGAATTTAGGAGCCTATTTATCTGGCTGCAGCACACCTTATTTACAGCAACTTAATCTGCTCACAGCAGACACAAATGGCTCAGCATCCCATTAAAAATTCTGTCAGAAAATCAGTAGCTGACCAGTTGTGAACTTGTCAGAGTGACAAGTGGGCATGCTGACAGAGATGGCATTTGGGCTTTTTCATGGAACAAATGCAGTGGCAGAGCGTGGTAGATGACTCAAAAATGAAAAATATTGATGGGAAAATGAAAAATGTAAACTGAATCTTTCTGACTTAGCATTTTTACTGTTATTTCTCTTTTTTTTTTTTTCTTCTTCTTTTTAAAAATA
The DNA here is from genome assembly GCF_036417535.1 of Chlamydotis macqueenii. Classification (NCBI taxonomy): domain Eukaryota; kingdom Metazoa; phylum Chordata; class Aves; order Otidiformes; family Otididae; genus Chlamydotis; species Chlamydotis macqueenii. The sequence continues at coordinate 67,779,697 of NC_141560.1, read as the reverse complement.
AAATTCTTAGATGTAGAAAGAGAAATCCATGCAGCGCCCCACGTGAGTGAGAAATTAATTCAGCTTTTCCGGAATAAAAGTGAGTTCACGTTTCTGGCCACCTTGCAACAGAAGGCATCCACTTCTGGAGTGATACTGTCCATCCGAGAGTTAGAGCACAGGTAAGAGGAAATTTTTTTTTTCTCTCTTGTAGCAGTAGCGACATAGAAGATGCTGAGCTCTTAGTGGTCCATTTTGACAATGTGTTGAAAAATAGATGTAAAATCTGATGTATAAGTTAAAACCTTTCTTAATAGTTTGCAATTTGCTGCTTTTTGCCAGGTGATTTTTGTTACACTAGGAATGCATTATTGATGTATCCCACTCTGTAAAAGAAATTAATTTAAACAGAATGATCAAAACCAGTGTAGTATAGACGCCATGCACTTTGGAAGTTACAAACCTTGTAATGGAATTTCCTTTACTAGTTTATCATATGCACTTTGGACTTTACTTTTTCATAAAAGTTAAACTTCCATGTTTCCTGCTTCACTATGTTTTATAACATTTTAAAATAATATGTTTTCTTTTTTGAGATTCAGCAATTAACCTATTAAGCATTTAAGCTACTTTTGCTTCGGTATGGTGATGTGTTATGTTTTTTTCCTGGCATAAATACAGTATATTCTTATTTCATATATGTCTTTTTTTTTTTTGTCTTTTTTTTTTTGTTGTTGTTGTTGTCAATGTAGGAGGAAAAAAAAAAGGTTTCTTTCGTTATAGTGGCAGACATCAGTTTCCTAAAAAAAAAAAAGTGTACCTTTGTATTATGGCCCATAATACAATTCCAATGATGTTTTGATGTTTCAAAGTGTCTGTTGCATCAAATAGTCTCCTACTTGTAACTTAGTGAATACTTTTTTCATCATTTCTTAGGGCTTGAAGGATCTGTGTATCCAGTTGACTTTCTGTTGCAGTACAAGTAATAAAATATTCTTTGCTCCCATTTCAAATAAAATCTAGCATCAGTCATTCTATAGCTTTTCTTTTAGGAAAAAAAGAAATCCTATTGGTATTTCATTTTGTTGATCATGTACATAGTACACAACTGTTAGCCCAATTTCTTGCCTTTTGTTGAGGAAGTATACGAAGGAGAAGTCAGTGGCTTTATTATGACCAAATTGTCAATGATGGCTTTTGCCAGTGCAACAGCAGAAATGTTTGGGCAAGGATAGCTAAGGGGAAGACTCTGAGACTTCCTTATTCTGTCATCATACTTTGCTGTCATTTCTACTTTCTTATTGCTCTCTTTCTTTTACTTTATCCCTTCTTTCATTTTCCAAGCCGTTGCCTCAATATGTAAGGATAGTGTTTTACATTACACAAGGATTCTTCCCTCCAACTCTTCCCATTTTCTTTCTCTCACTCTATCATTCCCTTTGTCATTGCTTTTTATTTCCTTCAGGCTTTTCCAGGCCCTTGTAGCTCTCCGGTTAGCTGGATCAGTTTGTCATGTTAAGGGATTTTTTTTTTTTTTTTTTTTTTTTTTTTTTTTTTAATTTGAGAAAGAGAACATTGAGGAGAGCCATTGACGGAGCAACGCTGTCGCATGTAGGGACACATGAGTGCACTCAGCAAAATCCAAGGTCGAACTAGACAGGCAGTGATGATTATACAATGCAAGGCATGTGGATTTTTAGATATAGCCTCTTCTGAATTTAGCCACTTAACTCCTCTATCTTGACAGACAGAGACAGAGGCTTGTAGGGAGATGTGCTGTGCGGGAGTAATCTTGATTAAACAACATGTGCTGCTGATGTCCTCCTCGGCACTGAGATTATCACTAGTATTCCAAATTAATGGGCGTCTGTTTAAAAATACCTATCATTGAAGGATTGAGTGCTAGTTTTACTATAAACCTTTATAGTTCTGTGCAGTAACTGAGGTAGTTCCAGTCTGTGTACTCCTGTGTAAGAGTCGAAGCAGACAGGTCCAGTGTTGCTAATGACTGCAGCTACATTCTGAATGTCAGATAGATTACCGCAATTATCCTTCTTTCCTGAACTCATTGTGTATCACTTAAAACAGAGTCACTGTTTCTTTCTCCAGTTTCCTAAGTTGCTACTTGGACCTTGATAAGGCTAGTGCTTTCGAACTCCGAGGTCTGTGATGATAGAGATTAATAAAGTGGGTGACAGTGGAGAAAATACTTTTTAACATTGATGAGGAGCAGAAAGCAAAGATTTGGAGCGTGACTGAAGAGGACATTGGTTACATTATGATCAATGTAATAGCAGAACTTTCAGCTTGATATTTTTTTGGCGTTGCTGTAACTGCTTGAGTCACTTGCTTTGCATGTGAACTGAAATGGGTGCAGGCCCTTGGCACACTGGGAAGCCTTTTTACAGTTGTTGCTCCCACTAAGCTTTTGATAATTATCACGGTTTGTTCTGGTGACATCCAGTTTTCTTGTCAAACTTGTTTCAACCTTCCATGTGCCTGTGAAAATAGGCAATGCAAAGAGACTAGTAAGAAACATCATTATGTTTCAGCATGATTAAGACCTATGGGAACAACTCTAAGGGTACATTTATTACTTAACCCGTATAGTTTCTGGCTATGAAAAAGCTAAAAACCCTTCCCTTATGTATAAAATAGGAAGTATTGTAGTTAAAGACATTATGGTTTCTAACTTATCAGCATACTAAAAGTGGCAAAAGTAAAAGTTTGAGACTTCAGAACACGCGGGAGATCAACAACACCTGAACAGAAGAAGCAACTGTGTTAGTTGTTGGTACCAGAGTTCATGTCTTTATGGTGGATGTCTTTTTTTGTTGTGCACAGATTTAATAGTTGACAGATTTTATTCCATGCAAGAGAAAGGTGTGTGTATTTGTACCTTCCCCGCCCCTAAATACATATTTTAAATTACATATGCCAGTCCAAGAGGTAACTTTGTATGATGTTTGTAGTGGAGATGATCACCATAAGGTACAAGTGAAAACTTACAAGGTAGTAATGCATAGAATGCTTGGTTTATATTTCATTTCTCTAGTAAGCTTTAACAGGAGTTTATTTTCCCTTAATAGCATGGAACTCTGACGCTAAGATATGTAGGGTATTTTAGAAATAAGTAGGCAAGTGGATCTTAAATCTTCATGAATAACAACAAAAAATAAAAGGTATTAAGATGAATACAACTTTCCTTGAAGTCAGTAGTTCAGATATATTGTTTTGTTATACTAAATGGATATTTTGCAACAATTAGCGATTTGCTGTTAATTTATATCATCATTTGATAGACCAGATTTGTACAACAAAGATGATAAATATGTCTTTGTTAATATTTTATCTTGTTAAATCAGCTTAATGAAGATAAAGACTTTGTTTTCATGATCCAAATGTATTAAAATACAGCTTGGAAAATGGAAAGCTTGATTAACACAGATTAAGTCTAATTGAACAGTCTGATAGTATTCCACATACATATCTGGAATACAAGGGTAAACCGAAGATTGTATTTTTTTTATTTTTCTAAATTATAGATAAGAAAATGTAATACAGGCTGGACAAACATGTTACTTGGGGATGCAGAAGGTGGAAACTATTTTCTTTGTTGGAGAATGATACTAGCCAGTTCTTTTTAGAAGATCTTTGTGAGCTATTTTGCTCACAGCCTTTGACTCTTCAGACCACCAAGACACTTGAAAGAGGCCATTGAGATATTTGAAATCCCACCCATAATGAATCCTTATTTCAACAGCAATTTAGTACAGTTTCATCCAAAGTTGTCTGCCTGCTCCTTATCTGCTCTGACCTTGCAAGGTCCAAAGCCCAAGAACATAAATTTGATGGAGTCAGCATTGCCTTTGTGCTGTTTACTTGCTGACTTGGAGCTATATTGATGGTTCCTTCCCACTGCTGGCCAAGATCAGTATCTGAAGAAATCTGTCAAGGATGTTCAGGTACCCAGGCTAGCATTCTTTGAAATACTGGCTTTCACCAAAGGAGCTGACTATAATTTTCTGTCTGCTGTGGGGCACAATTGAAGAGCAATGGACTGCTGTAAGATTTTTCTTTTCCTGTTGATGTGAAAATTTTACACCACCCGCCCCCCAAATTACCATAATCTTATTCTATACTTTGTCTATAAAAATAATGAGTTACAGTGAGTGGGAAAGGAAAGCATTTGTGTACTTTGAATGCATTCTAAGGGTTTTGGTACTTGGAAAAAAATAGGTGGGGCACCTAGGAAAGAGTGGCGAGCATTCTTTTGGTGATTGATCACCTCACTGACTAGCTTATAACATTTTCAATTAATTTACTTCCAAACTTTCAATAATGACCTTTTAATTGCTAGGGGTTTTCTTGCAGGTAGCCACCACTGACCCACTGCTCATGTCTAAGTGTTGTAGGCCTAAGGTATCAGGAAGTATTGAATTCAGAATGATTTTTCTGCTGATGTGCAGATCTGAACCTCCTCAAATCAGACGAGTTGCACAACTACGCATCACCTGGGGTTCTGATACTTACCTGAAAAGAAATAAGAGGAAGTACAATCTTTACAGTATGTTACACATAAAGCAGCAGCTGGCCGCCAAGCCGCCATCTGGTCATGATGTGGGAGGTAATAACTCTGGGTCAGGTTTTCTAATCTTTCATCAAATTCCCTTTGACTTTTTGAAAGTAACCTGTTGGGTATTTACTTGCTCTGTAATAAGCTGCTCTCCAAAGAAAGACTTTTTTTTTTTTTTTTCTTAACCATTGATTTATTTTTGTGGAAAGCAGAGAAACTGGGCATTGTAATACAGAATATGCAAAACTAAACTAGTAAGCAGAGGAGCCATTACCCATGAATTACCCATAAGAAATAGGATAGTACCCTTATTGACCTTCTCAAGGTCTCATTTTGTGCATTTTTCAAGGTCCTCAAGTCTTGTGTGTTGTTCTCCCCTCTTTGCCTTCCCAACGAAGTTATTGTTGCCATTGTTATTCTTGCTGGTTCCTGAAGAGGCAGGATGAAAAACTGTTTTGTAAAATGCTGAGTGGCTTATTCCTCTCTACTATTTTGTGTGTGTCCTGTGTGTGTCTTCTCTGATTGCTTCATGTTTATTAGTATTAACTTTCTATCCATGTGTTCTCCTTCTTTCTGGAGTGTTTCAAAATGGGAGATCCCACCATGATAGAACTAGGGAGTGAGATGTAAGATTAGTTTGCTTTTTTTTTTTTTTTTTTTTTTCTTTCTCTTTACGCTTATAACCTATGTCTAGGACCTGAACTTCAGAAAATTTCTGCCATGCCAGATATTTGGAAACTTGCAAGCTAATTGTACTGCTATGGTAAAATGGATTCATTGAGTGGAGAATTTGGCCCTTCACTATGTAACAGCCGGCTGTGGTGATATAAATGTTCGGTGGGATTCTGATAAATGTGTTAGGCTCATAGTGAAAGATTTTTATTCAGTTTTGGGTTGAGGAGGAGAAACAGGCATGAGACTCTATAGTACATTGATGAATACTTCCCCCCAGTTACACTATGAACAGCTTCTGGGACTGTTGAGGAGTAGGTAGAAAGCTGCAGGTTCACAAATAACGGCTGGAAGGCTTCCAGGCGATAATATGTTTGATTAAAAACACAAAAAGAGTAACAAGCTAGTTAAATTAAACACTGAAATCTAATTAATGAAAAGAAACCTATGCAAGTGACTTCTGACCCTAGCTGTAAACCTGAGAGATTGGATTTACTCTGTAGTACGTTTTAGATTATTCTCTGCAAGATGTGTACATGCATATTGGATTCTGAGATGCCCAGTATTCAGAAGGGAAGGAGAAACCCTGCAAATATATCCATGAACCTTTTTCTTTTAGGGTAAAGGTCACATCTTCATTAACATTTACATGTAGAATTGCTAAACGGGAAAGCTATACAGAGAATATAGAGATCCAGCCTCACTTCTGTCCCTCTGAATGAGGTGATGTGAAATACGTGAGACATCTATACACCTTCCCCCTGTGATCTTTGTTTCTTCCAGAATTTCTTTCTTTTATTATTTTCTCCCTGCCCCAGGTCTTTGGAGATGCAAATACAAATAGAATTGGGCCCACCTGCTTCTGTGCTTGGTGTCAAAGTATGCAAAAGAGGAAAGTGAGGAAGAACTGTTATATTCTATACATCTTCCACTGATTTAAGTGTTATGAAAGAGGAGCTACTGCTTGAGGAGCTACCTTCCATCTTGTGGCTCCCTACTGAGAGCAGGTGTTTTATGTGCACTAGGCTGACAATTGTTGTCTCTCTGAAGCATTAACATGCTGCTGATAACCACCTGTTGAAACACATTGATTGGACCTTGTTGGCAATGGGAGTAGAATGGCTGACAGTTTGAAACTCTTTAAAACTGAATTTGGACAGTGCAGAAATGTTGTGGTCAGCCAGGAGCAGGATGTGTGGGTCCCCCAGGAGTCTTCTCCAACATGCCGGGTTATTCTCTTTGCTTGTTTTATGACCCTCTAATACGGGCAAAGAACCAAAATGCCTCAAACGTACGCTGAGGGCGACTTTCTGAAAACTGTGTCTGCTAAATTTGGGCTGCTGATTAGAAATGTCGCTCTCCTAGTTAATAAAGAGGGTTAGATGTTCACAACATGTCATTTGCTTGGTGGGACATTAGGCTGTGTGATGTGTGCGGTTTTTATTTTTTGGTTTGCAGTTTAGTAGCGATGCCTGGGTGCTTTCCTTGCCCTAGGTACTGCCTTCTGAAAGAGAGGGGGGTGGCAGTGCCTGCCCTAATGGCTGCCAGGGCTCGGGGGGCAGTTGGGGGGGGGGGGGGGGAAGAAGGCATCCAGGGAGCAGACACGTGGCTGGGTCTTGAGGGGACTGGAAAGGAATTTTTTTTTTTTTTTTTTTCTCTGGGAATGTAGCAGAAATGTGTAGAATTTGTCATAATGTTAGAAATCATTGAAAAGCTGCTGAATTTGAGAGCGAGATCAGAGGGAAGAACCTTCTTCCTAAGGACAGAGCAACTGGGGTAATTTGTTTTCAAATATTGTAGTTTGACTCAGGTGGCAGACCTCATTAGTTTAAAAGGCTATGTTATCCTCTTTTGTTTTATTAAAACCTGATATTTGTTTTATTAAAATCTGTTATTTAGAGATGGCGGATCTGGGGATCTCCTGAGCAGAGCTCTTGCTGCAGTGATGAGCACGGGGAAGGGAGGGACCAGACTGGATCTGTGCTGTCCTTTGGTTACAGCTCTGCTGGGTGCTCCCTTGTCACACGGACAGCTCCAGGCTTCTGCGTACCCACAGTGATCCTTGAGCTAATGCCAGCTCACAGTCCTCCTAGGTTAGCTTTAAAAAATTAACGGCCTTCTTTCATAAAGTCCTTATGTAAAAACGCTTTGTGGACTGCAAATGGTCCAATGGTGCACTGGGGAACCGAACTTTGGTCAAGGGTTGTGGGTGGTGAGCCCTTCAAGGACTAGTTCAGAGTGTAACTGTGGATTGCATTCCTTGCTAGAGTTACAGTGATAGCGTGAGTACAGGGTGGCTTGGTTCTAGAGTGGTGATATGTAAAGAAATTGAATCGTATTTTTGTGTCAGGTGACTTTTCTGTCAGACTAGTTCCTTGGGCTGACATGCCTTATTGCAACTGAACGGCCAGATCTGATGTAAAGGATGAGGTAGGAGTAAGCAGGCAGGAGAGTGAGGCCATCTCTTTCAGGAGTGGTTACACTAGACTGCATCCCTTCCTTCACGATCAACCTCTGTTTTTTTTGTGAGGAAACAAAATAAGATTTCTCCCATTACTTGGCCACTTGTGGATATCTACCTTTAGTGGAGATGTTCTTGTAGGTGTTTGTGTCAATATATGTATGAGGGCATATGCATATGTATGTGGGATTTTTTCTTTGGTGTGTGGTGTTTTGTTTCTTTTTTTTTTTCCCAGAGGTAGCAGCTAAGGAGTCACAACCTTCACCTTACTTTAAATTATAGACTCTTTTCTGTCCTGCTGGCTCTGCTGGCTCTGAAGCCTGCTAAGATCGTGTACTATTTTTAGGTGCAGTGTGGTACTACTATCTACTTGGTTTACTATGAACAGGAGAGAGACCAAGTCTTTTTTTTTTTTTTTTTTTTTTCTCTTAGACATTTGAAATGGAAACAAAAATGCTTAAGGTCAATCCTTACAACAGATGCCATGAAAATGAGTAGCTGCTTTGTACCAGCTCTGACTCAAGCTGTCTTTTAGCTGGCAGGCAGATGTTGGGGTTACTTTTTTTCCTTTGGATGATCAAAGAAGAAAGTAAATTTGTGTTTGGATGACCTTTGCCAAGTTGCAGGTACACAAATGCGTATTTTCAGCATTGTAAATGCTTCATGCCTTGCAGCGTGCTTGCCCAGCTGCCATGTAGAAGATTTGTAGAACAAAAGAAAAAAATTTATTATTAAAAAAATGTTAGGCTGGGGGTTTTTATTGCTACATGTTTCAAGCTAGGCTGATACAACATGATTCCCATTGGCTTCAGAGTGGTGTGAATGGAAAAATAAAGCTGTGTAATTGACGGGATTTAGTTCCTTTTGTTTGAAATGAAAGGATAGAAATGTTTGGAGGAATCCTGTTTAGGTAGCCAACAGTACAGTGAAGTTGAACTTTCAAGATTCTACTTGAAAAGTTTGAAATAATTTAGTATTAAGTTTTGCCTTATTTCAGATTTGTTTGTGTGGGAGGAATACTGGAATATAGTAGATGATGGCAGTCTTTGTGCAACATGTGGGATTCAGCTTTTGCATTTTCTTTTGTAGGAAGTTAATCTGATTTTTCAGCAAGATACCTTCATTGTCACAGATGATCTTTCTTCTATTCACAACACCTTTTGTGCTGCCTGGTGTCAGTCTGATTCTGCTCATAAGCTTTGATGATATCAGTATGTAATCTCTGCCACAGTAGTAAGTCTTTAATGCCCCGTAAGTGAAGATTTGCAGTGTATGGTTTTGCTGTGCAGCCTCTCAATCTGTCCGTATTTAAACTAGCTGTAAAAAGTAGCTTTGTATGGTTTGTAAGTATGCATATGTAGCAGAGAAGTAGATCTGTACACTTGAGTGTGTAGGAGCATTTCTTCAAAATCTAATGTTTGACAGCGCGTAATGCTTCAGAGCTTGGGATCTTACCTTGTCACTTTAGAGTAACTAGGGTACAAGAACAGTGCCTGTGGAAGTGACTGAAATATTTGTCTTGACAGCTGTAACTTGTTCTAGTTTTGCATCCGTATAGAACCATGGTGACAACTGCATGGTGAGTGTTTACTGTGGTTTGAAGCCAGATGCATCTCTTGTTTCAGAGGCGCTGCTTTTGGTCTTTGTGGCTTCCCTGACAGTGGCGATGGTCTCAGGCATTTGCCTGCCAGCTTCTCTGTAGCACAGCGTACCCAGTGCACGCTCTTGGCCTGACTCGCTTTCCACAGGGGAGTGTTAGAACAAGATCTCGGTTCCTTTTGTGTTACTGTCCAAGCTGAGCCACTTGGCAGCACAACCAAAGTAATAACGGTGCTGTGTCTGCTGCAGTGCACACAGACTCAGTGGTAAGGAACAGTGAGAGGCCAAAAGTCTAATGATCTGTGATTCGTCACAGAATCTCTGTAGATTGAAAATTCTGAAATCTGCATGATAACCAATGCAGATTCATTGGCTGTTTGTCTCTGAATACATCAAGTGTTTCTGCAAGGGTGCTAAAGCACAGTCTTATCTGAAGCCATTTTTATAATTAAACATTACTAAATGTCCTGATATTCTGCTTGGCACGATGCTGTTGTGAAATGAAAAAGCTATATGCACAAACATGTCTAATAAGCTTCCCCAGTGTCTAGCTGATGACATCAAATGAGCTGGTCTCTGAACTTTCCTTAAATTTGCTTTGCAATAAAAAAAAAAAAAAAGAAATTGTGCCTTGACCAGACTGGCAGAACTTTCTGGAAGCTTCTGGTCAGTAACAGCCTGATTCTTATTATGGCAGTAATTTTTTTTTTTCCAGCAGTTGAGAAGACCTGACATCATAGTGTTGCTGCAGCATTGTGCAAGGTGAACAGTGCTTCCATCCTTGAACTCCTGTGGTTTTGTGACCTTCTCCCACACAGTGTTAAGCAGATCCACAAATGTTTTGACTAGATGGCAACCCCAAGTTTGTACATATTCACAGGGATGCGCCTGCTGCCTTGCCCTGGGACATCTGTTCAGTAGCTTTAAGAGCATCTGCTGTAAGTGCTGATGCTGCTCCTTGGAAGAGGCTGTGGGGCTTCATTTGGCACTTGATCAGGGATGACAGAAGCTGTAAAGTCAGAATGATAACTCTGCTTTATTTATGTTTGAACGTGACGAAGGGGAAGATTTCCAGAATTGAATGCGAACAGTAGTTTTGCTTTAGTCCTTATTGCTCTTATTGGAGCATTTACTCGGTATTTGGCTTAGCAGATGGTGCCCTGTCTTCATTGTGGGATATTTTAGTGTCTCGTGATGGGTGGTAGCTTTGTAAAGATCAGAAGAAAAAGTGCCATATACACTAAGGATATTCAGAAGAACATATATCCCAGAGCTCTTCTTGAAGTCGTATCTTATTTGTAGTCTGTGAGCCCTCCCTCCTCTGGCCACTTCCACAATCTGACAGCAGTAAAATCTTTGAATGAAATGTGGTGGTGTTTGTCACAGGTTAAGGTCACTGCTGAGGTTGATGTGACGAATAGATTAATATGTTTCTTTAATGCAGATGGTGGATTAAGCCAATTCACCTTATAGAAATACTTAGCTTTTTCTGCTTCAAGTGTCTTATGTGTTCTTATTTGATATTGAACATGATTTTTCCAATTTTGTTGGTCATTACATCCACAGCAGCTGTTTCCAACTTAAAGTACACTTTCAGGCACCTTTTTCTCCTGATCTGGAAATGAAATGAGCTGTCAAATGCACAGGTAAATACTTGCTATGGTTGTGACTCAAAAGAACGGGGAGGGGGAGGGGAAAGCATTAAACATCACTGAGTTAAGCTTTATCCTCTTGTAACAGTATTTGTGTGTGAAGTACACAAGGTTGCCAAAATTGCCAGGAAGAATTGTAAAGCATCCTGAGTTGACTGTGAAATAATATTGTCCTTCTGTAAAGCACGTTGCATGATCTTAAAATATCCCAACTTTTTTGATGTGCATAAAATTAATCTGAATTTGGCAATGTGTTTCTTTTCTCTTACACATTGGGATTTGAATGAGGGACTGTGGAATGACCTATAAAAAGCATTTGAATTCTATAATTGTATAAAAGAAGCCAGCAGTAGCTTACATACTTGGCAAATATGGAAATTCTAGTAGTGGTAAGATTTCAGCCAAGGTCATATTGTATTGCTGTTCCATAAAGTGCAAGCTTTTTCACTATGTGTGTTCTGAGGCTTTTGTCTGTCAAAAATGCATGTTACTTTTGCTCATGTTGGTTTAAAAAATATAAAAAATAAATCCTCATTGAGAAATAACAAATAAAACAAAACATCACTTGGCACTAACAAGCTGACAAGTACATTACTGTCTCACACGTCTCTTTCTCGGAAAAGGTCTTGAGGAGGGTAGCAGGGGGCCAACTATAGCGACAGGCATCATGCGGATGCGATGCCTAAGCAGAACGTAGTACTTGGTGATGTCCCTTAGGCTTTTGATATGGATCTCATGGCAACATTGCAAGTGCACACTTGCCTACTCCTGATACATTTATTCAGGCAGTCCCAGGTGCTGCAATCCTTGCAGGAACCCTGTCTTGTTCTGTTCCTATGTTTTTCTTCTTCCTTGGAAAATACTGGGAAGTACCTGTGAAAAGACACCTGTTGGAGATTAGTTCATTGTCTTGCCTCTTGTATGGTAGCTTCTGTTCATTTCCCCCCATTCTTTACTTGGTTTATAGTAGATAAAATCTTCTGCAATGGCATTTCAAGTCAAAGATGAGACAGTTAAAAAAAAAAAAAAACAAACAACATGTATTTTCTCTGGCTTTACTAATTTTCTCACAGCTTGATGATTTTTTACCTAAGCTTATGTTTTTCCACTTGCTTGTCTTCCATTTCACAATTTGCAGATTAGGACTTGAACACAGACAGGTGCATTTATTTCCAGGCCTTTATGTCATTGCTTTTGAAGAGGCTTTCCTCCAGAGTCTGGTGGGAGGAAGAAAGAAACGATGATGTTGGCTGTTGAGAAAGCTGTTTACACACAAATTATATTCTGGTAGAGAAAAGACAATTACATCATATGAACTGTGAACGTGGTGAAGTGTGTGTGTAGTCAAGATCTTGATGTGAATTTGAGCATCTTCAAAAAAAAAAATCAATGCAAGAGTGTTGGTTTATGTTTTTTAAATACTTGAAATAGATACATGTTGGGCTAATCCAGCCAGTTTCTGCTGTTGGGGTTTTGCTGGTGTTTGTCTGAGCATAACTGCTTCTGATTTGCACTTGTTGAAGGGTGGTGAAAAATAAGTGCAGAATTTGTCTGCTGTCATCCTCCTTTCCTGTCACTGAAGAGGTAAAACGTGGTGTTTTATATGGTCCTGTGGCACTCAGCAGTGCATTAGGTGTATGTACATAAAAATGTTAGTACTGGCTTTTACAGTAAATTCTCACTAGTCACTTCTGTATTATATAAATTAGTCAGGAGATTGACAACAAACTCGGTGCGTAAGCAACAAGCTGTTTTTAGTCCTGAAGCAAGTACTGACACTAAAGCTTGTCAGATGAGAAACTGTGTTGCTTTGCAATTTCTGATGCTCTTTAAATAATAAAACAGAGATGTGATTAAGTACAGTATCTGCCTGACCTTTCCGGGGCTGGACCATTACCTTTTCGTTAACAAACAAAACGCCGTGTAGTAAGCGATGAGCTCGTGTGCTGTAAGAGATTATGAAGAATGAGCGCAGGAAGCGATGCGCCTCCTGCAACAGGAGCTTATCTTGCTCTCAGCCTCTTAAACTTCTATGATCAACCATGTAAATGTATATATACTTATACAAATACTTTGTGTGTGAGACATACTAGAATATTATGTAGCTCTCTCATTTTTTTTTTTTAGTTTTCTGCCTCACTACTGTTAATCTGAACAAGAGAGACAGTCTCTCTAATGACTTCCTTTTGTGCTTTGACAGCAGATGGCAATTATGAAACGTTTAACTTCGTAAGTGTGACTTCACTGACAGTACTTGTCCTAGTGCTTTCCTGGCTTGAAAATGCCAGCAGCAATATGTGCTGTATTTTGACTGTGCTCTTACTGAGCATCAAAATAAATTAATAAAAAAAATCCCCTCCAGATTTCTTAAGATTGTAATTTAGGTATTTTAATGAGTGGTAGCGGTGGTAGTTGCTAATCAATATTCTGCTCTCCTGCTTAGAAAACTCCTGTTTCTCTCCCCTCCTTGTGCCTTTATGTGCATGAAGCAGGCCAGTTCCTTCACAACATAAGCCTTTCTTATTTTTCACAGTCTGTACTGCATGTATTTTATTTGTACGTGTGCCTGCTGTGTTTTCATTCTGTTTTGATTTTGCCTTTACCTGCCCGTGACTGTTTTTAGCTGCCACTTGAGGCTTTGATTCGGGTGACCTGATAATACTCATATGTTGCCTGAAAAATGTAATGGCAAGGTATTGGTAGGTTGGAGGAGGGTTTGAGTTTCTTTTGGTCAAGATTTATCGTCATGGTGTTCCTTTTCCCGGTCTGTTGTGATCTTTTGCAGAGATTCCCAGCTAGCGCTTTATCTCCTAAGTAAGTTCCTCCCGAAGAACTCTGTTTTTCAGTTTTTTTCTGTTCTAAAAAGCCTCCACTTCACTGGTAAGAGTTGTTCTTGATGAAGTGCACACACCTCCTGTAACGCTGGTGCGCACTGGCTATTAAGATCTGTGTAGAGCCGCACAGCGTCAAAGGCTTGTGTGAAAATGAAAATCGGCACCTGGATACTTTTTTTTTTTTTTTTTTGTTGTGTGTGTGTGTGTATGTTGCATTTAGTTTTTGGAAGTGGAGTTAAATTTTCATTGTCTGGTAGGGAAAAACATGACGCTGTGGAGGTGGGTGCGGATGGGGACTAGCTGGACAACCTAACATCTGCACTTAGTTGTAGTTATTCCTACTATGAAAGGATGTCCAAGTCCCCTTCTTTCTGTATCTGGGGCTTCATTTTAGCAGGAGAGAGAGAGCCTTGATTTGATATCCTGTGAATACCCTGCGTGATCTGAGTAATTAGGTGGGTTTTTTTTTGTTTTTTGTTTTTTTTTTTTTTTTAGAAGTGGATTTACAAATAGTAAATTCAAATTTAATTGTTACCTGGTGCTTTCTTACATTAATGGCTTTTTGTTTGTTCATTGCTAATATGTACAGTTCTTCATTTTTGCATTTCCTACAAATCCTGTGTTCATACAAAACATTTTGATGGAAAGAATAAGGATAATTTTCTTGTAGTTTAACCTGTGCTGTGGGTAAAAAGAGGACCTCAGTTTTCAGGACCGTCAAATGGTATTTTGGACGTGAGCTATTTTAGTGTAAATGGTATTCCTATTTTTGTAATGCACTGAATGTATAGTCTTGTCTCTCTATCTCTTTTAAAACAATGACCTAGTAGCTAATCCATGCCGAGTAACCTCTTTGGATTGTGACCTTTCATGTGGAGTTTGCTTAAACAAGTGTATGAATTCAGAAGAAAATGACAGAAGCAATGAATAAACCAAAAAATGGAACTGATTCTTCTTCATATTTTAAATACAGCTATTTTGAACTGGAGAGCAGTGGCCTGCGGGATGAGATTAGATATCACTACAGGTTTAATGGGAAGTCAAGAACAGAGGTGTTTCCGTACCGTCTGGCAGATGGACAGTGGCACAAGATTGCAGTGTCACTTAGTGCGTCCCACCTTCTGCTCCACGTGGACTGCAACAGGTAAGAAAATATGTTCAGTAATTTGTATTTCTTCAAAAAATGCTCTCTACTTACATGCAGGAATAAAACTGGAAAAGGAGAATTTTTTTTTTTTAAACATCTAATTAAAAAAGCACAGTAAGCTGCCATGGGATAAGAAAAGGAAAACAAAGCATTAAAGTAAAACTACTCATTGCGATTATGAACAAATGTGGAAAAGGTTGATTGCTGACTGGGGAGTATTAAATGCATCTCTGTAGTTTAGGAACTGGCTGCTGTTATGTTTGGCTGTGAACACATTTAAGTGCGATAGGTGTGCAGTCTGTTCTGCTGTGAACTGCTTCACTCAGCATACCTGAAAACTTGAAGGATAAATAGGTCTGTCATTGGCCTTTTAATTTCATTTTACATAATCAAGCAATGCACTGTTTACTGATTTTTATATATATATATTTTTTTTTTTTTTACACACCTGCTGCCCTACTTGGAAACTTCTGAGAAACCTGGAAGCTTGTTTTTGCATGTCTAGAGCTGGTGCTTTCTATTTTCTGAAGGGTATTCTGTCTGGCATTGCACTTTTTTTTCCTTTAAAAGTTGTGAAGACTGCAAGATGGCAGATTGTCAGGATTTCAAGGAATGAAAAGCAGCAAACTTAGAATCTCTCTTCCTTAGAATCTCTCTTCCCTTGGGACTTGATCTCACGGCGTATTGAAGACTTCAGCTTTTGCTAACTTAGTGGTTGATGAGGAAATTCAGAAAATTTGAAATTGTGACCTTCAAGCTAGTCTTTAGGAACGAGGAAAATGATCTGCTACTTTTGTCTTCTTGTGCTGAAATTAATATAAAAATATCCTTTGCCTTCAATGAGAAGATCAGCATGTGCATTTTGGAATTGTGCCACTTAAATTGATACAGTGATGATAGCAGATATTTCTTTCTGAAGTCTTCATTTTGTTCAGGCAGGCAGAATAAAGTTATGTGAGTATTATGGGAGTATGAAGTATTGAATCATTTGGAAAAGTTTTAATTTTGACCAAAGTAATTATGAGATACTGTTTTGAGAAGAAAGTTACAGCCATTTTCTGCAACTGCATTAGCTGCTGACAGTAAAAATCTAATCTGGAAGAAGGTTGCTTATTGAATCCTTTTATTTGGACCCTAGAAGCAATTAAATGCTTAGAGCAATTTTAATTTCATTGAGGCATGAAATCTACAATTTGTAAAGATTGTCTTCATTTCAGTCATCTGGTTTATTTATCTTATTTGTTTCTGTTATATTATTTCTTTGCTTACAACAGTATGCTTTTTTGCTTGTTTATTGAGATATACTGTGTTTTGGAGCAGGTTCTTCATTATCTCCTATGGTTTGTGGTGTGGGGTTTTTTGTTTGTTTGGTTTGGTGTTTTTTTTTTTTTGTTTGTTTGTGGGTTTTTTTTTTTTTTTTTTTTTTTTTTTTAACATCAAATGTGTTTTAGGAAGACTCTTTTTATCAGATTGTTTTGCTGGCTGCCTTATTGCACACAGAGTGAAAGGAAGACAACACACAAAGCCTGCCTGGTGGAGAGATCTGTCCAGGGACAAGAGAGCTGCAGAGTCATGGTTCTGACCTGATTTTCTTTACAGCAACAAGCAGCAATAGATAAATACAAATACAGAATGAGCTGTGCTGTCCTATGAGGTGATGAGCGTGTACAGCTATCTCTGTCATGTAGCCCTAAACAGGGCTGATCCATCTGAGTTTCCCTTAAGGTGGTACATCTCAAGGCTGTTCCTGCTTAGTTAATTAGGTAATTTTGTGGATTTTATTTGTTCCCCCAAAAACTTTGCACTCAGGAGTCAACATTTTGTTCATCTTTGCAGTAGCATTTCTGGTGACAAAAATGTCAAAAGATGGGAAAATGAAGAGCAAGCCAACGAAGGGTACTTCTGAGCACTACTGAATATCCTAGCCCTTCCTCATGTTAGCATTGGGAAAGCTGTGGCTTGAAAGTATGCACAGAATCCAGTGTCGAGCTGTAGACTTTACATGCAAATGTAAATTTTAGGCTGTTGTGGTGTCACTGGCTCTCAGCAGAGCTCAGGATGCCTAGTGAGAAGTGATGCTTCTGCAAACTTAATTGAACAAGTAAGTCACAGGGAAAGAGAATATGTCTGCAGTCAGTAGGTTCACCTGTCCTGTCTCCTGCAGAGGTTCGCTGCCATCAGAACAAGAATTTAGCTTGAAGTGTACCTATCTAGTTAAAGAAGTTCTATGTTTTTTTTTACTTATTGTTCTCTCCCTTGTAAAAAATAAAAACAAAGCAAAAGGAAAAAAATTGACAAAATTAATCCCTTGGATTCCTGCTGGATTTCTTTAAGGGAATTGCAACATTGCTTCCTTACAAATATGCATGAATTTGTATAAATGCATTACTCCTTTGCTTAGGGCTATGGTAATATGCTATACATTTGGAAGGTGATTCTGAGTGATTTGTTGAATGCAGTGTTATTGAAGTTAATGTGTATCTGAGAGTGCATTGAAAGTGTTTGCATTGGGAAAAATATCCTGCCACAACCTAGTTTTGCTAAAGACTTGTATTGATGCCCAAAGCTAGTCTCTGGCCTCCAAAACCTGCAGTAGATCAGAAGGCATTGGAGATGAAACTTTTAATTTGTAAACAGATAGTCAATTCTACTTTTATTCTTCCCAGCCTTATCACCCACATCACTCTGATGCGTAAAATTGCTTTGACATTTGGTAGTTGATTGTCTTTTGGATTCGATTCAAAGTTGACTTTGTTTTTCAGACCTGGATTGGTTAGGGAAAAGTACTTGAGAACTGGTAAAAGCCTTTAGTGCTTTTAAGAGTCATCTTTAAAACAGTGTAATTGCCTCTGCTCTAATGAAATGTAATATGGTGGGGGAGGCGTAGGTATCAAAGGAGGAATGTTTGCTCCGGTACGTGTCCTTTTGAAATCAGCTCCTGCTGCATCTTACTTGCTCCTTTGGGGGCCCCTTCAAGAACAAGAAGTAAGAGTTGCAGCTGAGTTTGATGCTAGAGCTTGGAGGTTCTGACAGAGGAAGATTACGTTAGAGTCCACACTAAAAACCTGTTGAATGTCACTGGACTCCTCTCACTGGCTTGGAGAGCCTTTGTGCTGGGCCTAAGCAGTGACCTCTAGCCGGGACACATCTCGGACAACTGGCACGATAAGCAGCGGGTATACTTGCTAACATGCTTTTAACATTCTAGTAAGGTTCTGAAAGCTTAGAAAAATGAAAAGACTATATTAATTATGAATGTACAACTGCAGCACAAGTAAAATCTGTGCTGGAAGTAACATGGAAATGAAATTAAGTACGCTGCTGTTGCATCCCCAGTGCAGAGTCCACTAGTGGCGAACAAATCTTGTTTCAAAATATTGGTTTTGTGTAGGCACTGTGTTCCCATACTCTACCCAAGTAGGGGAAAAAGGGGGTGAATTTAGGTTAAGCTGGAGCAACTATATCATTGTCAGAGGGTCCTTAAATAACCTCTGGCACTAAAGGGTTAATACATAATGAAATAAACTCTGCCATGCACCTTCCCAAATTTGGCCTCCCAGGGGAGCAGAGCTAAAGGATCCTGCTGTATATACCTGCATTGTCAGGAGGTTTCCTCCTACCCAGGGGACTGTGGTAGTCCTACAAGAGCTCCCATTTGTCCTCACTTGACTGGGAATTGGCTTGAACTCTGGAGTCGGTAATGTTGCCCATGGTACCCAAGTGTCCGCTGCAATGCCTGCCCCTTACACGAGTAATAACAAAGAAAAATGTTATATTTAATGGTGTTCAGAGAAGAGTGAGGGAATAGCACGGAGCCTACAATTTAAGAGGTGGTGGGTACTGTATCAAAATGTATTTATTGACAGTTTATTTAAGAAATATAAATTCTAAATTGTTCTCAGTGTGCCTAATTGGTCTGGGGAGGTAAGCTTGAAGGCTGGTTGCTTGATATTGTACTTATTTCATTTCTCATTAACTGTGTTTCTGCAAAGGTATTCACCTGCTCAGACAGTATCAGTATTCCCTTATTTGAACTCTGTCTGCAGGTATAAAAGGGAGAAAGGCACTTCACTGCAAAAATTAATGCTTTCTGGTGAAAATATGTGCTGGAGTGCCTTTTATTATGAATACAGCCTGTGGTTTTGATGGGTACTCTTAGCTGTTTGATGGAGGGGGTTGGTAAGAGCATAAGAGAATAGATTATAAAACTGGAGCAGGCTAGGAAGTAGTCTCCAGCTGAAAAAAACAAGTTGTCTGCTTCTTTTATGTTTCTCCTGATAGAACAGAGCATTAGGGAATAAAAAATGCATGAGCAGTGAGAACTTTTTAATTGGAAAAATAAATAAATTAAAGCAACATAATCCAAATATGGGAATCCAAGATTTCTGAGTTCTTATAAATAAGATATTCTGGCTGCCAACCTGAGGTTTTCAACTTATCTAAACAAAGTCCTATGACTTTAATTAAAGTGTAATAAATTTAAAGAAGGTTAAGGGATGTATTTAAAAGAGGGATTCATTGCTTTACTTACTGTAAAACACTCTCTTGAGAGATGAGATGGCATGGAGGCAGTGTTATGCAGCTGGGTAATTTACCCTCAACATTTGAATATGATTTGGTGACCCAGATGGCTTCTCTACTCTTTAAGCTGTAGCAGAAACTGTCAGCGAAGTGGTTACTTGGGTAGAGTGCTGTCATTGTGCAGTACAGGTACACTCAACTTCAGGTCTGTGGTATTGTGGATTGGAAGTTCATTTTCACCTACTGATTGTCCCTTTTGTTTGTCATAAAGGCTGTAAACTTTTTAGCATAAGGGAGATCTCTAGCTGGCATATCATGTCAGGTGCTGTCAGGCCTGTGTCATCAGCTATTGTAGTTAAGCTGCAAAGAAATTTTCAGGATGCATTCAGCATCAGTTGAGAAAAGATTATTATTTTTTTTTTTAAGAAAGTTTTTTAATAGCCAGAGTTTTTCATCGAATGGCTAACACATCAGCAGAATGGTGATAAGGGTGTGACCGAAGACTGAAATATGGCATGTCTTAACTCTGTCCCTGATTATGATGAAAAATAATATTTTTCATCCTAGATTAATCAGTTTAATTTTTTTTTTTATATACTACATTGATAGAATTGGGAAAAGGCTATGAGTATTTATTAAAGTGCAGAAAAAGTATTGTAGAAAACAAATTATAACAATCTGTACCTGTGCCTGACTGTCTTAGATCCTTTGATCACCCCTGGAAGGCAGCAACCACTCATAGGCAGTACAAGTACCTGGGGCACTGTGCTGCAGCAGAGAGGCCTTGCACAGCTCCTGCTTGGAGTGAAGCAGGCATCTCCTTCGGGTTCTTTCAGGAGCTGGTCCAGGTCCTGCTGATGTCAGATCCTAAAGAGTAGAATTCAGCCTCTGGGAGTTTGGTTAATGGGAGCTTGCGGCACTCTCCTGAGTTTTAGGGACCTGTGGAGCCAGAGTTTGGCAGCAGCAAAGCCCAACTACTGCTGAATATAGGTTTAACAGTGTGTTTTCTTTTTGTTCTAATCTAGAACTGGGGACTTGTGCTGCTTCCCAGTAAATTGAAAATGTTGATAGACAGGTTGATTACTTCAACAGCGCAGGAACAATGTTTTATGCCTTACCATTGGCATCCTGCATTCATTGTATCTGTATGCTGTGGATATGTCAGAGAGAGGGGATGGATAATGGTAGAGGAAATAATCTTAAATTAAGACTGGTAAACCTCAAATGATCTAGTCATTTCCTAAAGTGTGTGAATAGCTGTATTATCCTGTTCTCAAATGTGTCTTGCATTGGTCCAATATACAGTTAGGTTTGTTTTTTTTTTTTAATATCAAAAGAATACGCCCTTAAATTGGGATGATTTACTTACAAGAGCAGTCTCTGAAAGTTTAGCCTGAATAGTTTGAAATGTGTCTGGCTGTTTGTTTCTATGGAGTATTTTCAGGGGAAATCTCCTGTTACTTGGTCCTATTTTATTTTCATTTGTTGGAGTGCTGATGGGGGTCATATGAACAGAGAGGTGATCATGGTCATTTGAGAATCAAGCAGATAGAGAAAATGTTTGGAGTTTTTCTTTCAGATTATAAAAGTAATTATCTTGCTCCAGCCAGGCAGATTAACTGAGATCTGAAACATAAATGAACTCTTCCGTTTGAAGTGGTTAGCTAAACTCTGGAGCTTGGAACTGGAAGTCACATAGGGTAATACTGGAGCTGAATTGAAAATTAGTGTAGTATAATTTTTAATAAAAGCATTAGACTTTTGCCAAAGAGCAGACGAGAACCCCTCTGAACTATTCAGAAGCTGACTTGAGGTCTGAGTCTCAGGGTGTGAGAGGGTAACTGAGCAAGCGGGACTGAGACTGCTGAAGTTTGTGAAACTAGTCCAGAGTTTTCTGAAGTGGTTTAGTACCTGGGGAGTCTGTCTTTGGTGATTCAGAATGGCAATAATTCCCAAAAGGTAATTCTTCTTGGAAATCTGATCTTATAAAAATTCTCAAGTTGACTGCAGGGAGGTGGAGAAGTCAGTAGTGAAAGAATCGGCAGAAGATGCATTACTTAATTGAGCTGCGGTTTTAGTGGCATTCCCTTCAGCATGTCAAAAGTGAAAGCAAATAAACTAGCACTGTGCCAACTAGTGCAACTAGGACTTCCTCAGCCCTAGCTGAATCTTACTGTGTCACGCCAGCCACTTACCTTAAACTTGACTGGAGGATGTGCCGTGCGGTATCCCTGAGGTGAAGTCCTGGCCCCAGTGAAGTCTGCAGTGGAAGCTCTCATTGACTTCAACTGAGCCGTGCTTTCACCTCCCGAGCATATCAGATGTTGTGAGAAATGAGCTCCCAACCTGAGTGCTGTCCCTGGAGAGTGCTTTTCAGTGTCTGCCTGGCAGTTTCCATCAAAACTTAATTTTAGAACCAATATAATGGCTTGTTCTGTGTTTACTGTATGTTTCATACACTTCCTCAGTCATGGCCAATTAGTTATTATGGAGAGAGTGCAATGTTGTCCTTCAAACCACCGAGGGTAAAATGGGCAGCTGAAAAACACCGTGGGAAAATGGAGATATGGGTTATCCGATGAACCTGCAGTGAGAACTGAGGAACGTGGAGTGAATCAGCCCTCTGGGAGGTTACAGGGACAGCGGCTAATGGGGAGGAGTGGCAGCTCCAGGGAGAGCCCAGGGCCATTGCACAGTGCTGGGGCAACGCTAATGGGAGGGCTCTGGCGGGAGCGTGGCAGCAAAGGCAAGGTGTTAACAAGCAAAGCCTGTGGTCCTCAGCCTGCAGTTACCTTCCCTCACGAAGGGAAATTGGCTCCGGAATATGGATGAGATTATGGTTATACACAAATGGTTTAGTGACAACATGAACCCCTTGATGAGGCGATCCTGTGACAAGATACCCTGTAAGGCAATTAACTTTTCAGCAGATGATTTTTTGGAGGGGGAGAAAAGCTGTTTAGTAGAAAGAGTCCTTTTAAATTTATTCTTTGTAGCAGTGCAAAAGGGAGTTGGAATCAAAAGCCTGATTCTTCTTGAGGTTGCCCCTGTCTTACTGTACTAGGGAAAGTGACTTTGGAGTTGAGAGTAGCATGAGACAGAAAAGAGGAAGGCTGCATATATTATGTGAAGAGGGCTATTTCTCAGCTGTACGCTTGCTGTGCTTCAGGTTCTGCTGTAATTGCCAGTTGTGAAGACCCACGTGCTACAGATCTTGGGCCAGGGACTGTCACGTCCCTGTGCAATTCAGGTAGATGTAATAAAAGCAAAGATTCATGCAAGTTCTCATTCAACAAATGTCTTGTGGCACACACAGACAGTAATCTTAGATTTTTTTTTTTTTAATTTTTTTTTTTCCCATGACAGAATGGAGATTACATAAGCTATGTAACTATGGTTTTACCTCTTTGTTCTGGCAGAATTTTATTTTGGGGTTAATTTTACTGCAAGACCTGAAGCACCAGTGCCGCTTTGTGCTGTTATTATGATGCATATTTTTACCCTGTTGCTTTCTGATGTAAGATAGGCTTAATAATTTACTTCTTGTTTCATAAATACTTTAATAGAGTTATTTTAATCTCATATCCATCTCGCTCTAAGGACCTTTTGTTTAATTTGTTGGAGAAGAGCTTTTCTTCTTTTTATATCTGGGAAGAACCTATTGAATTAATTTCTCCCTCTTATTTCTAGAATCTGTTTTGAATTGCTTAGTCTTGGTTTACTGATATGTGGCATCTGGGATGTACTCTGAACATTTGGTTCATCAGAGATGGGCTTCTGGTATGGTGTTTTGTATGGTAACAAATGAGAGTGCTGTGCTTTTAGCTTTTTTTTTTTTTGTTAACAGTTTGCTTTGTTCAGTTTAGAATCTGATTCAAAGCTTGCAGAGGTTAAAGGGTGTCTTTTAGTGACCTTGTGAGTTTTAATGTTGTCTTCATTTATAAGTGGACCTGTCTCCTTGCCTGTAGTGTGGATACTTGTGTGCATCATGAAAAAACCCCTGCTACTACATTTCATGCGCTGGTACGCCGATAGCAGTAGCTGCTCACAAGTGGTAAAAAGATACTAAAATACCTTTTGAGTCAGGTATTTATTTGAAAAGTAATATTTGAGCTATGTGACTCTTAACTCTATGTTGAGATGTTTTAAAGATAGGTACCTAAATTCATCAATTGATAAGGGTTGTGGGTGTTGATTTTTATAAGAAAGTCTGTGTATGTAGATAACATCTCCCTCTGCACTTGAGGTGAGGCATTGTTTTGACCCAGGCACCACCTTAAGCACTGCTGTAGCAAGCAAGCTGAGCATGGTAAAAGTTGTCATCCTCACCAGAAACAGTGACGAAGTACATTTCTCTTGTGCTTCCGCTACCTGGAGATGATGTGCAAGTTTTACAGGCAATGCCAAGACCATGAACCACATGCTATTTACCTTGGATTTACCAGGTTAAAATGGACTTTCAGGAACACTATTAAAGTGAAAAATAAAAAGGTTGCTGTTGTGGTTTAATGCTGGTAGGCAGCTAAGCACTGCACAGCCACTGCCCCCACAGCGGGACGGGGAAGAGAATCAGAAGGATGGAAGTGAGGGGAGGGGAAAAAAGTGAGCTGAGGTAAAGATAGTTTAATAGGTAAAGCAAAAGCTGTGTGCAAAGCAAAAGCAAAATAAGGAATTAATTCCCTACCTCCCATTGGCTGGCAGGTGTTCAGTTGATTCAAGGGCTTTTGTCTCATGTAACAGTTACTTGGGAAGACAAGTGCTATAACTCCAAATGTCCCCCTGCCATCCCTTTCTTCTTTCTCCCAGCTTGTATTGCTGAGCACGATGTCGTGCGGCACAGGTTATCCGTTGGGTCAGTTGGGGTTAGCTGTCCTGGCTGTGTCCCCTCCCAGCTTCTTGTGCACCCCCAGCCTGCTCGCTGTCGGGGCAGTCGGAGAAACAGAAAAGGCCTTGACACTGTGCAAGCACTGCTCAGCATTACCTAAGACATGGATGTGTTATCAACATTGCTTTGGTCACAAATCCAAAGCATCGCATCATACCAGCTGCTTTGAAGAAAATTAACTCTACCCTAGCCAAAAGCAGTGCAGTTGCCAAAGCTGAAAGGTTTAATAACTATTTGGGTATCAAGCTAGTTGGCTTGATACTGAAAATCCTGTATTTCCGTCTGAAAAATTACGGATAGTGCATGTGCAGTAAAGTGCAAATTGCTCTGGATACATCACATGTAAGATCCAGTTGACCTCGTAATTTGTCATATTTTTTTTTTTTTTCACAACTCTTGAAAATCCTAAGCAAATGGCCAAATTTCTATTTCTGCCTAGAATCTGAGTCAAACTATTTTCTGGATTTCTTGCACTTTCAGGATGTTTGTTTGCATGAAGATGAGTAAGCACTGTAGTCTTGTAGACAGGCTCTTAGCCGAGGGTTTAGACACTTAAGAGTGTTATAGTCAGGAAATTGTATCTGTTTTGTCATTTGCAAAATAAAGTTAATAATATTGACCTTGTTTGTAAAGGTGTTTGAATTCACCTCAGGATTTCTAGATGAAAGTTACCATACAGGTGTAGTATTCTGAGAAAGATGGATTTCTGCCCTTCACATGGCTGATGTATCATTTAGCGGGTCCAGTCCACTACTTTGAATCAATAACGATGGCTGGTTTCAGTTTAATGCCCAGGAAATACCGGTAAAATTCATTAATAGCTTTGTAGGAAACTGAAAAGCCTAATGTGTTTTGTAAATAAAGCCCCACATGGGCAGATAATATGTCTGTGAATTTATCCATATTCTATTTATGTGTAGAGAATTAAACCCCCAAGCCTGACAGTGAAATGTGGTCTTCTAACCATCTTGCATTTGTTTAGTTTCCTGCCGTTTGTTTGAGGATCTTGAAAGTTAATTTGAATGAAAAAAAGAGAGTGCTCATGGAGTTTTATTTAAATTCATTTATATTTTGAAGTTTAAATTTGTAGCTGGAATAGTTAAATGGAAAAGTAGAGTACATTCACTTTATCTCTGTGATTATACAGGAAAATTCATGAAATCATTTGGGTGGCAGAGTTTGAAGAGAACTTAAAAAACTGAGCATGCACTCTTGAGTCTTTTACCTAACATATACTATTACTGGACACCTATTTTTTTTTTTTTTTTTCCTGCCAGAGCTGAAAAATAACTTTTGATTAAATAGTTGGCAGTTACTATTGTATATTCAGAGTTTAATAACAAAAAGCTTCCCTCAAAACCTGAGATTTTTATCTAAATTGCTTTCCTGTTAAGTGATTGTGAACTCCTATACTATGACAGAGGAGATAGCATGAGAAATAAAATTTTCCCTCAGGAAGATTATTTTTTTCTGAAACAGAACACTGGAAACTGAATGAATAATTCAGTTAAAGTTGTTCCAGAACTGAATGCATGTCAAATAATGCATCCTATCTGTAAACGCTATCAAGAAAATCCAATCATGTTAGTATTGACACATTTTCATTTGGAAGCATATAGAAAATGGGTTGAAAGAGAAATACATGAAGGTATTCTAGTATTTCTTTTCAAAATTATTTCTTAATCCCTTCAGGAGAGTAGACGTAAAGACAAATGCCAATATTGTATCTTAAAGCTAGAGACTGATATAATCATTGGTTTCTTTACACAGTTGAGATTCAGAAAACCCGTTGGACAAACTTTTTGAAGTGGCTAGTTATTTTTATACAATGACCTGTGTCATTTGCTTTTTCAGATGTACTGAATCTTTGCCACCTCAGCTGGAGATGGTAACAATGGTCAAGGTGGTCCACATCTCTGCAAATTAGATTAGGAGAAAGACAAAACATGAGGGAACCTGACTCTCTCCTCTGTCTTTCTATTACAGAAGTTGAGGGTGCTGTTTCAAATCCTCTGCCATGAACAGTGTGTTATTTTGTGTGACTTCTCCATACCCTTCAGTTTATTTAAAGGATCTGAACATCCAGATGGATGTATAGCGGGTAACGAATGGTTGCAAGAGAATGTCAGTTTTGAGGATCAGGTTTTGAATTGCAAAAATCTGTTTTGATGATTCACCCTGATGTCAGCAAGTGCTTCTATGCAGTGATTGCAGGGGCCTTCAGAGAGTGATTAATTTACTGTAAGATGAATCACACCCTAGAAACACTTATGTCTCTTCATTAAATAAGTGAGTCTAGCGGACTAGCTCCACTGTAGGGGT
Organism: Chlamydotis macqueenii; assembly: GCF_036417535.1. Lineage (NCBI taxonomy): Eukaryota > Metazoa > Chordata > Aves > Otidiformes > Otididae > Chlamydotis > Chlamydotis macqueenii. The sequence continues at coordinate 67,753,049 of NC_141560.1, read as the reverse complement.
AAACTTTTGAGACATGTAAAATGGGGTGTGACGAATTCAATACCTGGTCGCTACATGGGAATTTATAGCTTCATAAGAGTAAGTGTGGCAGCCATATCAGGAACAAAAAGCCTGTTCTTGGGTCAGTAGAGACCAGGAAGTGAGAAATGAGGTTTTTGTCATGTCTCAGCCACAGGAGTACATAGACTGCAGCTTTTTTTTTTTTTTTGTAATTGTATTTCTAATAAAAGAAATTGCTCTACTTCATATCTAGCCCACAAATTTGAGAAAACGTTCCTATTTTAGTTACCTTCTTATATTTTAGATCTGAAAAAATTTGGAAATTTCATTATTTGGTGTGCTAGTTTGTAGTAACTGTTGGAGTTGTCATCTATTTTATTGTTCAGAATTTTAGGCAGTTGCATCTCCTGATCAGTCCGTGTTGGCTGATGTATTCTTATGTGAACAGACACAAAGTTTATTTTCATGTTCAGCTAAATATTTCAGCTATTTCCAAAATGCTTCTGGTGTGGCAAATATTATATGTATGAAGTGGAGCTGCATCTCCACGAAAGTGGAAATACTCTCCAACTGTTTACTTTTGCTTGTTAGTTGTGTATAAGAAATCTTCTTTGCTCCAGGAGACAATTCCATGTCACATTTTTTCTAGAGGAAATGTGGCCTAGTGCGTGAGGCAGTTATGCCCAGTCTGGTGGCTTAGATCTTGGGCAATATCCCTCCCTGACTCAGTCTTTATGATCTTGGTTAACCAGTTAGTCTTCCTGTGTTTCAGTTTGCACACATGTAAAATAAGCGTATTTCCTTATTTTACCAGAACATTATAAAGCTGATAAAAATAATTTTAGATAGCGTGTGTGGAAGGGAAACGTCTCCTTGTCCAACAGAGCTTGCTTTCTAGAGAGGCTCTTTGTCTACGCGGAGAAAGATGTGTGTATGTGTATTTGCATGCAGATATTTTAGATATGCTTCCTTTCAGGAATCCACTGATTATTTTATAGATTTTCTTTTTTTCTCTATATTGTATTCATTATTTCACAGGCACTTGTTTGGAGTGTGTCCTTGAAAAAGGTGTTTCTGAGGATTGCAGAAGAATACTTAATAAATCAAAGTGTGCAGGTAGGGTAGAGATACAGATACGAAACACAAGGATATCATGGGTCTTTGTCAATTAGCCGGTATTTTTATTACTACGTTTAGCTAAATGGATCCGTGGCTGGTGAATGTATTCTGAGCATGAACATTTCAAGAAAGGAGGATTGGTTCATGTTTATTGGTTCAGGTTTATGTTTTAGCTTCTTTGAAATATGTCAGCATAAAGTAGGGGCAAATCAAGCTTTCTCTTGGAAAGTGAATGCAGTAATCATAAATCTGAAAGACTGAAGTATGGAGTAGAGCTTCCATAAACCTAGAAACCTGGGTCTCCTCATGCTGGAGAGGCTATTCAGTCTGCAGTAGTTTTAGAGACTGCGGTTCCCTGGAGTCCTCTTTCTAAGCATTCCTGTTCTTGTGGAGTGCATTGCGCACTTCTCTGTATGGGTATCAAAGCCAAATGTATTGGAAACTGATCTCCAAGGAGCTCTAGACCAGCACTTCATAAACTGGAAGTGGAGTAGATATAATTTAGCTATTCATATGTCAAATGCTAGGTATTGGTCAGGCATGGATAAAGCCATAGAAGGTGACACACCCTAAGCCAGAAAATCAAGCAAGGGAATGAGAATGATGTGGAAGCTTAACGTAGCTGTAAAAAAAGAAGTATCTTTTTGTGTCTATTCAGCAACAGTAGTTTTTGAGCCTGAAAACCACCTCTTTTCTTCCAAAAGAAAACCAGTATAGGAAGGGGAGCAGAGTAAGGATTTTTCCCACTTCACAAGCAATAGTCATAAGATAATTTCACCTTTAAGTAGTAACTTTCTCATTACACTTTGAGATACATTACAAAATCTTTGTGCTTTATGGGTTTGTCTAAGTGTGAAAAACCCCTGAGAAATCACCTGACTAATCAGTAATATTTGATAAATTTGTAAGTGGCATACATATATGTGGCTAATCCTAATGTTTGGGTGAAACCCTGTTTCCAACTATTTACGCAAGTGCCACTTTAATTTTGTGTGGACAGGATGTCTTCAATACCCATGAAGTCACTCCTCTTCTCAAAAACCTACTCTAAGAATGCTGCACTGCTTACAATGTTCTTGGAATTTAAAACATGGACCTGGCAGCCAGGAGACGTGCCCGGTTCCTGGCTCTACTCCAGCTGCACATCAGTCAGCTCTGCTGGCTGTCAGCTGCCAATGCTGGTGAAACTTTGTTCACTGATATTTGAAAAAGTTTGTTTTCATCTTTATTAAATCCACTGATTGAGAGTTTGTAATGCGATCGTGTGTCTTGCTCATATTAATTCAAAAGCTTTTTCCGTGTACTTCCGGAGTTTTTCTTTGTGTAGCTATTTTACTTTTGCATAGCAGCTTCCAGTCTTGCTGGAAAAGTTCCTTGGATTTTTTTTGCATCACTCTCCTTTTTTTTTTTTTTGTCAGGAGTTGCAGGGCTCTTGTTTGTGTGTGGTGGGTTTTTTTTTTGGTTTTTTGGGGTTTTTTTTGTTTGTTTTTTTTTTTTTTTTTAAAATTTTAACTCTTCTCAGTTAGAGAGGTAGTATATGGTGAACCATGTTCCTTATGATTCCTTTTTTTTTCTTTTTCCTTGAATTCAGATATGCTTTTTGACCTTTTCATTTGACAAGAGTATAGAGGGGATTATAGGGTGATAAGATGTGTGTATGCTTGCTGCAGCTTTTTTTGCTGATGTTTAACAGTATACAGTAATAAAGTAAGCTCACATTGTTTGCAAGCCAAATAGTGTCAACCAAAACATTTTTTTTTTTTTACATAGGAAGATAAGCAAGGACTCATCTACATCTCATGCTTTCTCTTGAGTCCTAAGCCTGTTACTCCATGGGCAGTTCTAGGGGGAAGAAAACCAACCAGTCTCTTAGACGTGCATGGAATAAGGCACAAACCAACCTTTATTGAATCCCTTAATTTAAGGTAAATACCTGCTTCAGAAATTGAATTAGAGTAGAACAGTAGGGGAATATGGGGGATTTTGAGTGTGTGTCTTGTGACTGGCACTTTCTGAGGAGATTCTGGAAGAAAGGTCACTACAGTCTTTTCCACAAAGATTGAAGATCTTTGTTAAATCATCAGAAAAGACAAAATAAACCACTTTAGCCTGTCTCTAATTTGTCTTCCTTATTTGCTGTTGTTGAACTGTCACATAATAATGTCAGTTAGGTTTTGGTTTTTTTTTTTTTTTTTTTTTTGGTTTGTAATTGCAGACAGATATTGTAGAGTTCCTTTATAAACTTTAACTAGACCAGGTGAATGAAAATCAAATATTCTTCCATAAGTAGTGTTGTTCAGCTGGTCAGCACTGGGATTTTATCTGTTAGCAGAAATTGAGTTCTTTATGGAATATTGACTAGTCTTTTTACGAGATTAGAAATTTTCCAGTGAGGACGTTATTAACATGAGTCATGAATAAAGATGTGTTATACATCCAAAGAGAAGTTCCTGATATGATAGTGCATTTCAGTGATTGGTTTTCTCAAGAGGCATATCAATACTTTGTTCCTCGTTCAGCATTTTGAAGCAGTTTTGCGTTTGAGGAGATCTTCGGTTTTACATGAGGTATGGTGGAGGGGTCTACTTACACTTTAAAATACTGATACAGATGCTACATACAAAAATTCCTATAATTCTGCAGACATGGTTTAAAAGAATATAATCTTGTTTTGCTGTTTGAACAGGTAAAAAGCTCAGCATGGTAATTTATAGATAGTAAGAAGTAATTAACTAGTGGAGGCAGAAATTTCCTAGACCTTTGAATGTATCCTGTATTTTAAAACAGAAGGAGGTAGATTCAGACTGGATATAAGGGGAAAGTGTTTTACAATGATGGTGATGAAACACTGGAACAGGTTGCCCGGAGAGATGGTGGCTGCCCCATCCCTGGAAACATTCAAGGCCAGGCTGGACGGGGCTCTGGGCAACCTGATCTGTTTGGAGATGTCCATGCTCTTTGCAACCCTAACAATTCTGTGATCATATTTTTGAAACATCATGAATTAGAGCTGGTTATAATTACAATTAACCAGAGCAATAAAATCGTGAGTATTAGAAGTCTTCTGACTCCTGTACTCACGTTCTTAAGCTGGAATTTTAATGTAACTGTTTTGTTCTTAGGTTTGAGACTTTTGTTGTTGTTTTTTTTTTTTTTAAGGAAATGGTAAGTTTGCCTCTAGTTTTTTTTAGATTGCTTCCATTTGGTTTTGACAAATGGTTTCCTTCTTTTCTGGATAAGCAAAAGTGTGTGGAATATAAGACTCTGTACTTTGACATAAAAAACTTTATAGACCTTTCTTGAAGTTCTTCAATACTGTGAGGTTACTCTAGGCTTTTGCAAATGTACGATTGTTCCAATAATGTAGTATTGTGCCTTTGACCTTGGCTGGATGCGTGGTGCCCACCAAGCTGCTCTATCACCCCCCCTCCTCAACTGGACAGGAGAGAAAAAAACACAATGAAAGGCTTATAGGTCAAGTTAAGGACAGGGAGATCACTCACTAGTTACCATCATTGGCAAAACAGACATGACTTGGGGAAATTAATTTAGTTTATTACCAATCAAATTAGAGTAGAGTAATAAGAAATAAAATGAAATCTTAAAACACCTTTCACCTACTTCTCCCTTCTTTCCAGACTCAACTTTACTCCTGATTTTCTCTATCTCCTTCCCCTAAATGGCACAGGGGAATGGAGAAATGGGCGTTGCGGTCAGTTCATCACATATTGTCTCTGCTTCTCTTTCTTCCTCACACTCTTCCCTTCCTCCAGTGTCGAGTCCTTCCAGCTGGGGACAGTCCTCCATGGACTTCTTCAACGTAAGTGCTTCCCATGAGTTGCGGTTCCTCTTGAACTACTCCAGCATGGGTCCTTTCCATGGGGTGCAGTCCTTAAGGAATGGACTCCTTCAGCACAGGTGCCCCACAGAGTCACAAGTCCTGCCAGCAAACCTGCTCCAGTGTGGGCTTCTCATTCCATGGGATCACAGGTTCTGCCAGGAGCCTGTTCCAGCACAGGCTCTTCGTGGGATTGCAGCCTCCTTCGGATGCATCTACCTACTCTGGCATGGGGTCCTCCATGGGCTGCAGGTGGATCTCTGCTCCTCTGTGGACCTCCATGGGCTGCAGGAGGACAGCCTGCCTCACCATGGGCTGCAGGGGAATCTCTGCGCCAGTACTGGGGATGCCTTCTCCCTCTACTTTGCTGACCTTGGGGTGTGGAGACTTGTCTCTCTCACATATTCTCACTCCTCTCTTCTGGCTGCTGTGTTGTGCCACAGTTTTTTTTTTTTTTCCCCACCTTCTTAAATGTCTTATCACAGGGGTGTTACCACTGTCATCTATTGGCTTGGCTTTGGCCAGTGTTGGGGTCCATCTTGGAGCCAGCTGGCATTGGCTGTGTTGGACACAGGGGAAGCTTCTGGCATCTTTTCACAGCAGCCACCCCTGTGGCCCCTCCCCACTACCAAAACCTTGCCATGCAAACCCAATACAACAAAAAAATCAATGATTACACTTGGTGAGCCTGTGCTAGAAACACTTGGAGTATAAATGGGAAGATAACTGTGCAATGACTTGTGTTGTCTGACTAGTATTTTTCTTTGGTGTTCATTTTTCATGTTCATTTTAAAGGCATAGCTTTAAAGAAAGAAGAAAAATAATTTCACCCCTTTTAAACATAGAGATAATTTCACCCTTGTAAGCTACACATCTTCACGCATTCAGAGTCTTTTCTGTTGGCTGTCACGCTGCTGTGATTACACAGCAATACATACTCCCTGTGAGCTGGATAGTAATGGAAATGTATTTCATCATCTTCTCAATAATCCTTATTAAGCATGCTGGTTTTGTTGTGAAGCAGTAAGTTCGTGGCTCCCACCGATGTGACATGGCAATATGAGAATCCAGTCAGTAACTCTGGTCTTGAATTTTTCATATTCCAAACCAATGATATCATTGTTGTAGTGGTCCGAGATCCTGAAAAGGGTGTTATGGAAATGTCATTAAAAATTTTTTTCCTAAAAAATAAACAACCCAAGCAAAACCTTTTAAAATCTCCAGATAACTTATTTTAGTGAATTTGAAAGTGCTATGTTAACAGCAATTTTTCATGAATTAATTTTAGAAATTTGGTGTGTAGATTACTGCATTCATGTGGAAGTTTATACAATACATAAAGTTTGCTTACAGAACTCATGCTACTTGTTGTCATTGTTACTATTTCTAGTTTCTTGAAGAATAGCCAAGAAAATCACCCTGTAGTGCTAGGTACCAAACATACAGGGAGGTCCCATTCCGTACCAGGCTGGTATGAGTGATGTGGGCAAGCTGGATGTGCGGTAGTGTCAGTGCACGTGAGCACGCGGGCCACGTAAATTCAATAACGGCAGCAAATGGGAGAAGTGGATAAAACAAAAGGTCCAGGTGCAAGGGTGAATAACATAAATGTAGAAACAAAAAAGCCATAGGAGTAGAGGTGGAAGAAAGTTTCTTCATGAAGTGTGGTCAAGCTTCTAAAAAGTCTGAAAATTCCAAAGGGTGGTTTCTCTGGTTGGATCTTGTGTGTGACTATGCTTTTTCTTCAGAACAGGTAGTTGAGTTTGAAGGATGCTCCTAGGCTAGGATGGTCCTGTTTTATTGTTTTCCCTACTATGATGGATTCTGGCATTGTGTTTCTTTAGCCTAGTGCTCCACAGTTGCTGAGGCTGCAATTTTATGCAGCCTTCATGTTAGTGATTTTAATAGTTTTTTTTTTCTGTTTTTTTTTTTTTTTTTTCTTTTAAAGTTGTAATATACCTTCAAAACTATCAATGATAAATATTGTGTTTAATGAAATGTTTTTTTCTTTGGTTCCACTTTCCATCTTTTATCATTAACTGATTTTGACTAGGAACTTTTCAGAGGAAAAAGAGGATTCAAGTAATGGCAATGTATTCCCTCTACAGGATTTATGAACGCATCATTGATCCCCCAGAAACGAATTTGGCACCTGAAAGCAGTTTATGGCTCGGACAGAGAAGCAGGAAACATGGGTTCTTTAAGGTAAGCCAATACAAAATGGCACATGAAGAAGGAAGTTAGTAAATAGTCAACAAGATATTTCTGATTAGTTATCTTACACTCCTGAAATCTGATTTTTATGAATTTTAGTAGAAACTGTGGACTTAAGCTTTGAGGCAGGTCTAATGCTTAGAGAAAAACGGCTCTTCCTGCAAGGTAGAATATCATAGTCACTGGCTGCAGTGCGCAGTATTTGGGGTTTTTGTTTGGTTTCATAGAATCATAGAATGGTTAGGGTTGGAAGGGACCTTCAAAGGTCATCTAGTCCAACCCCCCTGCAAGGAGCAGGGACATCCCTGACTAGGTCAGGTTGCTCAGAGCCTCATCCAGCCTGGCCTTGAACGTTTCCAGGGATGGGGCATCCACCACCTCTCTGGGCAACCTGTTCCAGTGCTCTACAACCCTCATTGTAAAAAAATTTTTCCTAATATCCAATCTAAATCTACCCCCCTCTATTTTAAAACCATTACTCCTTGTCCTATCGCAACAGGCCCTACTTTAGGTTTCACCTGCCTGCTGTGCTCTGCCTTGCCACTCCTGCAGACAGAATGAAACTGTGTGGGCAGCATCAGGGTCTGTTCTTTGCTTTCATCTTTAAACCTTCCCAAAACAACAGCTTCACTGTGGTCTCCTGGCCAGATAGTGATGGTCTTAATAACTCTTGAAGGCCATTTCCTCCTCAATTTCACATGCAGGATATCCTCGCCTTTCTGCTGTTTGCCTTGGGAGACTCTTCCTTGTTTGCCCCATCAGCATTGACTTCTAGAGCAGAGAAGGTCTTCTGGCCTGCGATCCTTGTGACTTTGGCAAATAGCTATTGTATGCAGTGCGTTTGCCTTGCTGCAAAACAGTAGATTTTTCTGTTCCTAGAGTACCTTCCTTCCTTTCTGTTTTTCTGAACTAAGTGTCACTGTGTTTCTCAACAGAGAGTGAATAGCGTGTCACCACATTTTGTTCATGGGCTGCTTTGTTCTTTGGAGCTTCCATTGCTTCCAGACAGCCCAGGCTGAAAGGCCGGGTTACTGCCGGGACTCAGGCTGCTCCTACCTTCTAGCTGGAAAGCCTGTCTTTTTCCATTTATGAGGTTCCCCAGACATCATCATTGAGTAGGCGAGTATGGGCATGAGGAACTTTTCAGAGGAAAAAGAGGATTCAAGTAATGGCAATATATTCCAGATTCAATTGATGGCAATGTATTTCCCAAATAGCAAAGGACAGAGGAATGACCTATGATTTGAAAAGCCCTCTCCTGTATGTTTTCTTTCAGCTTTTTTTGGCCCCTAGTGAGGTTATGTGATTTTCTGGTCAAGGCTGAATTGCTGAACCAACCAACCAACCAACCAACAAAATCCACCAACAAATGAAAACCACCCTCTCCACTGTAAAATTAATGCTTTTGCTTTGTAAGCAAGCTGCAGAAAAGTTTTTGATATTTCTTCCAGTTTTGGATAACAAGCCATGCTGCAAGTATTTGTCAGTGCAAGAGTCTATAGTGCAGTGATAGGCCAGTCTGCCTGGCCTCGATATTGGCATGGATCTGTTGCCAAGGTGATGTGCCACCCGCTCAGTTTCCCTTTGAAGCTCTCAGTTCGTAAAGACAATTTTACAAGTTGTTGTTTTTCTGACAACCTCTCCTCCAAGTCCCCAGATTTCAATAATCTAAGACAATTATTTTATGCTAAAATTATTTACAGTACGGTTGTTGTAGCGACTAACACTTTTAATGGTGAAACAGAGGTAAAAGCTAACTTTTAACTGAAATGACTGTCCAAGAGTTGTTTTGAACCTAGAGAACATTTCATCCTCCAGCAGCTGAGCTGTCACTGTAAAGTGAAATTGATAGTATTATTTTATTCTACAGCTGTTGTTTTTTTACCTCAGCTGCTTCCCATAATTCCACAGATGGTAAACATATGTTTATAGCTACGTAGGAAAAAAAGGAGTTATATTGGATTCGCCCATCTTAAATTATTTTATGCAGGCAGTCAGAGCCTCAGAACTCTGGGATATTATACGTTTGTAAATTAATATTTCTATGGGTTAACACTTTGGAAACAGCAGGGTAGCTAATGATATGCTAATGAGCTGACAGTTTTTATTGATCATAATGAAAGCCGACAAGTGCCTTACTTTGCTTTATGCATGCTTGACTATTTTACTAACTTTCTTCAGGGCAGAAATATAATTGGTTGTATTTTTTTAATCCTGCTTGAGAGTTTCAGAAATGTGGTTTTTTTTTTTTTTTCTTTTATCTTACTCATTGCAAAAACTTGGGATTTTGCCAGTTTGTAAAGAGTACACATCTCTCTATATATTTACATGCTCAGCAGGACCTCCCTTTCTTTTTTGGAGCAATTTGTTTCACTGTTTTAGCATATAAAAAAAAAAAATCTATTTTCCATAGTGTAAACAGAGATCTGCAGGGAAATAAGAGCATTAAAAAAGAATTAGCATTTTTGTATATATGTTGGAGCCGTGATAATATATGTAACCAAAAGCACTGGAAACTGTTCTGAGTATCTTCTTTGCTATTCCAAAAAATTTCTTACTTTAATGGTAGTTAATTAATTGTTGTGTGTCTCCATAAATGAATAGCATTAAAGCACATTTTGGGCCATATTCTCATGCCTGTTTTAGATCATAATTCTTCAGTATATCCGAAGAGGAAGGAGGGGATGCAATATTTATAAGTCACTGTGGCCAGCTGCTGCCATTTTTCTCATTTATGCTTTTGTTCCACATCCTTCCTTACGGTGATTATTCCACAAGTAGCCCTGCTGTGTGTGTGGCCTTGCTGGGGAATGAAGTGCGCTATGGTGTAATCAAGGCAATGGAAGTCTTGCCCCGTACAGCTAGTATTTCTTGCTAGTTGTAGCTTACAAGCATTTGGAGTTCAGACAAGATGGAATGGTTTCAGCACAGCAGTGGTGGGAGCGAATGCAGAGAGGACTTAAGATAGCTTTGTCTGTTTGCTTTGAAGGGAATCTCGTGAATTCACTTCCTTTGAAAAATACATACTGACCCTTCAGGTTTCTTTGTGTGGCCCAAAACCAAGATTTGTTTTAGTGCTAGAGAGTATAAATTATAATCAAAATAGGAAACCAGAGTAAATGCAAGTGGAAGGAGGAAGAGAGTCACACTGGATATCCAGGGAACCCTCACTCTAGGATGGATCTGATTGCTGTTAGGTTCAGAATTATCTGCCAAATTCATTTTATTGCTAGGGAGAACCCTTCCCCCTAAGGCTCCCTCCAAAGAGCTGCTGAAGAAATGAACTTATTAATGCATTGCTGACTAGGTGATTCGTGTCGAAATATGGTAATTTTCATATCTGCTACAGCAAGTTCTATTGATCCGGCTTCTGCATCTGGGGATTGTATAGTAGGTGCTTGAGAAGCATGTTTTTTTTTTTATTGCACAGCATCGTAGGTATACTTTGGGCCTCTGTAGTCACTTTGGTCTTGGAGTTTAGGTAAGGTAAATACAGTGCCAAGCGCCTGGCATGTGGCATGCCTGCCCTGCGTAGATGAGCACAGTGTTGATCTAGTGGAGATCTGGTGGTGGTGGCGTAGCATTGTGTAGGCGTAGGGTTTCGGGCACATCTGCTTGCACAGCTGTGTGACACACATTGTGGGAGAAATAGGTTTTAAAGAGGGTGAAAGGGAATGGAAGAAATGAAGCCACAGAAGTGGAAAGCTCATGGAATATATGAGCCTTGGGAGAATGCAGGAGGAGTCCTCTATTTAATAGAGACATGAGAAGTGCAATAAACAGGGCTTTTATATTGCATCCTCATGGGGTGGGCTTGATATTTAGTGCTGCAGGCCTGGATTTAATCTTGTAGCTGGTAATCTGCCTGCATAGATCAAGGCTCTTCAAGCTAGTGAGTCCTGATGCTGAACTGAAGCTTTCGTTGTAATTAGCCAAGTGCTTTAATGATAGCATAAAGGTGATGTCTGCTTGGGAAGGGAAAAACTGGGAAGATTTTGACCACTGACACCAGCCTGTCAAGGCCAAATCCTGATGTCCTTTCACAGAGTGTATACTGAAGAACTCCTCCCTGTGCTAAAGTGAACCAGGGCCCTGGGCTTCTCCTGGGGAGCTGTGCATGCCCAATTCTCCTTCTGGCTGCAGTCGCAGAAAGCTCTCGGCAACCTAGACTTAATGGTGAAGGAGGAATAGTCCAAGTTTGTTCATATGTGTTACAATAATTATGGCTGTAATAAGTGTTTGCCTATAATGAAGTCCTTCTATTAAAAAAATACATCAGCAAAATTTCTGCTCTTTGAAGGTTCATTTCTATATTTGATCGTATTAATTCTATTTCAGAGAGTTTATAGACTTAGAAGGCATCTGTATTGGTGAATTGAAGTTCATACATTTTTCCATGGTAACGTGCTCTCATGTAGCCAGAAATTGAGACAAAAAATAGTTGTGTTTCCTCTTCAGGTTGTATTTAAATGCAAATCTATCCAAAAGACAATTGAGCAACAAATGCTCTGATGCAACAAATGTATGTAGTGTTCAATAGGCACTTAGAAAAAAAAAAAAAAAAGGCTGAGGAAAACTTCACTTCTCTCTGAATGATGTCTTGTTAGCTGTGCGATATGGTCTGCTGAAACTGTAATCTCATTTACTCCTGGTGGAGCTTTTCACTGGAGAGGCTTAAGCATTGAAATATATTTTTGTGCCTCACCTTCTAATTTCTCGCTGATGACTGCTAGCAGAAAGTATGTAAAATGGCTTTCAGGATGTTCCATTTCCAGTGACAGTATTGCTTCTCATTATTATGATGGTTTCATTATTCTCATAGATGAAAAGGTTAATAAATATATGTACTTCTGCAAGAAAGACAGTGTGATCTGATTATGTCTATTAATATTTTCAGTTGATATTTGATCATGAAACAGTAAGCAGGAAACAGTGCTTGCTGATTACCTTCTGCTGTTTTAGCAAATGAAAATTTGCTATTTAGCGAATGTTAAATGTTACTTTCTGTACTTGCCAGGCTTTGAGGGCTATCTGAAGACTATATTTTGTTTACAGATGGAGTTCAACATTTTGAGCAAGTGACTATGTCCTCAGTCTGCAAAGTTCTTTCTATTGCAATTTAACTGAAAAATGAAATGTAGTCTTATAAATCAGTAATTTAATTAGATAATAACTGCCGTGATGAGAAATATCCTTTTAAATTACAGAAATTGTTCTGTGTCTGGGAGGAGATAGAGCCATGTCACAACATCTGATTAAGTCAGGGAAAGCGCAAACAGCAGCACTAGAAGTCCCTTGTTTTCCCTTTCTCCTGTCCCTTAGTGACCGTGACATTCTTCAAGCTAGTGGATCTTGTGGAGTAAGTGTGTTACACAGTCAAAATGGAGTAAGAGCTTTGTGCTGAGCTTAAAAGAGCAAACACAACCTTCAGCATTTTCTCAGCTATTTGAAGGATTTAGGGCTCTTCATGCAGGGCTACTGAGCAAACCTTGGTGTCTGCTGCTTCTGTCGCGGGTATCCTTGCAAATCTGGGCCAAAAAAGGATGCAACCAGGCACTGGACCTTTTGGTCCTTCCTCTCTCCTGTCCTGCCTGGTTCAGTTTCTGGGCCTCGTACAACCTCTACTAGCTGGCTCTGATCTTGGACTCCTGATATCTGCCAGTCCTGCTTAGGGGATCTTTCCATCTGTGTGGGTTAGAGAGAGGATTTAATTCTAACTGATGGCACGATTACATGAACTGCTTGTTGAGGTACAAAGCTAGCTGGCCAAACTAAACCAAACAACTGAAGTGTGGACTCTTTCTTACCCCTTGGACTGAATACTTCTCTCTTCATAATGTTTGATTTAACAGTCTTATTTGCCTAAATGACTAAAGAGCATTGCTGTGGGGTTTTTTTGTCTTTTGGAAAAGTGTGTCATAGGCTTGATTAATGGATATTATTTCACTGCTTTTTCACCAGTCTCATCCCATTTTAAGGCATTTAAGCAGCTTATATTTGGTGATTGCAAAAGACAAAGCAGTATTATTTCTGTGTTTTATGAAAATTAATATCCAAGCACACAGGAAGGTAGGAGCAGTTGTTCTATTTTGTCCATCTTCAGTTATTTTCCTTAGAAGAAGAGTGAGCTGGTCACTTAAGAAATGACTTGTGAAACAGCTTGTACAAATCTAAGTGAATGCTTGTAATCTGTTACCAGTTTTCTCTTCTTTTACAAAGGGTATTATTCAAGATGTGAAAATCATCTTTATACCAAATGGATATATAACACAATGTCCTAATCTGAATCGCAGTAAGTAGCAATTTCTTTATTCTCTCTGTTTTAGACTTTTCATACAAGTTACTTCTTTTTTTAAACAATAATATTTTCAGATTTGTAATTTTTGCATGTGCTGATTTCCGGGAGGCAAAAGTTCTGTGTAAACAGATTGCATTTTATGTTCAGATAAGTCAAGTCTGACATACTGTTGGTTATTTACAGGTTATTGTGTCTTTCTTTCTCTTCCTTTCCATTTCTTTTTACTCTTCCTTTATTGAGCATGCCCGACCTGCAGTGATTTCTTAAGTCTGGTCCAAGGAATCATGGATTTGCAAGAACTCCTGGCAAAAATGACTGCAAAAGTAGGTACCTAAGCTTTTTTGTCAATTGCCCATTTCCTTCTGTCCTAAGACCAATACGAAAGTATTTATTCCTTTTGCAATTCTACATTTTCATGGTAGAGCCATTATTTTTCTTCTGCTTCTAGCAGTAGCCCTGTGTGCAGTGGACTTAGGGATATAGCTTCACGGATGTCACTTAAGCCTTATACAGTTTCTATTGTCTGCCTTATTATTTGTAAGATAGTAACAAAATGCCCAGGGTCATTTTTTGTAAGAAGCCTCAGTATGATTTCCCTTTTCATGCTGAGGGATAAATGCGGAAACAAAGGATTGAAATCCCTCGACAATTTCCTCACCAGGTGATGCTGTCAGAGGGTGTGTGTTTGCCGGTGGGGTGTCCTGTGAAGTCTTCAGGACTGGTGTAGTCTCCTTCCTGGGATTTGAAATGAAGCCCCAGAATGGAAATGCCTGTGAAGCTGCTGGCTGTGCTGATCTTGACATCACCTTTGATTAATGGTTTTTACCAGTGTAAAAGTTAACCTAGCTCCAGGTGGTGTTGTGTGTGCTTGTTTGTTTGTTTTTTTTTTTTTTTTTGTTGTTGTTGTGTCCGTGTGCCCCCCCTTCTGATTTGCGTGGTGAACGGGAAGCTATAGTGGTTTTTTTGCTTGGCATTTTGGAGATTTTCTTGAGGCTCCACTCACACAATACACAACCTCTGTGTTAGCCAAGGCCCTTCACCTGAGGCTATGAAGTTTTGGGGTAGGAAGTTCTCTTTTAGAGGTGACTGAAGCCCTCGTGTGTTAAAGGGCAATCTGTGAACACTTTTTGAGGTTAATGTTGGTGAATCATCTGGTCTGTGGTAAAAGGTAATTAATTGTCTTACCTGAAACAGCACTGGTGCATTAACTGCTTATAGATTTAAGTGCAACTATGACCAACCTGCAGATCAGGAATTGCAAAAATAGGATTTGCATAGTAGTGCTACTGGCGTTAAAGTGTTATGTTTTTTACCATGCTGCCTTTAAGTGTCCTTTTTCTTCCTAATAGGAAAGGGGAAGCTTTGTTTTTAGAGAGCGTGCGCGATACGCTGACAATCCACTTGCTCAGCTGACGTGCTTCGGACAGGCTGACTCCAACTGCGAAACGTGAAGCTTTTAGTTCAGTTTGCTGCTGGTACTGTGAAAGAGAGGCAATTATTTTGAGCCCTGCTGGTGATATGAGCAAGTTCCAATTATGCACTGTACTGAGTAACTTGCTTTCTCTGCTGTTAATTATATTTTTGCTTGCTAGTACTTTAGGAAGGGAAGCAAATAACACAGTATTTGTGCTGCAAGGACTCTGTGCTTCCCTAAAGAGACGCTGGGATAATCCTTCATTGCGAGTTCCTTTTCTGTTACAGCAGTACACCGACCGTTTCATCGCAGTTGTTACAGAAATATTGTTGTCCAGGAAAAATGCGTGCAGCAGGAAGGGAAGTTAATTTGGTAGACAAATGCAAGCTTAAAATGGAGGGACTTGAGGGAAGCATTAAGGTTTGTGTTGGCTTTTTCAGTCCTAGCCACAATAGCCACAAGTGGTACTACTGTAGATACAAGTATATTGTGTGGGGATATGTATGGCAGGGCAAAGAGCACGGCTTAGAACGGCTGCACAGCTACCTGCAGAGATGCTGTTTGGCAGGGCAGGTGATCAGAGAACAGCTTGCTGATGTATGTAAGCAAGGAACCCCAGCACCTTGTCCCGCACCAAGAGATGCGGAGCATGAACATGGTGCTCTGGAAAAGTGGGCCCCATGGTTTGATGTCCAGTTGTTGCTTTTACGCTCTGCTCTATCCAGGGTTTCAGTTACTCCCTCAATCTCTGGTTACAGCTTTATTACAGCATTGAATAAACCAGTGAATGTTGTTTGCAATGAATGGGTATGTGCAGTTTATGTAACATAAGCTATGAAGACTCAGACCAGGGAAGAAAACATCAGACTATTGGCTTCAGGCTGCAATAATTTTGATAGCAGTGCAAATTATGTAGTACATAGGCAGGAGGAGAGAGTACCTTCTCGCTTGGGCTTTGCCTCAGGGTCCCAGGAGGCTAGTGCTGGCCAGGATGGGCTATGGGGGCTGTATGGGGGCAAGTCTAAAGGAGATTGTCATGGAGTGCTATATACAGGAGCATCTGGTCATGACCTGTAACAAGCTAACTACCATTATGTCCTTTTCCTGCCTATGTCTTGTAAGGGCATCACTTTTAAAGATTACTAAATGCTAGCTTGTTCTGGTTTTGTTAGTGGGGGGGGGGGGGGGGGGGCCTAAGGTGGTAGCTTCTGTAGGAAACTGCTAGAAGTCGCTCCCCTTTGTTCAGTGGACTCGGCCGGGCCTAGGGTGGACCCACTGCTGGCCAAGGTCGAGCCGATTGGTAGCAGAATGTCCTGTGATAACGCCTCTGCGATAACGTATTTAGGTAGGGGAAAACAGGAAAAAGAGGAGGAGAAGATGTGAAGCAGCTGAGCGGGGGGCAGAGAGGGGGAGGTGTGAGCCTCATGGGCCTTGCAGGCCTCACCCTCTGGCCTCCCGCCGGGCAGCCGACTGGGCCCAACTCGGCCCGGCCTGGCTGCAAGAAGTGGAGAGGAGATGAGAAGTGAATAAGATGTAAAAAGGATCCTGAGAGATGTCTGCCAGCCTGTTGTGAGGAACGGCTGCAGACGCCAAGGTCAGTTCAGAAGGAGGGGGAGGAGTAATATGGCTCCTGGCCAAGATTCCTCTGCAACTCGTGGTGAAGACCATGGTGAAGCAGGTTGTCCCCCTGCAGTCCATGGAGGTCCACGGAGGGGCAGAGATCCACCTGCAGCCCGTGGAGGACCCCACGCCGGAGCAGGTGGAGGCCTGAAGGAGGCTGTGGCCCGTGGAGGGCCCGCTGGGACAGCTGTTCTAGAGGGACTGCACCCCGTGGAAGAGATGACCCACGCCGGAGCAGTTCCACGAAGGACTGTGGCCTGTGGGAGGGACCCCACGCTGGAGCAGAGGAGGAATGTGAGGAGTTCTTCCCCTGACGATGATACAGCGGCGTAAAACAACGCGTGATGAACTGACCGCGACCCCCATTCCCTTTTCCCCCCCCGTGCTGCTCGGGAGGGGAAGGTAGTAGAGATAATGTTAAGCCCGGGAAGAGGGAGGGGTGGGGGGAGGTTATCTTGTTCCCTGTCTCATTCTCCTGCTAATTTTAGAAATAAATGAATAGTTTTCCCCAAGTCGAGTCTGTTTTGCCCGTGACGGTAACTTTAAGGATTTCTCCCCGTCCTTATCTCAAACCTTGAGCTGTTTTTTCTTATATCATCTCCTCCTATTCTCTCGGAGGGTGGGGGGAGCGAGAGACAGACTGCGTAGTCTGGTCCGATCGGGGCTGAACTACGACATAGCTTTTAAAGCTTATTTTATTTTTGCCATAATTTGAATTAATTCTGGATCTTTCCAGTATATGTGTTTAACAGATTTAGTCTTGTGTCCTTCAAATGGAGAGACACCATAGATCAGAGTGTTAGAAATCTGGCTAAAATGTTAATTTGCTGCAGGGGAAAAGGATCGTGTTGTATTTCAAGATTCCCAATTGCCATGCTGGAATGCTGTTGTTACCTCTTTAAATATAATGGCTGAAATTATTCATGCAACTTGAAAAATCTACTGAAATCAGTCTGGGCATCTCCTGCATTTCTTTGAGTGGAATATAATTTCTTTTTGGCAAATTATGGGCCCACACTAGAGTATGCTTTGTATTCAGATGTGCTTGTTACATGAAGACTTCCAGCACAAAACTTTCTATTGACTCTTTCCTTGGTTGAAGTCAAAAAGGTTAAAGCTTGAATTTGATTAAAACCAAGAAAAATCAAGCGCCTGAGTTTATTGATGGAATAGTTAATCTGGTTTGTTTACGTCATGGATTTATATGGACATGAATATTTTCATGATTAACAAAATTCTCCATGTAAATTTTGATAGTTTTGGGGTTTAAAAAATATTTCTGTTATTAATTTTGCCAGCAACAATACATTTTTAATGAAAATTTGTCATCTTTCAGTTATTTGTGTGGGTAGATGAGGAAAAAAAAGAAAATGTTAAATAAGCTTTATAGCTTATTATATAGCTATAACATATTATATAGCTATTATATATTAAAATATAGATAGTAAAATATTCCTGACTGTTAAGAACTTAGAATTTGGTTAGTATATGGAAAATATTTGGTATAGTGTGGACTTCTTCTCCCTCATTAGTTTATTTCTATTCATAACCTAAAAAATGTTTGAACCTTGAGGATTTTCTGCTGATGTTTTAAATGTGCAACAAATCTGGTTGAGTGCATTTGGCAACATTTGGAAGGATATTTCAGCAAATTTTAAGGAATTAATTGTTTTATAGAGTTCAATAGAAATTTTTCAGTTAATGCTTCAAGTTTAGAATCAGAGTGTTTCTGGTCACTCTAGTGTAGCAGGTAACAGTTAAATGTTTCTGAACAGATTCTGTGGGCTGTGATACGTTCATTGAGCTCTCTGTATCGGAGGGTTTGTTGTTGCATGCCTTCCTTTTGGTGATGTACTCGATTGATCTGCAAAGTTTAAAGATATTTCTCAGAACAGGAGGTAAATGATTTTTAAGTAAATAAACTTATCAAGATAATGCAGTTGGCAGAAAAAAGTTAATAAATTGAAAATATTCTATTAGAGCTTTTTTCTTTTTCTAGGGAATAATTTTAGGACAGACAAAGGACAATATCAAGTACCACTTTCAAATCTGCGTACTTCTGAAATCCTTTCTAAAATTTGTATAGTCCACTTATATGAGAATGTTAATTAAAAAAAAACCAACATAAAAAAACCAAGATATGTAAATAAAGTAGAAGTGTAAGGCAAATCAAACACCTTTTAACAGAACTGAATATATTTTTATATACTGTAAATATATAAACCCTTAGAAGGGGTTTCTGCTGATAACAAACAGCTCAGTAAGGGGATAGTTTTACCTCTAAAATGTGAAAAGCAGTTTTGAAGTCACCAGATTATGCCGAGTCTGGGGGAGATGAGTATGAATTCTGTATTATCCCAGAATAACAACTTAAGAAATAAAGAGCTTTTATTCAGGCCTTTCTCTCATGAGAACTGCAGAGAAAAAAAAAAATCATAGAAAATGGCCTAGTATTTCTTTTCTTTTTCTTCCTGCTAAATATGTTGCTCTTCCACTGGCAGGAATGAAAAAGGACATATTGGAATACGTTCATTTAAAGTGGGTGAAATTTTAGAGGATGGAAATATATGAAATTCAGGTATATGCCATTATGTAAAAAATACTATGGCACTGTGCATTCTCTCTTTTTTCTTTTTTTTTTTTCTTTTTTTTTTTCTTTTTATAAAATTTGCTACTATTAAAGTATAGCAACTTATAATGTAGGCTAATAGCATTATATTTATAGAAGAATACAGTATGCGTTCTGCCTTCTGCCAGATTTAGGTAGCCTCGCTGTTTGCAGTGGCTTCAGTGTGATGCCTTATACATGTAAAACAAACGTGAATGTGAAAAATCAAGACCTTGAGAAACTATTGTCCAGCTGGCACTGTGGTAATTTTTAGAGCAATGGCAATTCTAGGGCCTGAAGAATGCACATAGTTACTTCTAAATATGAAGTCTGTATTTATGTGTGTATTTATTTTTAGTACTAGTGAATGGGAGAGTAACTTTGAGTGCTCTTAAGGATTAGAGATGATGGCACTAGGTACAAGGTGTGCATAAACAGGGGTTGTTCATCTCTGGAGGGTGGTAAGATGGTACTGTGTGTGAAGGGGAGGTCTGTGACAGGGCTTAGGAGAGGGTGGTTCAAAAAGCCTTTTCTTTTGCTGTTGCTACATGAATGAGCATTGTCCCCACTTACTATTGCATAGTATCTCATCAGTAAACATAGCAATTGCTAGCTTGCTGATGTAATACTTGGAAAAGATGCATCAGTTTTAGCTTCTTGATGTGCATTAGTTGGAATTGAGGAGGTAATGGGAACAACAAGGAGTGTTAAGAGCTAGACACCAGTCCAAGGTTTACTCCAGGAGTAAATGGCTTCTCCATTAATCACAGTCTGGAAATATTTTGTACTACACTGAATTAAAAGCTTAAGAACTTGCTAAAAGTTAGAAAGTATTAGTCTGGCTGATACTTAATGACGATGAGATTGGGATGATTAGGAAAAGTCAGTCTGCCAGTCTTCATGCATTTTGATGTGTAATCAGGTTGATGAGCAATTAAGAATTTTTTTTTTTTTTTTTTTTTTTTTAAGCAATTGTAGCTTGTGTACTTTTGGTAGTGCCCACATATTCCTGAGGGGATCTTAGTGAGGTTTGTTACAGTACAAGAGACGGTTGCATGAATCATGAACTATTGTCAGCTGACATAGATAGCTCCATCAAAGTCTGAGGAGTAGCGTTATTTTATACCTGCTGACATCCTTGTTCAGTGTTTCGAAGGTTGTAGTCAAACTTGGTTCAGCTAAAAAGAAATATGCTGCTTTCTCATGTTTGCTTTTTAAAATCATGTCTTTGAATTGCAGAAATCTCATCAAGTTACTTTCATTTATAGTTAAATTATGCAGAAACAAGACTGAGTCAGTTGGAGGACTGTCATTGTGAGAAGACTTGTCAAGTAAATGGATTGGTCTATAGAGACAAAGACTCATGGGTTGAAGATGATCACTGCAGGAATTGCACTTGCAAAGTAAGAATTTCTAAAGAGTTTAAGGAGCAGGACTTAATTAAAATGTGAAAATGGTCCTTGAATACATTATGTTAACTCTGAGAATTCTCATGTTTTTGGTATGCATCTAGTGACAGTATGAACAATAGGGAGAGAAATGGTAAAATAAATAAAAAATTGACATAGCTTACGTGCAAGCTTCATAAATAAAATCTACTTTCCCTTGACAATGCTCTCTTATTTGTTCTAATTATATCTGTGAGGACTTTATGGTTTGGGGGTGTAAGTGTGGCATTGTCTATATTTGATTTGGAATTGTTTTCACTGCAGTAGTTTTTTCAAAAAGGAAGCATTATCTTAATAGTATTCATAGATGCTTAGTTGCATCTTGCATGGTAACAACATGCAGATTCTGTTTTTCAGGGTTTATCACTCTGAAAAATCGAGGAACAGAAGAGAATTAGTATGTAAATCTTGTCCTGTTGAAATTATTTGATAAATATCTGAAGAGAGTCTTTGTTTGTTCAAGAAAATGGAAAACTGACTGTTAAAAATCTCAGAGATGATTGGCACAGCCTAGAGAAAGTGATGCTTATGTTATTGTAAAGATGGGCTTATGTTTTCCGGTTAATGTGCTTTGCTCAAGGAAAGTGGGGTAAACCCAGTAATGTGTATCAAAATGGGGTGATTCACCCTCAAATGCATTTTGACTCAAGTTTGTAGTTGGATAGGGTTGAACTTCTTACTGAAGGATGGGTCTGTGATCCACAATGCTGTTTTCATTTACTGAAATAGTTTTCTGTCTTCTGTGTTTTGTATAAAATACTCACTAATCACAACAGTTGTAGTTGAATTTTGTCTTAAAAACCTTTGCTTAGAGTGGAGTAGTGGAGTGCCGAAGAATGTCCTGTCCCCCTCTCGATTGCCCTCCTGATGCTCTCCCAGTGCACGTGGAAACCCAGTGCTGCAAAATATGCAAGGGTAAGTATATCACACGGATCTTTATGTGGAAACCCACATAAATAATTGCTGAAAAATGAACAAGCATTGCAAATTTCTAAGATTCTCCTTCTACCTATTGTCCGTGTAAAATTATTGATCTACTTTTTTGGGGCTGGGAAGCCTTACTTTGCTTCAGCTTGTGTCTCCTGTTAATATTGAGGAGCATTAAGCCTGTGGTCTGAACTTTCTGTAACGATGAGTAATAAACTGAGCTGTTATCTTTTTGCCTATCTTTTATTTTGGGTTGGAAAGTTTTTCTTGAAGATAAAACATGACAGAATTTTAGACCTTGAGTTAGTATCACTGTAGGGAGTGAGAGTTAAACTAAATTTATAAGAAGAAAGAAAAAAAAAAAAGTAAATGTTGTGATCAGTGTTATTGTCATCTTTCTGTTCCTTCTTCTGGAAATGAAAGCTATAAGTAACATTCCTGGAAATAATTTTCAATATTTGTTGCCTTAATGGTAGCGCATGGGACAAAGGCAATTTATATGTGGAAGTTTTAGTTGAATAATGATGCCAGTGTTACCTTAAGAAGCAGAAATTATCTTTCCCCTCCATACTTCCCCTCTGTTCGTGGAGAGTAGTAAACTTCATGCATGATTTTTTCAATAATTCATAAGACAGGGTTGTTCAATTATTTTAAGGTTTATTAGGAAAGTAATAACACTTTTTTAGCATTCTGTCGGCTTTCTTCAGTCACTGAATTCATTAGTCCCATGCACAAACATCCTTTAGCTGTGATCTTGCACTTGCTCTTTACTCATGTCATCTCATTTCTCTCAGCTATATGTCAGCGTGAGTATTAACCTACTAAAAGATGTTTATGGACAGAGTACTTGGGTGGTAAATTGGCTATGCTGGCCTGTATTTTTTTTCTCTCAAAATATTTTTACTTGTAACACTGACAGTCTAGAACGTTCTTTCATGAAACTGAATGATTCTCTTGACACGCCTTTGCTGACACGCATGTATGCACAACGGTCAAAATCTGACACAAAGGAATTGCGCGGCACAAAATTGTGGATTCAAAGTAAATCCCCATGAGTCAAGTGCGTTCCTGTTATTTGTAATGGAAAGATGAACAGTCAAACTTGCCTTTTGTCAGTGATTGGCACAAACTTGACTCATTATTCTGACAAGAACTCAGCATGTCAGTCAATGGGAAGAGATGTATGGAAGTTGATTGAAATTGATTGTAAACGCCAGCTCCTTGACAGGATGATGTGCTGGGGCCACAGCCAGTCACTTTTGGGTAGATAGTAATTGCTGAGGCTTTCCGAAGAGCTGCACCGCAGGTGTTAATTTCTCCATGCTTTTCCTATTTAGCTCTGATAGAGTCATCAGTTGTAATTTGCTGTCTCTAGGGATTATTGAATGGCTGGATTATTGAGCAGTTTCCTGTTTTAGCTGAGGGTTAACAAGCAAAGCAGCTCTAATGTCTGATATGTTAAGGGTTTTAAAAATGAGGTGGTTCTGTTTTGATCCCTGCCATCTTGTATTAGCTTTCCAACTAATATTTGACAAAAGACTATAATTTTGTTTAAAATATCATCATTTTTCTGAGTTGTGCATTAGCTTGCTTTCTGGTGTGTCCATTCTTTTGTTAAAAGCAGTCATGTCAGGAGAATAGAAAGAAAGAGGGAGTTGCTCTAATTCATCTTCTCCCAAAAATAGTTACTGGGATTCCTCATTTAAACAAAGCTTCCTGATCTGAAGTTTCTTCATAAGTGAGATCAGAACAACTCAGGCATAAAAACTAGGGCAGCTTTAGAAAAATGAAGAAAACTAGGAAACCTGTCCTGGTTCTGACTAGGATAGAGTTCATTTTCACCTGAGCTGGGAGAGGAACTGGAGGTGATGGAACTTGTAGCTGGGGGACACAGCTCGGATGGGTTACTAATTAGCCAACAGCTGGGGTAAGTTTACCCAAATTGGCCAAGGGGCTGTTCCATCCCAGGGGACACCATGCTCAGTATATAAGTGAGGAGGGTGCTGAGGGGAGGTTCCTATACTCAGGAGGAAGCTGGGCATCAGGATCTTCTGTGAGCTATGGTATTGTAAATTATGTGCTTCTGTATTTTCTGTTACTGTGTTTTGTTTGTTTGTTTTCCATCTCTGTTTTGTTCTGTTATTATCTTAATTTTTTTTTTTTTTTTTAATCTCAACCCACGATTTTTGACTTCTTTTCTTTACCAACTCTCCCTGTCCTGCTGGAGGGTGGGGGGAGTGAACTGGAGACTGTGTAGCTTGGTCCTGAGCAGGGCTGAACTATGACAATACCAAAAGGAAGAAGGTTGGTTTTTTTAAATGCGTTGTTGATAATGGAAACTGAATTGTTCTGAAAATCTTGCGCGCTTGAGGGTTTTGTGGTGGTTTTTTTTTTTTGTTTTAGGGAAATGAGCATTTTTGAGTGTAAGTTTAAACAAAGTTTTTAGAAGCAAATTTATGTCTGAAAGTTTGAAGATTGATCTAGCAGTCCTTTATGTTTGAAATAGGGAATCAAACTGGCTATGACCATCGCTGCTGTGGAATACTTCTACTGGTATCAGCTGTAAGGGGTGCACACATGCACCTGTGACTGCTTGGTTCCCTCACCTTGGTATTCAGGAGAGAAATAGAGGTGAAACAGTTACTAGACAGTCTGTGACTCCTTTCTTTTAAGAATCCAGTACTTCGAACACTTTCACTGTGTCTGTGCCTTGAGTCAGGAAACTTTTAAGGCTTTGTTCAAATTGCAGCATAGGATTCACACCTTTTAGCTCTCCTTTCAGTGTCATAGGTCAGACTGTTACTGGTCAGGTGCAGAGAGAGCTGAAACGCTGCAATAAAAAGTTATTTTATCAGTGTTTAGCATTGGTCTTGTTAGTAGAGTGCCCTTTATGATGGACACTCAATTAGTGTAAGATTATAATAGTCCACTGTACTCTTTAATTAATGGATTTACTGTCTTTCACTGGAACTGAAATTTAGACAGGTAGTTCCAAGAGGACTGTGATAGTTTCGGTAGTATTTGACTGAGCTGTGTGCTACTCTGGCCTTGCTGGAGATGACCTTCATGGTGGCACTAGTCCTGGGCTAAGCAGTTGTCTCTGCCTTGAAACGAATGAGGAGTGCTCTTGTGTTCTGGTCTGTTGGTTCAGTTGCGGAGTTGGTTACCTTTAATAGAAGGGTCAAAACTTCAGACAGGAGTTTTTTAGCAGGAGCTTTTGGTTTCCTTGGAAAACTGCTTTTTTTTCATGTGTGTTTTAAGAATATTTTTCTGAAATTGATTTTTACAGTTTGTTGATTCAGTAGAATGATTTGCTGCATGTAATCCATTTTTTTTTTTTTGCAGTGCTCCAGCAAGAGTTCTCCTTTGTACCCACAAAAAATCTGAGGTTTTAATTGAAATCTGTGCTTATATTATTCTCTTGATGACAGTACACTAATAAATGTCTGCAGTTCTTGAAGTGACTCAAGAAGACCTCTAGTAACACGAATGCTGTAGCTAATCTACAGAATGTCCATAATGAAAATATTTTTCATGGAATGCTAATGAATTTGGTCCAGTATGTATTGTATTATGCTCTTATTCCTCCTTTTAGTTTGGGTAGAGGTGCCACTTGCCCTTAAAATGAATTTATTGTTAACAACTATGTAGTTATATATAAATATTGACTTCTGATGAAAGCAAAATGAATCATATTTTAAACGTTAACTGTATTTTTTTCCAATGTATGTGAATACTGGTTTTACTTTTGTATTCTACCTTGCATTTGTTTACTACTTAAATACTGCATGAATTTATTTATTTTTAATCTCCTGCCTTCTCTCAAATTCCAGCAAAGTGTATCTATGGAGGCAAAGTTCTAGCAGAAGGTCAACGAGTATTAACCAAGAACTGCAGGGAATGTCGAGTAAGTTTCAATTTGTATAAACTTTTCCTGATTTTAAATGTACATGTGGTGTTCAAAAGTGACAATGATAAGTTAGTGCATTTCTTTAGGCTTCTTTCATGCAAATGTGGCATCTGGTGTCTTGAAAAGGTGACCTTGAAGTTAGTGAAAGCCTCAGATAAGAAAACAAGGGAGGAATATGACCCTTGCAGGGTAATTAAAAATAGGGCAAAATGACTTGGGTGTCTTCTCTTTTATCTCATGAGCTCTAGAAAAAGGCAGCAGCATCTTCAGACAGTTACTAATTTCAGCCAAATTGCTAAAATTTGAAGCAACCTGGCTTATAATGTTTGAGTTACTCTAGATTTACTGTAGAATTATTTAAAGAATACATAGCCCTGCTAATAATTGAGGTAAATTACTAAGTATTGGACTGGACTTGGGTCGTTCTTGGCAAGTTCCTAACACTTGGATAGCTACAGTCATTATTTGAGAGCACAGGTAAATGGAGGCTGTGTTAGGCAGGAACATTCAGGGGGTGTTAGTGAATATGAGAGTGCTACGTGGTGTGTAAGTGTGGCAGAAACCAGTTCTTGTCAAGACTAACTTTAGAAGAAGAACAGAGCAGTAATAGATGATTATGAAAGGCCCATTGCTCTACTGAGACATGTATTTGTTGTGAGTATGCACGTGCTTTAGATCTGATTTATCACCTCAGAAAGGCACAGCCATTTGAAACACATTTGCTCTCACATGCAATTTTCAACTATTTTTGTTTTTACATCTTGTTGAATTTGTAGAGAGGGAAGGGTGATAAATGGGGGCTTACAAATGTTATTGACAGATCAGTATGCTAGAACAATTATGAAAAACATTTGGAAAAGATTACAATGATCTGGTATTGTTGTGCTTGTAGCTGAGTGTACAGAGTAGCAATTTTATGTTCGCTAATGGAAATGGACAATAACTGGTTGCAGATGTTGTGAAAGCGGCTTGTTGTGCAGCATTACTTTGCTGCTGTTAGCGTTTAGCTGTGTAGGGGTGCTCAACATTGTATGTATAAATACGTGGGCAAGGTCATTGCCTTGAAGACAGACTAAGGTGCCTGTTATTTATAATATGACATAGAATGTTTATATGGGAGGGAAAGAGCCTATATGAAATCAGATGAGAACAGGAGGATTTTCACATTAAAGTGAAACCAGAGAGAGTGATCTGAATTATGTCAGTGGAACTTCTCTGTGGTGTAAATAAAAGCATTATATTTGTCATTATGAGTATGATAATACGTTTGTGAAGATTAAAAGCAAATACTGACCATCAAATATCTGTCATATTAGAAATAACTAAAGTAAAATGCAAAAGCTCTTTCCATTATTGTTGTTAAAGGAAATTGATATGACAGTGCTAGTTGCAGTAACGTTGTGGTTTGTATTATTTACATCTTAATGGAGAATATTGATAAGGATTTGAAACAGCTTATGTGAATGCAGTACCATGAAAAACATGAGTACATGTTGCCCTGCCCCCCCCCCCCCCCCCCCAAAAAAAAACAAGGGGTATTTTTACAGCTATGTTTTGAGAAAACATTGAACCTTGCTGGCTTGTAATTCTGACTCAGGAGAGTTTTTAAGTGGGTGCTTCCCTCCGCTTCTATGAGATGATGTGTTGCCAGACAGGAAGGTCATTCAATGTGTTTTCAGCTTGACCTCTTAAAAAATGTAAGCAAAACATCTCCTTGTTTACTGCCTCCATTACGAATGCTTACTAGATGAAGGATGGATGGTGATGAGTTGAACTGTGGCAGTAGTCATCATTTTCAATCTGATGTGGGCCTGCTGGTGGACAAGGTGTTGTATGAGTAAAGGAAGGGCTTTGTGCTAGAGGAAAGAACATAAAAAATGTAATATGGTTTAATTTTCCAGACTTCAAAAACAGACATCAAGTTTCAAAAGCTGTTGATCCATGAAGGGATGCAATAGACCGTACACATCAACTATCAATTTATTAGTGTTAATAAATGATAGAATGGTTTAGGTTGGAAGGGACCTTAAATACCATCCATTTCCAGCTCCCTGCCCTGGGCAGGGACACCTTCCACTAGACCAGGTCACTCAAAGCATCATCCAGCTTGGCCTTGAACACTTCCAGGGATGGGACATCCACACCTTCTCTGGGCATCCTGTTCCAGTGCCTTACCACCATTTAGGGTGACTTAAAAATCTTGAGGAATAGTTCTTGTGTCTGTAAAGGAGGATATATTTGTAGATAGGGCTGCATTTTAGTTTTTATTTGAAGATAGTTATTTTATTCTTTGTATAGGTACTGATCCAAGATTAAGAGGCTTTTAATTTTTTTTTTTTCATCTAACAAAAATAATGATAATACTGATGGATCTAGATAGATCAAAGATGTTCTGTATCAGGCTGTGAGCAGGTTTTTTTTTCTATTTCTGAAAGCTAATCCAGACTAAAAATGTATTTATGATGCAGATCCTCTTAACCATAAGCACAGATATTACTGATGGACATTCCCAGCTGGAATCCTGCCCACAAACACTCTCTAGATTAATCTACAATGACAAAATGACAAAATTAGTGCACAAGCATTTCTAAGAATCACAGAATGGTTCGGGTTGGAAGGGACTTCTGGAGGTCATCTTTTCCAACTCCCTTGCTTGAGTAGGGCCACCTAGATACAGCTGCCAGCACCATGTCCAGAGAGTTTTTTAATATCTCCAGGGATGGAGCCTCCACAATCTCTCTGGGCAACCTGTGCCTCTGCTCAGTCTCCCTCACAGTGAAAAAGTGTTTCCTGACGTTCGGACAAGAAACTCTTTTGTTTCCATTTGTGCCTGTTGCCTCTGGTTTATCACTGGGCACCACTGAATAGACCCTGGCTCCATCCTCTTTGCACCATCCCTGTAGGTATTTATATGCATTTGTAAGATTCCCCTGTGAGCCTTCTCTAGGGTAAACTGTCCCAGCTCTCTCAACCTTTCCTCCTGTGAGAGATGCTCCAGTCCCTTACTTATCCTTGTGGCCCTTGGCCGGTCTCTCTCCAGTTCACTCTCTCTTTTACTGGGGAGGCCAGAACTGGACGCAGCACTCCAGATGTGGTGTCACCAGCACTGAGCAGAGGGGAAGGATCATCTCCCTTGACCTGCTGGCAATGCTTTGCCTCATGCAACCCAAGTTACTGTTAGCCTTTTTGGCTGCAAGGGTCCATGGCTGGCTCATGTTCAATGTGGTGTCTGCCAGGACCCCCAGGTCACTTTCTGCAAAGCTGCTTTGCAGCAGGGTGACCCCAGCACGCACTGGTGCATGGGGTTGTTCCTCACCAGGTTGCAGGAGTTTGCACTTCTCCTTGTTAAACTTCTTGAGGTTCCTGTCAGCACATTTCTCCAGCCTGTTGAAGGTCTCTCCAAAAATGCAAGTGTGTTTGTGCTTTAGAAAACAGCACATTCCTGCATTCAGTAAGTGATTGTTTTGGCTTGTGGATTTCACCAGTATGAAATTGGTGTCGTGGCTCATTTGAAATAAATGGAAAGAATTCTATAACTTTTGTTGGATCTGGAGTTTACTGTTGATCCGCTGACTTCTGGGTTAGAGCCTGTGATTGACATGATGCCTGTTCAAAACTGGACGACGTGTCTGACAGCTAAGGATACAAGAATAGATTCATCTCCATTAATACTAGGAGTGGGCAGTCAGAGTGCCGTACAAATATTAGAAAGATGGACAGGGCTGCACTGACTTCCAGGAAGCTGAACTAAAAAGTGTTTTGTAAAGATAAAGAACAATGTGGTTTCTGGAGTGACCAGTTAAGGACGCTATTTAGAACTTTCTCCTGAAAGACAGATCAATAACAGCTAAAACAAGAGGGAAAAAAAAAAAACCCAGATAATAACAAAACCCCAAAATAACCTTATCTGAAATCTTGCTATTATTTTCCAAAGCTGATAATCCAAGGTGAGCTGTTTGTGGTTCAGATTTTCACTGCTTGTCACTGATTAGGCTTATAGCAAGTTCTTTATGTACTTACCTTTGTAATTACAAGAAATGTAATTATCTCATTGTAAATGTTTCACTCCAGATCTCATTCTTTGTGGATCGTATGTCACAGTTGGAGCTTGACCTATTTATTCCAGAAGAATGTCTTTTTGACATCTATTTCTGTCCAGATTCTATGACTACAGATGTGAATAGAGTATAAAAAGTCAGTAATTTTTCTAAGACTGCCTGAAGCCATAATTCAGAAGTGTGATGTATTCTTACTTGTCTCAGTGTATAAAATCTGAAGTCTAATGACGATAATTCTTATAATTGGATCTATACTAGTTTATGATAAATTGATTTTAATCCAAAGAATACTCAACATGGAAACATTTAAACTGTTTTAAAACAACGTAATTACTAATACGTTTGGTTTTGTTTTTTTTTTTTTTTTTTTTTTTTTTTTTTTTTTCCCCAAGATGCAAATTCTGCAGAAAAAAGAAAACTTCAGGGAAAGAAAAATCTTACTGTCATTAAATTAATGAAATTCTCAATTAGTGGTTTTTTTTTTTTTTTAAATCTCGTTATGATTCACTAAAGATGATGTGAACTTGGGTTGAATTTGTTTTTGGCTTTTTGACTCATCCTGATCACTGATTCGACTTTCATATGATTTCTTGACATCTTTTTGACCGGATTTATTGTCAATCAATGCTTTTTGTCCATATATTGACATACTGTACCCTTTCTGCTGCAATTGTCTTGTCTGAGCTTGAATAGGAGATGAGTTATAGCCAGACCTTTTCCAGCTGGTAGTTTGATAACCTGATAGTAAATGACGGCTCAGTGTGTCTGATTCTTTTATCACCTTTGCTGCTGCAGTTGCACAGGCAACCGTGGGGGATTCCTCCCTTTTGCTTCTGGAAGTGAGATCAGAAGGAGACCTAATACCTCCATTAACTTCACTGTTCTTGTGAGGGCACTTGCTTCAAGATGAATGCTTTATGTGGTACTGCAGGGAGCTGCTTTTTTTTTTTTTTAAAAAAAAACAAAAACAAACAAACCAAACCCAAACCAAACAACTACTGCCTGTGGAGTTTTTTAATTTTATTTCTTGTGACAGCAGCTAATGTTGCTGATGATGTAACTTACCAGTAAAGACAGTTGGGAAGCAAGAAAAATGGCTTGGCCCTGCTTAGCCTTAAGATTGCGATCTCAGGGGCAGTGACTAGCAGTGATTGTAGAACGGTTGCTTTTGCATTGCCTAGGTTTGCTGCACTTCTCTGTTCTAAGTCCTGCTTGCTGCTGGGCACCTTGTGCATCATTTGCGCCTTGTCGACGCAGCAGACGTTTCTGCCTGCGTAACTCTGCAGGGCAGTTTGATGCTGTGCTGTGTGAGCTGATTTTGGAGACGGAAGCAACGTAGGTGAACCAGTGTGGTATGGCTGGTGAGACTAATTACTAGCAGAGTACTGGTTCTGGCACCTGAGCTAGTCTTTTAGCATGGTGTAACTTTCATATCTTGTAGATATCATAGAATCATAGAATCACATGGTTGGATGGGACCTATAAGGTCATCTAGTCCAGCCGTCTTCCCACTACCATTGCTGCTGCAGCTACTAAACCATATCTTGTAGCTTCTCATCAAGCCGCCTCTTGAACACTGTGAGGGATGGTTGCTCCACCACCTCCATGGGCAGGCCATTCCAGTGCCTGACCACTCTTTGGGAGAAAAAGTTTTTCCTCAAGTCCAATCTAAACCTCCTCTGATACAACTTGTGGCCATTTCCTCGGGTCCTGCTTGTTGCCTGGGAGAAGAGGCCAAACCCCTGCTCATCACAACCTGCCTTCAGGAAGCTGTAGAGTGCAATGACATCTCCCCTGAGCCTCCTGTTCTCCAGACTAAACAATCGCAACTCTCTCAGCCGCTCCTCATAAGTCTTGTGCTCCAGACCCCTCACCAGCTTTGTTGCCCTTCTCTGAACACGTTCCAGGGCTTCAATTTTCAAGACGTTTCAGGTCTTTCTTGTAGTGAGGGGCCCAAAACTGAACACAATACTCGAGGTGCGGCCTCACCAGTGCCGAATACAGGGGGATGATTACCTCCCTGCTCCTGCTGGCCACACTATTTCTAATGCAGGCCAGGATGCCGTTGGCCCTCTTGGCCACCTGGGCACACTGTCAGCTCATGTTCAGCTGAGCATCAACCAACACCCCCAGGTCCCTTTCCTCTTCACAGTCCTCCAGCCACTCAGCTCCGAGCCTATAGCGCTGCATGGGGTTATTGTGGCCAAAGTGCAGGACCCGACACTTGCCCTTGTTGAACCTCATGCCATTCAGCTCAGCCCAGCGATCCAGCCTATCCAGATCCCTCTGAAGGGCCTCCCTACCCTCAGGCAGATCAACACCACCACCCAACTTGGTGTCATCTGCAAACTTACTGAGGGTACACTCAATCCCCTCGTCTAGGTCATCAATAAAGATACGCTAGCAAGAGTGTCTATATATAGGGGTGTTTTTTCATACACGGTAGACACATAGGTATTGTCAATATCCTTTGCTCAAAGTCACATATCTGATCCCTCAGATTGAGAATGGTGGCTTTAATAACGTATTTTGTCTTTTTTTTTTTGGTATTAGTTTTCCTTTTTGTTAGCTCTAGATGTGTTTGGATCATATTTGTAAACTTTTCTCTGCTATCATGAAAGCTAGAAAATGTAATTTATTTATCTGAAGAAAGCAAAAATTTTCATTCCATCTTTTTGGTTCACCATCTGAGGCATCATGAAAAATATTTTGGGAGGAGTGGGGACTAGATTAATATTAAAAAGGTGTATTTGCAATATAGCAGGCTGCCTGCTTTCTTGGTGGAGTCTCTCAGCCCTTTGGAAAATGGGTTTACTCAGGTATAGACAGTCCTGTGGGATAGTTTTTGTAGCTCGTAGGGAGCAAAATTCCTGGTTCTTAATCTCTGCTCACAGTGATGGCATAGCTGCAGGAGGGAGGCTGAAGAAGTGAATTATAGCATGGGGAAGGCTGGAGGGGGATAAGGGAAAAGAGGAGGCTATTTTGGGATAAGATATTAAGAAACAACGAACTGAAGAGCTGGACAGCTGTTGAGTCTGGAGATATGATGAAGCTGGTTTCCTGGATGGGAAGATGATGAAGTAAAAATTGGTGTAAAATCTCCCCAGAAGGGCTCTGCCTCTATTATTTTAGAAACTTTTAGCAGCAACGAGACTCCTATGCACAGTCTTAATCTAAATCTAGCAGAAATCAAAATGACAGAAATATCTTGACCTTGATTTACATTTTATACAGCAATTTCTGTATAGATACCTCAAGGTGGCATTTCTGCTTTGCCATACCTTTGAAGGACCTAATTTTTGGAAATTAGGTTATCAGTAATTCTAAAGAACAGGCCCTTTTAATTGGACACAACAGAACAACACATGGCACTTGAAAATGTTGGTCTTCAGTCTGCTGTGTGTGTTTGAGCTGAGGAACTTATCAGTGAGGTATGTGAAATAAGTAAGAGGAGTAAAAGTTGGACTTGCATAAAGCAGGAAGACTGTCTTTAACAAAAACCTGGAGTGAAATTCTTGAATACCTTCAAATACTTGGAAGGAAAACAAGTATACTTAGAGACAACATATTTGGAAAAACTACTACAGAATTTTGAGCTAGTACTTTTTTTTTTTTTTTTTTTTTACTTTTCTTTCAACTGTGGGCATAGAAATGTCCAAGTAGGTTACTTTATATTCACTGTTATCTTGTAGAGAATTAATTTAACTTGCTGCCTGCTAGTTTATCACTGTTGTTACTAGAGATTATCAGTTACAGACTGAAATTTACATGATCTTTGCCATTGCACATGTTTTCATTAATGTCATTTTTTAAAATGTTTATTTTCAGAATGGAGTTTTGGTAAAAGTAACAGAGACTTGTCCTCCATTGAACTGCTCAGAAAAAGATCATGTTCTTCCAGAGAACCAGTGTTGCAGTGTTTGTAGAGGTAAGCCCAGCACTGTGCATGCTTGGAAGGAGTACAAGTTGCTGATTTCAGTGGGGGGGATACACTGGAAGGAACAATTCCTTTTTAATGAGATATTAGGTACCTCTATAAACGTGAGTCTATAGATTCTAGAGCCTTCATGTAAAACCTGTCTGTGATGATGTTTTGAGTAGAAGACTTAACAGATACAAAACTGTACTTACACTGAATTAGAGAACAGGAGGGAGAAAAGGAAGAGTTAGGGGAGAAAGGGCCCAGTATCTCTAAGAATTCCCGTTAGGAAGAAGTTATGTTTGACAAGGGGTATTTTATGTTGCTCAAACTTGCAGCTGCACTGAACCTTACAGGGTTTTGGAAATGGGTTTTTAAGGTCTCTATTTTAAAATGACAATAAAATGGTAAAATTCTGGTTTGATGGATATTTTGAGATTGGTTAAGATCTGAGCACTCTCAGGACTCATTTATTAATTAAGCTGGACAGTTACAGAATAAAAATGAAAAAATAACCTTAGAGCTCATAACCCGATTTTTCCTCCCTCAAGTGAGGTGTTGAGATGCAGGTTCCTTTTGCTTGCTCCCTTTCAGCGCTAGTGAATCTTGATTGCATGCTGGACCAGACTGAACAAGCAATATCTGAAATCTGTTGTGGAAGTTCCTTCAGAAAAGGAAAATGCAGGTATCGTAAGGCCAGAGAACTTGAAGAAGCTTTCTTCTTAAACCATATTGTATACAATGAGCTGTTGAGTGAAAGGTGTTAGAATAATCACTCCCTGTGTATGTTGGCATTGTACCTCTGTTCCACACCTCTCCTCTGGTGCTGAGTCTCAGCTGAGCTTAAGAGGAGCGTGGTCTCTCTGGAGC
Organism: Chlamydotis macqueenii; assembly: GCF_036417535.1. NCBI lineage: Eukaryota > Metazoa > Chordata > Aves > Otidiformes > Otididae > Chlamydotis > Chlamydotis macqueenii. The sequence goes on along the minus strand of NC_141560.1, from coordinate 67,718,806 downwards.
AGGACTTGCATGTTAGCCTTCAGTGACGCACCTCAGAAATTTAAAGCAAGCGGCATGCCAATTGAGCATTAGACTCTTCCAGGGTTAGATGGTCATCAGGACCTGCTGGACTACTTTTCTTGCCTATATTTAAATTCTTCTGGTGTCGTTTTAAGTGCCAATTGAAGGGGCTCTGAATCTCTCCCATAGCCAGTAAATATTAATTCATGAACAGGCATAGTTAAATTGAGGCCTTGAACTTAGAATCATATGCACGTGGTTGGAGGGGCTGGCATGTTTGAGACTGCTTGCTTGGGTTGTGGTCTAAGAATATACACAATGAATTTTTTAAGCAGTTTCTAGAAACATCTGTAGCTATTTAAGCAAGCAGTAAATGTTGCTTCTTTGTCCCTCAGAGGGCTCAATGTCTTAATGATACTTCTTAACAGATGGCCCAGTTTGATGTAGTGCAGCGCTGAAAAAATTATCTTCATTACTTAAAAGCATTAGAAATCTGAAAGCTTCAAAGTTGATGAAAGATAAGTCCTGTAATTATTCAGTTCTATATTATTGTTAATGATAGGTACTCTTTTTCAATATTCATCCCCACACTATTTTTATTATTTATGAAATAGCATGAATATGTATACTTATGTGATGGTCTCTAGAAGCAAAGAAGGAATTGTAATTTCACTATGAATTCTGATACACCGTGCTTTCAAACTGATACATTAAGCTTCCACTTCGGTTCTGCTTTAGCTGACTGCTAAAACAGTACCACCTCCTTTTGTATTTCATCTATGCTTTTTAAAATTCTTTTGGAAAGTGTGCTTAAAGATATGATTACTTCTGTCAACTTTACAAGGCATAAATTGAAGTAAGCACTCCTAAACTGCTTTCTTCATCTTGAAGTAGAATGTGTGCTGCTTGACACTTGTGCTTCAGTTGCACATAACCCGAAGCAGTAGTGTATAATTTTATCATACGTAGAGTACTAGTGTTAAAAATGGGTATTTATTAAGAATTACATATTTGGTATGGGATTTATCGTGCAAGCAGGTGCCCTCTGATATGGCAAGCAAGCCATAGTTTCTGGTCCCATCCTGTGCCAACGTGTTCTTTACTGGGAAAGGACAGAGTGCTTCTCCATTTTGCAATAACCACCTCTTTCAGAGACTATATTCAGCTTTTATTGTCCAAGCTAAAGTAGTGAGGAAGCTATATTGTATTAAATATAGTCCTGAGTAATCAGAGCATTTATTGGAAGCCCACACAGATAGTTTGCACATGATGTGCAAATTACACATTATATGCACGATGATACAGGTAATTCTTTCCATTAGACCTTAGCTAGGACTTTAGTTAGTCAACAGAACTATTGTAAGCTTTTGTGAGTAATGTTAAATGAGAACAATAATTCTATGTAAAATTTATCACTGCATACTAGTGACTCGTAGGTTCTGTTTTTGTGTCAGTTTGCGCTTGCTTTAGTATCTAGTTGGTGAAACAGAAAACTTCTGGATTTCACATTCTGTAGAATTATAGACTATGTTTGCTGAATTGGGCAAGGGTGGGAGGTTTGCAGCTTGTGCTATTCGAGCTGCAGCAGAGGAATTTCTGTTTAATGAAAGGATAAATGTGGGGGATCAACAGAAGGAAAAAACCACAGAGAAATACAGAAGCTTTGTGATGCTGTGGTGTGAAACTGTACCCTCTTCAGAAATCTTTGTAATATCAACTACAATAATAGATAAGTGCCTAAAATAAAATAGACTATGCAAGGAAAAATAAGAAATCTGTGGTGTTTATGGTGATGGAAATTGAGAGTCAGCAAAGGACCGAGTTGAATACTGCAATGTACACAGACTTCCTAGGTAGTCATTATTGTTTGTAAACGGTTAGAAAAGTAAAGAAGCAAATAATACCTTTTCTTCCTCAGGTTTGCTACATGAGTTTATAGTATAGCCAAAGCTAATATATTGCTAAAAGCCAATGTCTGCATTTCAGTAAAATGACTTTATAAGGTGTATAGCATGGAAGAACTCTGCTGTACAAGGACAGCTTATTTTTATGATTTGATGTACCTGAACGCAAAAACAGGACTCACCAGATTTATATATAGCATCTATCCTTTAATGTTATGTAGAACATACCTAGTTTTACCTTTCATCTGTGTGCTTTAATATAAATGTCTGCTTAAACTGTGTGGCTACTTTATACTTTCCAGGAGGACAATGTGGTGTTACTGAAGTCTCTTCTTAGGCTTACAGAAATTTTAGTTAATTTGAAAATTTTACAAAGAATCATTGGGTAATAAAATATATTTTTACTACTTTTTTTTTTTGAGAATCAGTCATTTTTCTTACAGCATGCCTGCTATGTTTTTTGTAGCTCAGGGACAAATCTAATACAAAAAAAATAGTGTCATAAAAGGGTTTTATTGTTCCCTTTAGCTGTTTTTCTCCTTGCCACAGACAGTGTATAATAGAGTGGATTTTTCCTCTTTTGAATGAGTGATTCAAATAAAGTTTCATGAGAGAAGTTTTATGTTGTTATATTCACGGTTTCAGTGCATAAGAATAGCCTTAGCAGCCCTAGCAGCTTCAGACGTGCTCTCCTTAAAGAGAGAATGTGAGTAAATAATGAAGTGGTGAGAGCTGTTTGGTTTCTGGAGAAAGTAATTTTTGTTTGCTATCTTGTAATATGGTTTGGCTGATGGATTTAGATTGCTGATGCTGGTTAGCAGGAAGTGGAGAATCTTACTGGTGAGCTGAAGGCCGTGTTTTATGGCGGGGAACAGCATTTAAGTCTAAAAGTGGGACTTTTTCCACCCTTGTATTGCTTTGTTATGTTTTAGCGAGGTTTTTGTTCTGTTGAAGACTCTTCAGTTAGCATGTTCCTTATCTCTCCCTGTTTAGCTGTGAAACTTGAGTTCCACTTTTTCAGAAATCGAATGTTTCTCATTCATTGCTGTGAGGTGTGAGTTATTTCAAGGTTTTAGTTTTATTAAGATTGAATGGAGGTTGTTCAGTATGAATTAGTTTATTTCTAAACATTATTATAGTATTACTTAGGATTTATAAGAGCTTTGTATCTGGAAAATAAAGTATCTTTATAAGCTTGTTATGCTGTGCAGTTCCACTGTTCTAATGCACAGAAATAAGCAGTATGGAATAGGTTATGCATTGATATAGCAGCTTGAAAGAATTTATGAAGTTACTGTTTTATGTCAGATCACTGAGTACTGGGACCACAGTCTCTGAAGGCATAAAAACTGCTGTTCAAAGTGCTTCATTGCTCATGACTCATTAAAAACTGATTCAGATCATGAAAGGGCGTAATTGCTAGTGCAAATTTTATGACTCTTCCTGTGAGTTGTCCCCTAGATTTACTTTACACATTTATTTAGTCACTGTGGGGTTAAATGATAACAATAGTAAAGATTTTGCTGTTGAAATTACCTTGGACCTTTTGAACATTGCTAATGCTATTAATGGAAGCATCGTCAGCGTTCTTTTTAGAAGCCTCTGAAATGTGGAACAGTGAAATGTGGATTGCTGAAGGGTAGCTTCTCGAACAGGAGGAGAACACGAGTTTTAGAGTTTCTGAAGTGAACAGCTTGGGATACAGAAAAGTACAGAAAGCATTACAGATGTTATAAGGAAACACTCAGAAAAATGGGAGGCGCGTTAGTGTTGCTCATAAAGAAACAGGAAGAAACATGGATAGGATATATTGATTCCAGCTATAGTCTTGAATGAGTTCTTGCAATCTTTAATCAATAATTAAGCCAAATTACCAGATATGTTAGGTACTTAACTGGGTGACAGCACGAAACAGCATAACATACTGCACTCGAAAAGCAGATTCTGGGAACTGGAACCTGAAGACGCTGAGAAGCTTGGAAAAATAAAACCAGTGTTCAAGTGTCTCAAAAATGGAATAAATGTTTAATTTTAGATAATCTGACTTGGGACCACTAAGTCCTAGCCAGTTGTGCAGTTCCTGATGCTACAAAAGTAATAGTTTTATGTCTGCTGGCATGAAAACTGATCTTTTCCATAACTGTCCTAGTACATTTATTAATGGTCGTTCTACAGTCAGAAGAATTAGAGAGATATAAATATGTTCTTTAAGAAAAACTGGAGCAAACACTTCAGACACCTTGATAATGAAGAGAGCAATGTTATCAGAAATCTTTGGGGAAGGAACAGAGGTCATCAGGCCCATCAAAAATCTAAACACACTGTTTGATATTTAATTCCCCTGTTGGTGGTATCTAATTGTATCTTGAATGGCTTTGAAGGGCTGTTGTGCACATTTATGACTGTGTGTGTATGTGTGGGGAAAATGCTTTCTAACATCTGTTCTGAATGTGTTTATCTGTAATTTTAATTCACGTTCACTTGCCTTGTCATCTGCGTTGGCCTTAAATTAGTTTAGATTATCAGAATTACTTAAGATTTTGTGTGCTTCTGTCAAATCCTCTCCAATTGCGTGCTTGCTTGGATGTGATGATTCTATTTTAAGCCATTTCTTACATTTAGAGAGGAGCTGACTGTCTCAGATAAGCCTTTGCTGAATATTCTGAAGTCTCAGTAATTCAGTTATTTTCACCTGTGCCGTCGGAATGCATGTCCCAATAGCTGCCACCCGTGACTGAGAATCAGGCATTCCAGTTGCAGTATCAACAGATGGTTTTGCCATTGGTGTAGGTATTTTAAAGGAACTCTATTTCACACCAAAGAATTAATAAAAATCAGGCATTTGCTGCCTTTTCCATTCTGCTTTGTTGGGGATAAGGAATTGCTCCCTTAAAAAGATTGATATTTAAGTCAGTGCTTAGGTCCCTCCCTATTTAGTCAGGAATATGAGCATGGTCATCACAGCTGGTGACCCTGTATACGTTCCTGAGTAAGAAAGAATGAAAATGTTTAGCTAAATTAGACATGGAATTTGGATTGTTAAAGGCGAGAAGAACACAGCTAGCTTATTTCTTCATACTACAGTCCAAATATGAGATGGCCTTTATTTGCCAGAAGAGCAGGAAAAGCACTCAGGCCCAGTATGAACTAAGATAAAGTACATTAGCATTTTATTCCTTTCTTGCCTTCAAAACCCCAGCTGTGGATAATGTAGACCAGGGTCTAAGAATTGCAAGAACCACACTTCTTTGGTATGCACCTCTTGGCCCTTTTGAAGCGCTAAATGTGCATCTTCACTGCAAAAGAAAATACTTGGAAAAGCCTCTTGATCCAATGAATGGTATGCCTGCTCTGACAGAGGCGCAGCGAAGCCTTACTCTTCTATGCCATCAGGCACTTTTTTGTTTTGTTTTCTACTGGTTAACCTTAAACTACATTTGTTTTGTAAAAACCTTGGTAACCTACAGTGTTGTAGCACCATGCATGCTCTTAACAGGAATGGCTTCCACTTTCCACAGAAGTATTGAACACGTTTTCTGAAATGCTATGGGATGTTGAAGTTGAGTCCTTTTTAGTCAGCATTTTTTAAAAGGTAGGAAACAGTGTTTCACAGATCTTTTAGAATGTAAATGCCAATGCAATCTAGAGCAATGGAAAGTTCTTTAGAGCCTCTAATTATGCAAGTTAGAGAACTGGAGCATTGCTTTTTTCTTTGATGCTCTTTTAACAGGCTTCAAGCTTGGAAACATAAGTAAGAGTTGGATTCTGAATGGAGACAGCTCATATTTGAGTTCATAACAAGGGAACAAAAGCAGTACAGTTTTTTTTTTTTTTCTAGAGAATCTTTAAAAAAAGGTGACAGCTCTAATGGTACAAAATGGATAGTTAGGGTAGTCATCATACTTACTGATGAATTTCAGTGGTGGCAAATAAATAGTGAAGAACTCATAGGGCTATGACTTGATATTGAAAACTAATCAGTGGCTTGTGCTTGGGAGTAAGTGCTGTTAGAGAGGAGTGGTTGATCTGGGACTCGGGACTTGTGTTGAAAGCTAACCCTGAGAAGCCCCCGCTTTGGCTCATTGCAAGTGTTAACTTTGCCATGAACTGATCACAAGGTAAAATGTTGATGCGCTGGGATAAAAAAAGCCTAAACCAAAAATTTTTTGGTGCAGGAAGTTGTATAAGGACTATTGTAACTAAAACATGCTGAGAAAGAGGAAATATTTTTTACAGTTTTTGATGAGAGGGAAATATAAATAAATTTTTAAAAATAAAATATCCGAAGGCAGTAGTAACAATCCACACTAAACTAAAATGTGGTCTTTTTTTAGTGTCTGTCTTAACATACTGGTATATTACATCAGTTCTGAGTAGTAGTATGTACCAAAGATAATAAAATATAAAACTAATATTGTGTGTGAGTTTAAAGGAGAATTATTTTTCTAAAGAAGCAGGAAGTAGACCAGGATGTCATAGTCATAGGGGAACCAGTGACAAAGAAAATCTTATAAAACTTGTTGTCTCTTGGATATTATCTGGAATGCCAACAGAATAATAACCCTGCTCAGGGAGTATAAATTAGATGCTGAATGGATAAGTTAGGGGAGATGGGTTCCAGTGTTTAGTTTCAATTATAATTATAAAGGCAAAAATGAGAAGTCAAATACTATGATTGCATAAATGGCTGAAGGCAGTGTAACTGCACCCTTTTTTACCTGTATAAAGTGTACCCAGGCTTGACAAGGCTGTATCTGTAATACTTGAGTGGTTTTTACCAGACTGTGAAATGAATGAAGACTAGAAGGGATATCTGCAGTTTTCATTAACAGGGTTGATTCTTCTCCACAAGTTGGATTACAATGAAGGAATGAGCTAACTGAGCCACGGGGAAGATACCTTGGTTGTTAATAAAATTAATCTGAAGTTTAAGTATAGAGTTGGGCATTAACACTGAGAAAGTGTCCTCCTTGCTAACAAGTGTTACTTTTTTTTTTAAAAAATGACCTCACAACCCAGCATTAGATGATTAGATGGGCTTATAAAGTTGGAGTGCACTAAAATGACAAAACTTAAGTTTTAGATTAGTAGATGACTCAAGTGCATGTTTAAAGACAAATAAAAAACCCTCTCAACAAACAGCAGCTTCAAGATAGCCCTGTTAAAATTTGCTTACTGTAGATTAAAACTATATTTAGTCTAAGCTGAAGTCTTCTGAAGTTCTTTAAAGAGTATCAAAGCAAGGGGTATGAACAAGGATCGGAATCTGGCGTTTAGTCCAGGTCGTCTTTTTCCTAGCTGTCTTTAGGGGATGTTAGGAAAGCTTAGGATCAGTGAACTAGAACTTATATTTTGCTCTTTGACCAGGCAGAATTGGCATAAACTGTTCTTGTATTCATATAAGTGCAAGTTGGAATACAGATAGCTGACGGTGTGTCTGGTTTTTCTGGTTTTCCTCCTTCCCAGAGAGGAAATGCAGAAAAAATAGATTTTCCTAAAAGCACTGTTTATATATCTCAGGCAAATACAAATTGATTCTTGGATATTAATAGAGAAAAATCCATCAAAAATACACCAATGAGGGGGAAAAAAAAATTCCTGTTGTCAAATTCTGTAAGACATTTGGTTATCTCTTACGGTAGTTCCAGTGGAGTGCCTATAAAGAGATAAAGTTACAATTACTTTCACTTCAGACTTAAGCAGAGAGAGATTTTGACACATCTTTGAGAAATATTGAAAATCAGGGAGAAGGAACTTCAGCCAGTTCTGCCTTTATAGAATGAAGTGGGAAAACTCATCATGTTTTTAGAAATAACTTTGTATGGGATAAAAGAAACTGTTCACAAAGAAACTACTGAGAATTTGTATCAAGGAAAAAAGAGAGATTAATAAAAATTCTCCCCTACAAAACATGATGCTTGGATTAATTATAAACTGTAAAAACACTCCAGCTATTTTTTGATGGTGGAATTAGAAGGCAATGTATGAGGTTGTTTTGACTACCAGTACAGTTTTGTGTCCTAATGCAATGTCTCTTTTTTTTTCTCTTCTAAAAGCATATGTGATTATGCATAATAAGAGAATTGTGAAGGATTTTTTTTTTTTTTTATATTATACTTTATTAACCTTTTGGTGTAAGTTGGTGTTACACTTCTTGGCAACTGGAGATAAGATTGCTTTTTATCCTACATGGGTTTAGTAGAATCATAGAAAGGTTAGGGTTGGAAGGGACCTTCAAAGGTCATCTAATCCAACCCCTCTGCAAGGAGCAGGGACATCTCCAACCAGATCAGGTTGCTCAGAGCCTCATCCAGCCTGGCCTTGAACGTTTCCAGGGATGGGGCATCCACCACCTCTCTGGGCAACCTGTCCCAGTGTTCTACAACTTGCCTTGTAAACATTTTTTTCCTAATATCTAATCTAAATCTACCTCCCTCTATTTTAAAACCATTACCCGTCATCCTATTACAACAGGCCCTACTGAACAGCTTCTCCCCATCTTTCTTGTAGGCCCCCTTGATGTACTGGAAGACCGCTATCAGGTCTCCCCGGAGCCTCCTCTTCTGCAGGCTGAACAGCCCCAGCTCTTTCAGCCTGTCCTCATAAGAGAGGTGCTCCAGCCCTCTGATCATCTTTGTGGCCCTCCTCTGGACCTTCTCCAACTGGTCCATGTCCTTCTGATGTTGGGGGCTCCAGAGCTGGACACAGTACTCCAGGTGGGGTCTCACCAGGGCAGAGTAGAGGGGCAGAATCCCCTCCCTCAACCTGCTGGCCAAGCTTCTCTTGATGCAGCCCACGATGCTGTTGGCCTTCTGGGCCGCAAGAGCACATTGCCAGCTCATGTTGAGCTTCTCATCCACCAGCACTCCCAAGTCCTCCTCCTCAGGGCTGCTCTCGATCCATTCTCTGCCCAGCCTGTATTTGTGCCTGGGATTGCCGTGATCCAGGTGCAGGACCTTGCACTTGGCCTGGTTGAACTTCATAAGGTTGGCACGGGCCCACCTCTCCAACCTGTCAAGGTCCCTCTGGATGGCATCCCTCCCTTCTAGCGTGTTCATGGCACCACACAGCTTGGTGTTGGCAGCGAGCTTGCTGAGGGTGCACTCTATCCCACTGTCCATGTCGCCAACAAAGATGTTGAACAGGGCTGGGCCCAACACGGACCCCTGAGGGACGCCACTCGTGACAGGTCTCCACATGGACATTGAGCCGTTGACCACCACTCTCTGAGTGCGGCCATCCAGCCAACTCTTTATCCACCGAATGGTCCGTCCATCAAACCCATGTCTCCCTAGTTTAGAGAGAAGGATGTCGTGCGGGACAGTGTCAAAAGCTTTGCACAAGTCCAGGTAGATGATATCCGTTGCTTGTCCCTTGTCCACCGATGCCGTCACCCCGTCACAGAAGGCCACCAAGTTGGTGAGGCATGATCTGCCCTTGGTGAAGCCATGTTGGCTGTCACCAACCACCTCCTTGCTCTCCATGTGCCTTAGCATGGTTTCCAGAAGAATCTGCTCCATGACCGTCCCATGTACAGAGGTGAGGCTGACCGGCCTGTAGTTGCCTGGGTCCTCCTTGTTCCCCTTTTTAAAAATTGGGGTTATGTTCCCTCTCTTCCAGTCATTGGCGACCTCACCAGACTGCCATGACTTCTCAAATAAGACGACTAATGTATTGTCATGGTTTCCTGCTTTGAACTTGTCTTTTCTCCTGACTAAAACTAGTCATGCATATACGTTTTTAACAAAATGGTTTTACTGAGAATGAATTTATGGCCAAATCCAAAAAGCCTGTGTGCACCATGTGGGTTTATAGAGAGAATTTCTAGAATGTAGCACACCGGAGTTTTTCAGAGTGGTACAGTCAATGTAAATATGAGACTTGAATATCTGAAATAAACATGTTTAATACCAAGTTGCATGTTCCTTCTATTTCAGGCCATAACTTCTGTGCAGAGGGACACAGATGTGGTGAAAATTCAGAATGCAAAAACTGGAACACAAAAGCTACTTGTGAATGCAAGAATGGGTATCTCTCTGTCCAAGGTGACTCTGCGTATTGTGAAGGTAAACAAAGTATTCAAAAACCTGTCCTCTTAACAACCTACTCAGAAACATAGTATTCAATAAAGGGTTGATGAATGAATTTCATTGCAAAATTCAGTTTCATGATGGTGAATATCACAAGGGCTCTTTTCATAAATATGGATTGAAGATTACAAGTGGTGCTGGACCACTCAGATTACCTCTCTATGGGAATACTTCATTGTTGCAGTTGTGCCTTGGCACACCGTGGTCATGCTGTCATGACAGTTTTTAAAATACCATGTTTCAGACAATAGCACCTATCTTCTAAAAGGTTCTTTAGAGAACAGCGTCTTTATAAGATGCTTTGATTTAGGAAGTGGGGATTCTGCTGACATTTTTGAGAAAGGTAAGTGTGGAGGTGTACTGAGGCTTGAATAAAGAAGTAATGATCAGCAGTCTTTCCTGAACTGAAGTACTTCTGTGGGACAGGTACTCTACTGAAATGGTTTTCCTATGATGCAGAAGAGACCTATTTCTAAGAGGAGTGTAGCTGAGGTACTTCCATTGATGTATTATTTCATCACAGGAACAAATACAATGGGGCATTATTCTCCTTTTTGTTTCTCAGTGTTTTCTAGAGCTTGCTGTTATCTGTAGCTGTGATGTACTTATAAAAAAACAAATTGATGAATCAACACATCCCACATCTCTTCCTGCCTTTGCACTGTGGGTTTTTTTTTAATGCCCTTGTATGTCAGGCTTCAATATTTAATCTTTTGGCCATCGTAGGAAGTTTTTGAACTATTTTGTTAGTTCAAAACATATTTGCCTAGATTCTTTTTCCAATAGTACTGATGATGGAAGGGAGATGGCATTTTTGACAAGCTGTTAAAATATACTCTAAGAACTGGAAGACAGGATGAAAGAATAAAAATGACATGCATGGACAGGGCTTAAATGATCCTGCTTTCATAAAAAGACTTTTTAGTGTATGTAAGTGAACAGGACTGCTTTAAATAGTAGTTTATAAAGCTATTCAGTAAATTGCAACTGTAAAGCTTATGGTATTTAGTCAGCTCTCTACAAACAAAAATTTGGATGGTCCTATATGTGCACCTTCAGTGACTGGAAAACAGTTTATACATTTCTTTTTAAAGGTAGGCAGTAGATATAATGTATATAGAGAAACTATTTTGTACAAAAAACTGTGAGAAGAGCTGTTCTATATGTACTGCAAAGACTACTCAGAAATCAGAAGACAGTAACGAGGCTCTTTGTCAGCTATGATACAGAGTTCAGTATTTGTTCTTTTTTTGCTATTTTAAGTAAAATTAGCGCTTAGTGTTTTTATTTACCTAGTAGGAGACTGTCCCTTTTTTCCTCTATGGAGAAAATTTAAACATCTTGACTCCAACCATTTTGGAGATGTTGCTAGTGCACTGGTGGTAGTGGTGAGGAAAGAAAGAGCTTTTTGAAGAAATTAGCAGGACTGACAACATATCCGCTCTATTTTGCGTTAGATTTCAGAGGGACAAATCAAATACCTGACTTCTGTGCACATGGGTGAAACATGAGGTGGCAGAATAAACACAGCTGCTTTTGCCGCCTGAGACCATGGGATAGATGAGAGAGGCACTTTCTGCATATTGTGAAATTTCTAGATGGAGAGTAGTTCTTGGGAGAAGAGGCTCCTAGCTCCTCTCTCCTTAGAGAGAGAAGAGAAGGCTCTTAGCAAGGAGAACTACAGACTGACAAATCGATTAGCCAAGAGGTGACGCCTTTCAGCCCTGTGAAGAGCTGCCTTTCACTCCTCAGAACAGCTTTCTGCAAAATTTCTTTCTGTGCCTGTCGAGTCTCATTTCTCTCATCTATGTGTTTAATCTGCTGAACAGAATCATTTCATAGCTGGCTGTATAATGTTCTCAAGTGCATGGTGAAGCTGTGATTTAAATTAATGAGGCCAAAGGCATATATCTGAAGGTACAGTTTGGCAGGATGTTGGTATAGTGTAGGGGTGGATATTTTTTGTGCCATTTCGTATTTTTGTGTGCACTGTGCAAGAATTAAATATGCAAAACACCTGAACAACAAGTAGTAAACATACAAAACACCTGTAGAAGCAAGGAAGATATTGTTCTTAGCTGTAGTTCTGAATTTGTCTTCATCATTCCTAAGCCTTTAAACTTAAAAGACATGTAAGGTTACTGTTTCCTTTGAGATGGGGAGGTTAAACTATTTCATACTCATGACGTCTGCTGGTAAGTGGCACCTTAGTTCAGAATGCTCCAGATCATTAACTTGGCGCTTTCCAGATTTCTCATCTCTCCCAACGTATTTGAAGTACTTGTCCATGTGAATTCTAATGTGTGGTATTATTTTATGGTACCTGTGTTTTTACTATTATTTCAACTTGTTCTTACTCACACAATTTTATCCTGCTGGACCTTACGGCACCATTTTGATCTTGTAAGCTCTCTGAAGAATTGTGTTTTAGTCTAGTTTGCTTTTTGATGTGTATTTGTGTCTTGTTTTTAGCATTCTATATTCACATTTGAGTACAGTAGAAAAAACTAAAACTTTTGCCAGAGGATTGGCATCAACAAATTTGTAAAATACACAACAACTTGAGAGGCTTTTACTATTCACTCTCAGTAACTACTTTTCAAGTAGTTAGCAGCTCCTCATGTCAAAACATACATGTAGGATAATCACTTACTATATGCATTTCATTTTGGAAATAACTTAGATGTGTTTAGGGAAGACAATTTCTGAAAACAAACAAGTAAATGAAGCTTGTAGTGACGAAGGAGATAAGTGGAGATTCTCTGTGTTCTGTAAAAGCAATGTATTTCACTTAAAAACAGAATTTTTTTTTTTTTTTTACATTTGCCTACTTATCTTGCATACATGAGACATAATTAGAGCATTCATCATTTGCAGAAAGACCTATAGAGATATTTCTATTAATTGTGCTGACTGAGTTTAGCTACTGATGAGGTTACTTAGGCACAAGTGTTGAACCAGTGTCCATTTATCTCTGTCACATATGCACGGATAAATGCTGGGAACTGCACAAGTAGCTAGCGAGTCCAGTGTCTGCAGGATGCAAGCATACTTCAAAGCCAGAAAACTCTGCAGTGTGTGACTGCTTCACTAGTACTGATAGGACAGTCCTTCTAATGCAAAGTAAGAGACAAGAAGGTGTTGGCAAATGGAGAGTCTGAGGCCCAGAGATGAAATGAGAAAAATTGATCCAAATCAGCTGAAAGTTAGGCTTGTTGCTAGCATGGTTATCCTTGCTTTCTAGATGGTAATAAGCAAACAGTCATCTCTTCTGAAAAGAGTTTGGTGATTTTCTGCAATATATTTCACAGCAAATAGAAAAAGTAGGATAATTTTTTTCCTGCCACGTCTCCATTCTGCGTTCTTTATTCCCTTCTTTGCTTGAAACGTTAACAGCCCTTTTCTGCCTGCAAAGTTGTTATGTTGGTGCAAAAGTGATTATTACCTAATTGCTGTTGAGCTTTGATTCATTGTGAGAGCTGCTTAAATCTGAAGTGGGATGAATCTCCCAGTTAGAATAAATGCATGCCTCTTCTTGCTGACAGGAGTGCGTGAAACAAGAAAATTAGTATTAACCTTCTGTCCTTCATGCACAACTGCTTACGCCCCCGAAGAAACATCTAGTAAAAGTGATAGTAACATACCACAAGATGTCTTGTCGTGTTACACAGCAGTAATTTTTCCCCTTCTGCTTAACCACTGTCACCAGAGAATGTTGCTGTGACAATGGGTATAATATAAGAAAGGCTCTGTTGACTGAAGTGGACCTACAAGACTGATATTCTAATTGTATGACTCTGTTGTAGGGTGTGCTTTCCCTGTGTACCTAAGTAGGATGACACATGCTCTCTAGGATGTCTTCCGGATGTTGATGTAAAGAGTGTAAACAAGCTGTGTGAATCTGAGTTGATCTTTTAGGAACAGGTAACAAAAAGAAGCTATTTTAGAAGAATATAAAAACCCAAGATGCCTTCTTTGGCAGAAGCATCCTGTTAGGCAGTAGATATGTTAGGACAGGATATCTCAGGTGAGTCTGCTTTGTCCTTAAAGAAGAGGCTGAAAGTTCTAAGGCCAGATGTGGTGTTGAGAATGCCTGGCATTGGCTTCCCCCCCCCGCCCCTCCTTTACTGGTAAAGTTGCATGGGTTAAAAGTGTCGGGACAAGATTGATGAAGAATATATTTCTGTGAGATTAATTCAAGCAGTATAGTCAGTTTCCTTATATGACTTGACCTTCACGGACACTTTGCTGTTGCTGCAGCTTAAACAGTAAATAAATTGAATGCCTTAGTATTTGTGAAAACTCTTAACATATTTCATCCTGATAGAATGCTTTAGAACCACTCGTGGAATTCATTCAGAAGGAACTTGACTAAGTCACTCTTTCCCTTCTATGCTTCAAATGTGTTATCTTAATTTATTGTTAACAAATTATTTCTCATTTCAAAAAAAACGTCACATAAGCTATGAAGTACTAGCCAAATTCAGAAAACCTTTTCATTTTGTAGTGCAAGAAAGATTTATGATGATTTTACTGGACTGGTAGATTTTGGGGAGATGGCAAAAAGATGAATGAAAGCCTTGGGAGAAAAGGGAGTGCTCGTTTGCCCCTGAGCTTGCTGCGGGGACAGACCAGGCGAATTGTCTGCCTGATGTGCCGTACCACCATGCGGTGGTCTCCTGTAGCTTCTGCTGCCTTTCTAGGCACACAGTCTCCCTTCTACCACAACCTGATGCTGCACATGGCACCAGGTGAGCTGTGGGCAGGCGATGTGATTAGGGTTAGAGACATCTCCAGTACAGGCTGGGAGCTCTGCTTTCAGGCCCAGGCCTCTGAGGACAAACTAGATAAGGCTTTGTATCTCACTTACTCGACAGTAAAATTAAAAAGCTAATATTTTTCTTCCTCTCCTTTTTTTTTTTTGTGTGTTATGTATTTTTGCTGTAGAGCTCTGCAAGTTATTTGTCTTAGCATTTGAGCTTGTAAAGCAAGAGATCCTGTTGTTATGTATCTTAGGTTTGTAGAGTAATATTGTTTTCCAACATAGAAGTGTTGGTTAACTTACGTAGTAGATAAGGCTGTCAAGCTCTCAACCTGAGAGAGAGTAAGCTTGGAACCTCAGGATTCTGCTGCTAGTTTAATTTCCTTGTAATTCATGGGTATATTCCAGACACCCACAGTGGTCTTTACTGCTTTCTCTTTCTTATCCTTTGAATTTGATGTCAGATATAGTCAGGAAATTCTTTACAGAAAGACAGATATGTAAATATGTTTAAAAATCCATTCTGAAGATAGTTACATTAATGTGGGTTTGGTCAGAAAATGTTTGTTTTCTGAAGGTCATATAGGAAAAAAAGCTTGCAAAATGCAGAGGAAAAAGGTGTTTTTTTTTTCCCATTGTCACAGAAATCAGGACAAACTAGCCTTTAAAGATTAATAATTTAGTTTCAGATACAAAGACCTTGCATACTTTAATTAAAAACAAACCCAAAAGTTTATCTCTGTTGCAAAACGCAGAGGAACAAGAAAATCATCATACAACATAGCTTCCGTTATGGTTCTGAAGATGAGAGCGCTTCACAAAGCTTACCGTTAAAGTTTAATCCTTTTACTCATCACATCTTGTCTGTAAATAGCTGTTTAGCGTGCAGAATTTTTCATGAGCAGTTTAAACTGAAAAAAAAGTAAACCCAGTCCTGCATATGCCCTTCAGTGTAAAAGTCTGCTGGCAGTCCACTGAGTTTCCACAGCTGATATTTTCCTTGCTGTACAAAATAGGTTGTGTTTTGTTGAATTTTCCCCTCCTCTGTAGTGATTTCATTGCAGCTGTTCTAATTTCACTGCATTGTGGCTTGGGAGGTGACATTACCATTATGTGGTATCATATAAACCTTCTGTGTGGCAGTGATGTAGGACTGGGGTTTTGGATGGTGTCCATTGACTTGACTTCTGGTCAGCTTTTGATGATAATCCTGTTTGTACTCTCAAAAAAACTACCTCACAAGAATTCCATATTTCCTGCAGTCATTATTCACTGTATACTATAATAAACTTACGTTCTGTGCTGTATAGGTGTGCATTTATGCATAACTACATAGCAGATACTTCATGAAATCACTTGAAGTTAAGAAAATGGAAGAAATGTTGATGGCAAATGCACTGAATTTTTCTCTATGATGAAACCATAGCAAAGAGGAGGGTAGGAGAAGAATCTAAAAATGTTGCAGTCAAGATCATAATCTCTGCTACAAGGACTACCTTGGCAATGTTTCAGTTGGAACCAAGTCCTCACATGGAGATTTAAAAAAACCAACCCCTGAAACCCCCCAAAAAACCAACTCCCCAAGCAACCCAAAACAAAAAAAACCCCAAACTCAAAACCAAACAATGCCCACCTCAACACCAAAAAATTCAAATAAAACCACCTAGCCCTTGCCTTTTTATAAACCTGTGACTTGGTGCCAGGCTTATACTTGGAAGATTCAGGAGCTTGTTGGAAAATGACGTTTATGCCTTGTATGGCTCTGGGTGGGTTATTTGTGTTATCAAAATTGCTTTTATATTTACAAGTGAATTAGTTTAAATCCATGTTCCAGCTACCAAACCCTGGAAATTATTTGCCATCCCCTGGAGTAATTCTACTTCTTTTGGTTTAATGTTGTGTTCAGATTTATGTGAAAATAAATTTTAATTTCTAATAAGGTAACCATATGTTTTGGAGTTGTTGTAATAAAGTGTCATAAATAATTATGGTTCCAAAGAAATTCAGCAGTGCAACTGTCAGTTCTTATGTTAGTAACTTGCATTTGAATAGATTGCCATCATTGCTATTAAAGGGAAAAAAAAAAAAAAAAATCTCCTTACCCTTCAGAATGGTGATGAAAATCCTGCTTTGAGGCTGTTGAGATTTTTTTTTTTTTTCTTCTTGTTCACGTGATGGGATCTGGGATGCTGTCTCCCTTTCAACAAATGCTCTTACAGGTTAACAATACATTCTTCTGAATTGTATTGGATGTAGTTTGATATTTTATATGTAAAGCTGGGCTTTTTATTTTTTGTTATTTGCCAAGAATAGGCTGATAATTTATAATACAGAATGAAACAATACTGGTCTAGTTCCCTATCTGTCTTTAAACAATTCACTATCTCTCCAATCTGTCATTGCATTCAACCTCCAAGACAGTAACTTAGGGAGCTTCTGCAATCAAGATCTCTTTGAGTGCCCACATTTCAGATTTGGGGGCAGGAATGCATTTGTATATTTTTGAATTGGTGGACAGGTAGAGCGGAGATGGAATGAACTGCCTCTCTCTAGGACCACCTCTCTTGGAGGTGGCTTGGAGTTTGGGTGCCTCAAACTGCACTTTCACAGCCTTCACTTCTAATTACTTTTTTTAAAAAGAAAATGATCTCATTTTTAGATGGGTTAAAGAAAAGCCCAGTGGCATGTTGTCGGCTACTAGTTGTAGCAGAATCTGACTTAAAAGCTGACCCGTAGGAGAGAAGAAATATAATGTATGTTCCTGCTGGGTCAGCATCATTATCTTTACACTGCAATGACCCTTACAGCAAATTATCCGCATTGCATGTTGCAACACTGAAAGAGGGAGAAATTAATGCAATAAATGGTGACGTGGTGTGTACGTACTAACCCTTGTGAGCAAAAGAGCTCTTGCTGTTCTTGACCTGTTAAGCCCTTGTATTGATGTTGCCAAAATTCTTTCTTCAAATTATGACACAGTATAGCTCCTGTCTCATTTCTGCTGACATCAGTGAAGGGAAAAATCATGGTGAATTTTTAGTGGAGCTGTGGCAGTTTAGACCAGGTAAGTGTTTGCATCAAACATTTGGCAGCAAAGCACATAAAAAAAATCTGAGTTGTTCTAGTGATGAATAGAAATTTGCTTGTGGTTCAACTGGACTGTAAAATGCTGAGAAATATTTGTATGTAATGAGGAAGTTTTGCTTGGACTTGAATGGAAGCCACTTACCGGTACTTTTATACAAGTTGCTGAAAGTTGCACCTAGCTTTTAAAACTTAGAGGTTGAGGTGTTGAAGTTTTGTGTGTTTTAAAATCTGGAGCATTACTAGAATGGTTCAAAAAAGGCATATGTGTTTGTATCCATATATACAAAAAGGTGTTTTCCTGTTGCAGAACAAAAGCCTTTGGTTCCCCAGGATCTGAGAGAACAGCAGCTTTCTCGAGGGCCTGTGAAGTCAATGTGAAGACTGTAAAGACTACACTTAAATTGTGTTTTAGACAATTTTGGTGCAACTAATAAATGTGCGTTTGAGTCATAGGGTCCTGTCTTCCATTGACTTTCTCTGCTCTGGAGCCCGGTGATTTGTTGTTTACTTTTAATTTTGCTCCATTGTCTTCATATGAGACCCTGTGTGTGGGAAAGGGCTATGACAAGCCAGCAGGCTCCTAGGTGCTGTGAGGTAGCAGAGCTCCATGGCCAGCTGTTTTCAGCTGGAGATTTGCCCACTTCACAGAGGAATTCAGGTCAGGTTCCCTTGTTCCTCTCCTAAAATACTGTTGTTTAATCAGACAGTACAAGAATCATCTTGTCTTGAGGCCATTTTTCCTTCCGGTAGCAAAGAGCATTAATGATTAAAGTTGACTTTAAAATCTTTTGGGTTGAATACAAGCTGTCTGAATTCTTTCCTGTATGCAGGATCATCATAAACTCTCACTTCTGCTGTGAGGAAAAGTGGGCTCAGAAAGGGTAGCTTCAATATACTTTGTGCAGCTGCTTTTACTAAACTATACGCTCTGTGAATGTTTGAGAGAAGCTACGGAATTAAGTACTACAGCCAAGTCCAACTAGCTTCACTATCACACAACAGGAAGAGCGACACATTTTGGGAACATGGTTTTAAAGCTCTAGCAAATAGAAACGTCAATCAACACGAGATAAGATTACTTTGGCTGTCTTTTTCTTTCGTTATGATATCTGTTTTGTAGAGGACATCATTACTATAGAGTGTATCGCTAATTGTTTTTCACTGCCTGGAAGGTCAATTCTTTGAAAAGCTAGTGGGTGTTCACAATTTAAGTTGACAAGAAAATTCAATAACAAAAAGTGTTAACTGAAAAACAAATGCCGGTAATGGACCAGTACATTTATTCTGGATGGCTGAGCAGGTCTTGTCTAGTATGATTTGGGGAATATTTCTGGAATGGATTCTGGTTGTGGCTGGGCAATTGCTGCAATTTTGAACAATGGGGTTATAGATGGGCCCCATATAACCAAGTGTAATTCAGAAGTTAGCTGTGCTTTCAAAAGGGGGTTGGAATAGAAAATCTCCAGGGGTAACTTCCAACCTGGTGGGTTTTTTTTTTTTTTGTGATTCTGTTTTTTCTTATTCTATGCTAATTGGACATTGGATGTTGTTGATTCTCTATGGTTACCTTTAGCAGGGTTTGGGAATGCAGAGAGGGCAACTATTTTGCATAGCTGAAAGTCTTGAAGTGAGAAGGAGATAATCTCTTTTAAATGCTGGGACTTGAAACTTTTTTTTCAGCTACTTGAATGACACTTGATGCAGTTTTGATGCTCAAACTATCTCTCCATGGCTCTTAAAGAACTGCTTTGGGGGCATGGATTCCCTTGTACAAATGGAAGTTATCCTAGCCAGTTTCTAGATAACCTGTTGGATTGGGCTTGACTGTGACCATGTGCAACTGCATATTGTAGACAGGGTCACCTGGCTGCTACAAGGTCTGTGCTGGCAGTATGCTAATAAAACAACATCCAATTCTGAGGCAGTCTGAATGTAACTATAAGGTGGTCATGGGCAGGTCAGGAGAAGGAAGGATGTGCACTTGTCCTACAGCAAGATCGATTACATGCTGAAATGAGCAAACTCCTTCTTTCAACAGTTTTGGGAATACAGGAAAAAACTTAATTCACTAGAGGACCCATGTGAAGGGCTTAGGGGCCTCTGATCTCAGCCTAGAGGGTGTTGACTCCTGAGGTAGTGGACGTAGTGAAGTATGCGTAGAAAACAATTTTGTTCAGATTTGTGTATATTTAGGGATCTTGGGGAAAAATAGCATTAAACTCCTCAGGAATGTTCTCATTGCTGTGGTGTGTCAAATAATAATTTTTTTTTTTAACCCTTCAAGGCAGTTTCAACAGCTTCTGTACAAGTGGATCTGAGGCTCTGATGCTTCTTGAACAGATGCTGAGCCATAACTGAGTTGGGACCCTATGGGACCCAGTGGCACTTTGCCTGGCTGCCAAGCCACAGCATCCTGTCTTGGGAGAAGGAAATAGGGATGAGTGTTTCTACAAAGAGAGTGAAAGTAAACAGCTAGGGGAGAGGATGGCTGTCGTAGTTCAGCCCCAACGGGGACCAGACTACGCAGTCTCTCTCTCACTCCCCCCACTCTCCGAGAGAATAGGAGGAGATTTGACAAACAAAAAAAAAACCAAACACGCAGGTTGAGATTAAACAAAAAGTAAATTTAACAGTAATGACAAGAAAACAATAGAGTGATGGAACACAAATACAGTATAATAGCTCACAACAGATCTCTACATCCAGTCTCTTCCAACTAGGAGAGCCTCCCTTCAGCACCCTCCTCACTTATATACTGAGCATGATGTCAGATGGGATGGAATAGCCCTTTGGCTAATTTGGGTAAATTAACCCCAGCTGTTAGCTAATTAGTTAACTATCCCAGCCATAGGGGCTACCAGCTTCAGTTCTCCACCCAGCTCAGGTAAATATTAACTCTATCCTGGCCAGAACCAGGACAATGGCTTTTGGGAATCAGGAAACTTAGGGTGTCTGTAATGTAGGTCACAAATACAGCAGCTTTGCTGCATCCAGAGCAGGACATCTAGCAGGTGTTTTGTGTTGATCTATTGTGTGAATAAAATTAAAACCTATGCTCTACCTAAAGTTACTAGCAAAAGAAAAACAAACAAAGGGCAACAAAACAAACAATAATTCCCTTCTCCCCACAGCTGTTAATTTCTTTTTGAAACTACAGAATGAAATTAAGTTTTTATCCTTCAGTCAAAAAAAAAAAAAAAAACAACCAACACCTAAATGGAAAAATCATGTAGTTTCTCATGGAAATATTTCTTTAATTATTTTTTAATAGAAAATGTGTTTTGCCCTTGGTAATAGCATAAGAGGAGGCTATTCCAGTAAATATTATCTGTTGCCTTTTCCTTATCTGGATGTATTTTGTTTCCAGTAGATAGAAAAACAAAATTGGTTCTAAACATACAAGAATCTCTAACTACATGACAAATGTCAGCTTAGACTGACATATTTTTTAGTAAGAGATTTAGTAAGCAACTTGCTGATATGATTCAGGTGTTTAAGGCTAATATGTATATAAAAAACAAAGCAAAAAAGTTAAGAAATAATTTAAGAAGACGTTATTGCTAACCTAGGACTTTGCTATATGGTTAACTCTCTACTTTCTTTTTAGGATTTCAGCATGTATGTTTTGCATCCTTTTCCGACACTTCTCCTAATGGCTTTTGTTCAGATTAATTTGGAATGGAGTTGTATGCTGTCTGTACTAAGTGCAAACCAGTCTGAATTTATTAAGTGGCATGGAGCTTTTGACATAATCCAGATGTAGTAGGGTTACACCAGTGTGTGGCAATTTTAATATCTGTTTCTGAAATTAAGACACATTTGTTTTATGTATTTGTATTATGTTTTATTTTCAAATAATAAATTATCTTTTTTTTTCAGTGCAATACATTTATGGAAACACATGTATAAATTTAGTGAAGAAAAAGAGCAGCATATTGTTGTATTGCATGAGGAGCTTTATTCAATCTAAAAATAAGACTGCTGTGTCCAATGGCACCATCCTAATAAGAAAAGGAAGCTTTACTGGGTCCTTCATGGATGTAGGATCTGTCCATTTCCTGGTATTTATCTGTGCAGGTTTCTCTGTTTTGGTTTGCTCTCTGGAAACTGGGATAATAGTGTTTACAAAATCCTTTGTTGTCTTGCTGGGATATTGTGAGATTTACTGGATGAAGGTAATTGATAAGGGCCAGCACAGTAATACCAGAAAATAGGCTGAAGTAAGTATAGAAAAGTAAGCAAACTGCTTATATACTAAGAAATAAGTTTTCTTTTCTTTTTTTTTTTATTTTTATTTACTAAATGAAAGCTGAGGAAAGGCATCCTCTGATAGATTCATGTACATATTTAGTTTTTAGAAAGTTAATTCCTCTTAGTAAGATTTTTGACAGATAAATAAATTTCATTTAGGGTGGGAGGTAGCTGCTTCTGAAAAATCTCACAAAAACTGCATTTTTCTAAGACATCTGCCCCTATTTAATAATCTGCTTCTTTGTGCCTGAATCTTTTTATAGGCTGGGGAAAAGAATTTTAAAAAGTTAAAAAGACACTTTGATTCGAGTCATTGAAATTAGTACAAAAGTATGTACAGCATGTGCAAAGCTAACTCTTATATTAATGTTAGTTTAATATTGATTTGCTGACTCTTAGAGTATTTTTAGTATTCAAAAGTTTTTCCAAAAAGGTACCTTACCATTTTTCCAGTCAGTGTATCTGTTCTTCAAGGGTGAACTTCAAAATACCCTTTGGGTGTTCTAGAAACTTTTTCACTGTCTGTTCTTCTTAGCATGTTCTTTTAATCTCCTCCTTTCATTTCTAAATTAGGTATCTTAGTTTTCCTTCTCACTATTGATAGTTTCTGCTTAATTGCATTTTATTAACCTAATTTATTTTTTTTATTGATTCTGTTGGAGATATTGCTGTGTTCATATCTGGTCTTGAAGCTGTGTGTGCCTCATAGCGGTTGTCCCTGTAGGGACGTAGTAGTTGTCCCTGTATTTCAATAGTAGAAAGTGATTTTCCCTCTACTTACAGGCTTAAGAAAGTGCTTGAAAATGATTAGGATTAAATTGGCTATCTTACATATAAGTTAGATTTGCATATTCTCAGTTCTAAGTCTGTTTTTTCCCTTGATCTGATTTCTTTAGATATGTTATTGTTTTGCTTAATGTGCAGTAAAACCAAACAAAACAAACTCTTTCCCATGAAAGGCAAACTCCTTTTTCTCTCTCATCTTCCATAGGATTGTTTACCTCTCATTATCGTTTTCATTATTTTGTTTCCCTAATTCTTATGACTCATATTTTCCCTTCAAGCTTTCACCAGAGAAATGCGTCTGTACGTATTGGTAGCTATTAGCTCTGAGATAATTATATGAATGCACAGTAGCATCTTCAGACATGAATGTGAGTTAGTGTTAGCTCAGAGACACGCTGTGTTTTGCAAAAAGAGAAAAGATCTGAATTTCTAACAGTTTGCACTGAAAAATTACTAGTTGCCTCAGGGCTGGCTCTAGGTGTAGGCAAAGCAGGCAGTTTCCTGGGGCGGCAGACCTTTGTCGCGGCAGGTTGGCCACGTGCTTGCTCTCTGCTTTCCACGTGTTAGAGCCCAAGATGCAGGGCTTAGTGATGCTCATGCTTCTGCTGCCCAGGGAGAGCTGATAAAGTGGAGCCTCTCATCATGGTGGATATTCAAGAAGCAGCTGTTGCCATTCCCATTTTTTCTTCTTCCTCAGGAGCAGATCACTTGGGTCTTTGTTTCCTTGCTTTCCAGTCCCCTGCTTCGTAAGGCAATAAAACTCAGTTTTGTGCAGCATTGATTCAGTGCTTCACAATGTTTTGGCTCTGCTGTTAGTCGGCTTGTGTTTCGTCCTCTCCAGCCTTTTTCAAAGACCGCAGTGCAACATTTAGGCAATAGGGATCTGACGGCAGCCTGAAATTGTTGCTAATGCATTCCCATTTCTAAGAGCATGAATGATCCTGATTATATTCTCTCCGTGAAGCTATTCCTTACCACTAGAATATGGGCTTTGCTTTCCATTGTGAGTTTCTTAGGCAAAACAGAGGAAGAACTTTGTGGTACTTATATGTACTTTTGTATTAACTTAGCCGACAAAACAGCAAATTGGGCAAGCACACTGGGAAGATGACAATAATGGCTAGATACTAGAATCTATCCAACATTTAGGCTGATTCAGACACTTAAGACACTAGTTCATGCATGTGAATAGTTTTTCAGTGAAGCCCTGTTTTACTGGAATTTTAATGTCTGTTTAAGAGCCACTGTGTTGGTGGAGTTTTCTCCATTTACTTGGGCACAAGTGACATGAACCTTTGAAGGTCAGGCCTTCTGCTCTGTTCTGGAGCTTGCTTTAACCTGTTACCCCTTAGGTGACTTTATTTGCTTTGTTGCTTCTAGGTGAACCAGTGCTATTGTGAAAAGGTCAGCAGCAGTCTGAAGTGCATTCAGTTTGCGAAAGAATGTAAGGCACAATTCCCAGTCTGTCTTTTCTAAGAGAATCAGATCAGAACCTGGCACTGCCACTATGTGTGGTTTTCATCTAAAGATTTTTCTATACAAACAAATATCAAATTTGGCTGAAACACGACACGCCTTTGTGGCTGGTAGGGCGGCTGGTGTTTGACAACACAAGAGCTGCAGTGCACCAACGTACCTTTTAGTAATTAGCACCTTGCCGCTTTTACTGTCAGTGCTATCCTACATAAAAAGCTACAAAACATTGGCTGTTATAAAGACATACGACTTTTGCCGTATGCTGCTTCGGTTGCCAGGAGTGCTTGGGTTTGTGTTGTGGATACACGGGTGAAGTGGCAACTCGGTCTGAGTGCTAACAGATTCTGTCAGTTATTTTTTGGTTAGTATTGGTATTATTGGATATTCATTAATGTGCAACAGATGATGAATGTGTGGACGGACTGAACCATCCTCTCTCATTAAACATTTGGAAACAAATGAATTTCTGTTTCAGGTGAGTAGAAATATTTTTTTTCTTAGCTAACCCAGTATAAATAACTAGAGCTCAGTTTACATCTATTTTGCAATTCACAAAAATCTTGAAATTAACTAATGAGGAACATGGAAAAGAGAACTGTATCTTGGAGTACACGAGAATCTAATCAATATGAATTCCCCTGAGCTGTATCTGTTTTGTGCTAGGTTCCCATTGATTTTGTAAACATTTTAGCATTAGCCATAATCCTCTTTGAATATAAATCATTCCCTGGAAGTTTCTCCTGTATTTTAATTAATTCTGAAGTGACTGACTTGGGAACTCTTCCTTTAATGTTATTATTAAAACAGAGAAATTCTCACTCTTTTTCTTCACAGCCCTAATCTGACTCCTGTAAAAGCAGTAGGCAGATAGAATTCTCAAGAATTGGTGATGCTGAGAAAGCCTGAGACAGCCGGAAAGTATCGAAGTTAGAAAGTGCAAGAAAATCAGAAATGTTGAGGGGAAAAATAAACCTATTTGTAGCAAAGTATTTTCTTTATTTTGACTTGTATGAGTTTCTGTTACAATTGATAACTCCCTATCCTTCAAAAGAAAAAGGAGACTGAGATGATCCTTCTGAAGCTGGAGATTAGGGATGTGGGTATTATACCCTCTTTCTGATTTAAGGGTACAGGGGGCATGAGCTGTCTATTCCCTTTTAAACTGAATTAGTTGAATGTTTTTTTTTTTAATCTATAACCTGGTTTATTGGTGCAATTTCTTTGATGTAACTTTTGGAAAATAATATTACTTAAGTTGAAGAGATGATACTGAAATTGTTTTGTTGTGACATAAAAATAAGTATCCAACAAATAGCATAAGAGCTGGCACTATATTCCTAAATATGTAGTAGTAGGAGGTATTTTGGCTCATAGATAGAAGGACTGTATCATCTATTAAACTGTTTGGAGCTACAGAGGATTAACGGAGTTAGGGCTGTTTTCACTGCAGAAGTGCCAGACGCTATTCTTTGATATTTCTAATTGAGGGTGCATTTAGACTGTAGGGGAATTTTGTTTGAATGTGCATCAGTTGTATGTCTTATCGTAGGTTGGTTTTTTGTAGTGGAGTATACTAGATTATTGTTTGGCTGGAGTATACTAGATTATTGTTTGGTTCTATAATGAAAAAAACGCTTCACTTTTCGAAAAAATTGAGAATATAATTTTGTGGTGGTTATTTAACCAACAGCAGGTCTGAACCGCTGTGTAGCGCTTAGCTGAATCACAGGAATAATGTGATGTTACAGTAGGCATGCAGACAGGAAATAGCCTGTATATGCATATAAGTGTATATATATTATTAATTTAACCTGAAATCGATGTGCTTGTGGTGTGCCACTAAAGTTCCAGTGTTTTGGTTTTTGATAGTTTTACAGTTAGCCTTCTTTAAGAGATGCCATTGCAGTTCTAAGGTAGCTCCAGGGTGCAATTGTAGTCTTGTGTTTTCTTTTTTTTTTTTTTTTTTTCTTACTCATGATTAGATATATTGGTGAGTGTGTGTTTATATCACATGGCATGGGAAGATCTAAATATAGAGGAGTTACATATTCTTATAATTGCTTTTATTTCTACAGTATCTAGGACTTAAGTTTTTGGACACAGGCTATCATTCTGGTAGGTGTTATTCACATATAAGATAAAAATAAGATTCTTTTTCTAGGAGGCTTTATAACCTGAGTGTAAGACGAAGAGACCATGTTTTAGGTGGGAGGAAATGTGGCTTGAAGGTGAAATCCCAGAACAGCTTCCTTTTTGCTTAAGTAAAATCCTGGGGTTTTTTAAGTGTATAGTTTCTGCTTTAAGATTTAATTTTTTTTTCTGTAATTCTGTTGACATGCATTGGTTGTGGTGATGAAAGTAAGGCAGAGGGCATCTCTCTCTGAAAAGTAGGAAGTTGCAGTAAGCTCTTACTTCAGCAAGAGCTGTCAGCCTCTGCAACTGACTTTGTCCCCAGATTAAGTCGTCTGTGATGCCCAGCCTAAGATCAGATCTCACCAAGGGTTTCCTCTCCCCCTGCTCCACATGGCTGGCGCGTGCTCAAGGTAGCAGTGGCTCATTTCCACCCAAGGGAGAGCTGCAGGGTGGCATACTGCCCCACGTCAGACACTGTCAGGAGATAACAACAGGAAGCCAAATGGAAAAATGCAAAAATATGGAACTGGTTAGAGTACACCTTTAGCTGAACCATTTGTCAGGACTTTTAAGCATAATGGAAAAGGATTATTCCAAGGAGGTTTAGAAGGGAATGGTATGATTGGGGTGATACTGTTAGTGCAGAACTAATCTTGAGTGCAATATGAGAGAATGAATGACTGTGCTTGGGTTTTTTTTTTTGGTTGATTGATTTGTTTGTTTTGTTTTCTTTTTTAAAATAAAAAGAAAAATAATGAATTGTCAAAGGAGACAATTTGGTGGTTTGATTCTAGTTGGGAGTCAATCTCTTGGCATCAAATGAGTGATTTTAAGTGAAAATTGCAGACATGATAGAAAATGGCAAATCGGTCAAGGAAAGTACAGAGAAGGTATGCTTAACCTTTTATTCAATCTAAATAATTTGAACTTGGATGCACACATTAACTCATGTGGCTTCACATGATAGAACTAAAAAAAAAATGCCGAGAGTTGGGCTCATAAGTGTTTTATGGTGTGTCCTTTCCATGTGGTGGTTCTTCCCAGTGGGACACTGGGGAAGAAGATGGAGCTGCAAGCTGTTCCCTGTTACACTTTTGCTGACTTTTCTGGTGTTCTGGTGTTCAGTAGTCTATAGAATCACAGAATGGTTAGGGTTGGAAGGGACCTTCAAAAGGCATCTAGTCCAACCCCCCTGCAAGGAGCAGGGAACACCAGTTAGCTTTACTTACGAGATGGTTTGTGGTAATTGTGTGCTGCCATGATAGTATTCGCATGGATGAAGTATAACTTATTACAAGTTTTAAGAGCTTTTCCCTCTGAGTATCTAGCACTGTAGTGCAAGAAAACCACAGAACAGAGTCCTCAATAAACAGTGAGGCAGGGATTACGCTTGGGTTGCAGCTGTGAAGTATCGAAGTGAACATTGCCTAAAGAGTTTACATGAAGGTTAGCTAAAATGCAGGGTTCTATTCTCATATTTCTCTGCACTTAGAAGCCAACTCTTAATATTTAACCATCAAGATTGACTTGAATGACATGTGAGTAGTGAGATGTAAGCAAGAGGATAAACGTTAGTCTATGATCAAGTCATCATGTTCTTCACAGTTTGTGTTGCGCACTTCCATTTAATGACTACAAGTATCTCACACCAAGTTTCACATGTTTCCCTCCATCACCTATTTTACCCCTGTGAGAGAATGAGTGATGTTTAGTTATTACCTCAAAGTAATTTTGTTGTGATGAAGAACGGTTTTGAAGGACATTAATAAACTAAATGTGAAGGTACCAGAAAAAGCGTTCCAAGCTTTGATTGTGTGAGTTGCTTATTTATGAGAAGAAGCATCGTCCATAGCTGCATGCGTACTCATAC
This sequence comes from Chlamydotis macqueenii, assembly GCF_036417535.1. Classification (NCBI taxonomy): domain Eukaryota; kingdom Metazoa; phylum Chordata; class Aves; order Otidiformes; family Otididae; genus Chlamydotis; species Chlamydotis macqueenii. Next base: position 67,690,447 of record NC_141560.1, on the reverse strand, counting down.
ATATTTATACACTAGTATATTTTAGATGTTAGCTACATCTGTACCTTTAGGCTGTTATTTTGTCTGTTGTAATCATGTTGCAATAATTATAACATCAGAGAAACAAACAAACAAAACCTCATTTTAGCGTAATAGAGCTTATGATGCCTGACAGATAGAGGTAATTAATTTTTGCATGAAAAGCATAAAATGGCAATGCTATCAAAACTTTGCACTACCCAGACTGTGTGTCGAGGAGGCACTAAGTGCACTTGAACTGCATGGAACTTACTGATACAGGACACACTGGGGTTTTCTTGTTTGTTCCTTTCCAGTATTTTATTGTACTAAGAGGCTGCGTTTGTCACGTTTGAGCAAAGCCTGGTTACTCACCAGCTGCTTTCATTGCATTGTTTACTGAATTCTCATTTACTGCGATTGGTATTTTTCCTTTCAAAAGGTGCCAGTCATTGTTTTTTTTCCTAAATGCCTCTTCAAACCTGATGCAAACCCCAGGCTCTTACTGTGCGGATTGACTTTTTCATTTATTTGGACAGCTTAGCTATGTAGTCTCTCCATCATTTTTAATTTTTTTGATAGGCTTGAGATTTTGGAGAACTTTGCTGTATCCTGTGATCAGCAGGTGTTTTCTCTAAAGCTTAGGGCAGCAGTTTTCCTCACTGGTCACTGGCCCTAGAACCAGATATGAATAGTTAAGCATTCTGCTTTTAGCTGTGCTTGCCTTACTGTCTCCAGGTGGGCGTGGTGTGAGAGTTGAAGGGCTATTTACAAGTGGTTTAAGCGGAATACAAATACTTTCCCAAGCCTTTTATTATTATTTTTTTCAATTGTCTGTGCATTGACGTTATTTTTCTAATGTTTTACTTTTCAAAGTTACTGAAAAGGCTTTCTAGTCTCTCCATGGGCTCTTAAATTCCACTCCAGTGGAACCAGAGCTCAGTGTGGTCCAACAAAAGCAACAGCCGATTGCTGGGGCCCAGCATTGTTGTGTTGCTGCAGTTCCCTACATGCTGGATCCCAAGAACGCGTCTCCCAGGGTACCTGGACTCGACTTCACAAAGCGGCAATGATACAGCGACTTGCCGATTGCCATAGGGACCAGAGCAGTGCCTGCAACCAGCAGATTAAAAAAAAAAAAAATCCCACCTCTGCTGTTTGCAAAGCAGATCAAAAAGTGTAGTACATGCAGAAAAAAAAAAAGATAGATTACAAAAGAAAACTATACCTAAGAGTATAATTGGACACTGCAGATGTGTTTTGTTTTTTCTTTTTTTTTTTTTTTTTCCTGACAAAAAATAAAGCAAACGCTCCATGAGCTATTTGGCATGATTAAAAAAAACCCAGCATGACTCTTTTGAGTCAGTAAGGCAGACTTGAATCAAGTTATCTAAGATTTATTATGACACTTCAAATGGCAGTAATCTATCTGCACATCCCGGGTGACAGCTGGGTCATTGAATGTTTGTTTGATTGAACTTAAAAGTCATGAGATACTGCTTTTAAGGTCAGCAAATGAAGTTTTTGTGGGAATGCAATACATAGTAAGAAACTGTTAGAATGAAGTAATTCTTAGTTTTGTTATATGTTTTTTCTCTTGTCAGCAGTGTTATTCTAGTGTTTTAAACATCTGGGTTCAGGTTTTTAAAATACCTTCTAAAAAAGTTTTTCAAGGATCCTCAGCTAAGCAATCTCTCTGGTTTTGTTTCTCCAGGGGATGAAATGGTTCACAGCCCTCTTAGGCCCAGACTTGTTGTGTCCATTATATACCACAATATAGCCAAATAAGAATATGCTATATGAGGAGGAGAAAGTAGTTGAGTTTTTCTTGTGTGCAAATAATGCACCAGTTACAGCATGTGGCGAAAACAATTGCGGCGTAAAGAAAATGCACAATTCTCATGTTAGAGACCAGCTGTCAGTCTTTTTCCCTTGCTTTGGTAAGTGCCTTGACAATTGGCCTTGCACAGAAAATTTCAGTCTCTCCTGATAAATCTTTTTATGAGCAAACATAAAACAGTGTGAACTTCTCCTTCAGAGGAGTTTGCTCTGGTTGTAGGGATGGTGGCCAGGGAAATGGCAGTGTGAATCCTCTAAAATGGAGGAGTGACCTGGACACTCAATGTGTCTGAACACATTTAATGGTTGGGCTGTTGCACAAAGGGAAGAAGCTGTTTCTGTCTACTCTATCTGTTGGGGGAAAAAAAAAAAAAGAAAAAGAAAAAAAAGAAAGTTGTCGCCTTTTGAGAGAGAGAGGATCAATCCCTAAAGATACTTCAGCTCTTAATCTTCTATTTAAATCCTTAAATTCTCATGACCTTAATGAGTGTTTTAAGTGCTTATGTAGGAATTAGGGGTCTACACATTTTGGCCAATTGTGCCTGTGTTCTCAGGGAATATGTGAGGTGGAGGCAAGTGTCTCCTTGTCAAATGGAGTGAGGCCTTTAAGCATGGAGGAGAAGTGGGATTTGAGCCAAACGCTTGCCATTACATTTTTTTTTGTTGTTGTTGTTGTTGATTAACATGGGCAGCTTCCTGCTCAGCAGATTCACTGATGTGAATCCCAATGCTGTGAATCACACTCCTCTTATACATGAGCCCTGGGTATCTAGAAAAGTAGACACCTGTACTTCTTAGGGAGCTAACGTGAGAGTTATAGCCTGTAAAATAGTAATTTGGACCCAAGCATTTGTTTTGTCTACCTCTATGTTATTTCACTAAATAATTTTAATATTTGGAAGGATTGTGTGCATATGAGGTGAGCTATCCTTATTAGTAGCCTACAGAGTAAATGCTTGCAATAATTATCTGAAGATAGCACAGTGTAGCACTCCTTGGCCAGCTCAGCACAAAGAACAAAATGTGGATACTAATTTAGGAAAGTGAATAGGTGTCTGTATCCTCAAAGATGAGGAAACTAAGATGAAGCAAGCCAAGCCTTTTATGAGATTCGTTGTCTGCTGAACAGGTCACTCATAACAGCAAAAAGATTTCACTAACATACATATCAATAAATAAATTCAGTAGATGTGATTTATGTTTGTGCTCATATTATGAGCTGATGCACAGACAATTTACTCCACATAGAGATGAATGTAGTTTGAGAATAGTCCTAGTCTGAGATCTTAAATTAGGTGCACAATGTAAGATCCCGACATTCTAAAAGTTACAGTGTAATTTCTTATACAGTTTGGTGTAACGTTTGGATCAATTTTAAGGACAAGTGGGAGACCTCCAGATTATCTTTGAGTGATGAATGACGGGTGAATGAGCGGTGATGAATTGAAAGATTCCTCATGTGCTTACCAGTTTAATTTTTGATGCCTGTAGTAACATCTTTGAAAACCTTATAATCTGTCATCTTTTCTGATGTTAGTGAAAGAAGAAGGTAGTAGGAAATAAGTACATAAAGAGCGGGTGCTTTCTGTTTGCAAAAGTTAAGGAAATGCCCTGTGCAATACTTGACTACTGCCCTTAATCTTTGGATTTAATTGTTCATAAAAAGTGAAGGCCCATGCAAGGGAAAACCGAACCAAAACAAAAAACCCACCAGTGACAGAAAATTAGAAATTTGTGTCTATGGGTGTCCTGGCATTTCTCATCTGAAAAGGCGATGTTTTAATTATCTGCATTGACAGCATGATTGTGGGTAGATGGGTTTTCTGATTGATGGTATTAGGACCATCAAACAGCGGAAAGTAGAAACTTTGTGTTGAAATAGAAAACACTGGAATGTTATGTTATGTTAGAAAGAAAGAATTTTAATTTCATCAGACTTCTGTAATATTCAGCTGTTTTATGGCTTATGCTTCATTTGCTGTCTTCATTAAAAAGCTGAGTAACTTTATATCCTAACTTGGAAAAAGTTCTGAAAGTAAAATGGAAAATTGTTTGGCTCGGATTGTTCATAAGCTTGGTCGTTTGAGTTCTTTTATTCCCTTTAAGATCAGAATACTCTTTTCTTAATGCCAAGTTTCAAGGGCTGGATTTAAAAGTGCTATTCTTTACCACCTACAGAGATCCAAGGTCTTTTAGAAGTCCTTCCAGTTTTTTTTTTGCAAATTGTATGAAATAGAATACCGGGGACAATTTCACAGCAGAGTTCTCATCTATACCATGTTTTACCTGTTAAAACAATGTCTAAGCAGAATCCACACCACCGCTGATTTTCTACCAGTTTTCACAAATTCGCACCACTTCCACTACTTGTGTGGCCTCACCTCCATAATAAGATCTGAGATTTGTCAAAATGCCAGTAGACGTTCCACCAGTGAATCAAAGATCTGGTGTTTAAGTCGGGTCCTGAGGAACTGAATACAGTTACTCATAATTTCTTGTAATTATTACTTCAAAACACTCTTTGCGGATCTTTCTCAAGGGGACTTTAAAGAGAGAATTTTGTGTGGAAGGGAAGAAAAGATCACTTGTCAGTATTTTATGTTATATAAATACACTGTCTTTTCAGATACATGCTGCTACTTCCCTTTTTGCTTATCCTTTAGTATATGCAGGTTAAACTTTGATGAGTTGTACAAGACTTCAAGAGCTGATTGTGAGTATGATTGTCCCCTGTTTAGGCTGAGAACTCTCAGATGCACTGGCGGAGCCATGTAGCTGTGAGAGTGAACAATGATATTAATCAGTCTTACTTGTGATTTCCTTCTTGTATTTTTCTATCTCCACTTATGCTTTTACAGGAAGAGCCAGTGCTGAAAGACAGAGAACTGGTCTGAGAGATTGGTATAGTACATTTTGCTTGCTCGGCAATGCGTTATTTTAACAAAACCAATTCCTGTTAGATGTTTGCCTGTCCTTGTCTCAAAAAACCTCTACTCATGGAAACTCTACAGCTTCCACTTGGAAATATCTTCCAGTGCTTTGGTGATTTACTAGTAGAAAATGTCTCCTAATACCTAATCTGTGCTGCAGTCTTGGTCCTAGTTTAACAGGATAGTTCAAAAAAGAAAAAAAAAAGAGAGCCTAGAGTGTCAGTGTCAGAAGTGAGGGTCTAATGAGTCAATATTGTATTGTTGCAAAGAATTTGGCGTCTCCATCATGGAAGAACTACAAAATGTGGTAAATCTTTTGCTCTGCTCAGCGTGGCAACACATCACTTAGAGCATTGTCTCCAGATCTGGACACTATGTGTCAGTTTTGGATTTACTGGAAAAAGTCCAGGGAATAAACGGATGTTAAGCTAACATAACCTTCATTGAAAGAGCTGGTAGTGTTAGGCTACTGATGAAGAGGACGCACCATAACAATTTGCAAATGTATGAAAGGCTGCTGCAAAGAAGTATGAAGTAGTCCTTTTTAACCCTTGTGTTTGATGTGAGATTTGTTTTCCTGCAAAACAGTGATCTTATCTGTTGCTCCCACCCAGTATCCATGTAGATTATTATTTCTGTGTAGTGTATAACCTTGCCTTTTTCTAATTGTTTGTCCAATTTGTCAAGATGGCTTTGAACTGTTATGTCCACCAACATTCTTGTAATTCCTGCTAGGTTAGTAGTGTTGGCAAATTTTGTCTCTATGCTCTATTTTAACCATCCAGGTGAAAGCACTGAATAATATGAGAGTCAGGACAAACCCTGTGGAAACAGTGCTTATTTGTATCGAGTTTGATTAGTAAAATAAAGACAAGCTTCACACACAGTTCAGAAGTTCTTTTAGAACACAGTGCATGTCACAAGAAGTCCATAGAGTCTTATCTGGTCTGTTAGTGTCTTGAATTAACTGTAGAGTCTTCAGTGACAAGTGAAAGAGGAAAAGGGCTAAAATGTCCTGCATCCCATCATGAATAAAGTAACATCACCTCCAAGTATATTTTTGTACTGACTGTCCATTGCCGTGGAAATACTCCAGGTGATCAATGAATCCTTTGGGACTTATGAAGGTGGATGCTCAGCAGATGTAACTGAATCATTGCTTCAGTGTCTAACTCCTATGTCCCAGTTCAGCCAGTTAATTCAGCCTTGGTTTAGCTTTTAATCATGTGAATAGTCCCACTGAGTTTGCTGGAACTACTCAGGTGCTTAAAGTTGAATACACAGTGAAGTGCTTTGCCAGTCTGTACCTTTGCACTTTGTGACTGTTAACTTTGAAGATATTTCTGTTGAATGAAGATATTACCTTGAAAATTTTCAGCTTTGTGGGATCATGACTTTTTGAACTTCTGGTATTAGAAAACTCTTCTGTACATTAAACTCTAAATAGCTTAAAACTCCTGCTAGCTGCTGTAGGTCTTCCTAGAAAACCTTCCTTTGTAGTGGTGCAGAGAAAACCGGAGCCATCTTCATACCAGGAAGAAGCTGTATCTTCATTTACTTCCCTTGTGCTTTTGCAGTCATTGTTGATCAACCCCATATTTGCCACCAGCGTTGTCGATTTTTAGCTCAAACAAGTTCACACTTGTGGGCAGTTTGGAGTTTAAAGCATTGTGTCTAAGAGGAGTTCAATTAAATTAATTATAGATACTGGTGAAGATGGTTAAAGATCCTTCTGCACATTGAAGCCTGACTGGACTGGGCTGTCGTGGCTGTCGGTCTCAGAAGTCCTTATGGCATTGGTTTGTATTCAGAGCTGCCCTGCACTGCATTGTTAAAAAAATAATAAAAATAAAATCTTACATCTTCTATATAAGCAAGTGCTGTTCATTGTAGATGCCACACACTTTTAATATTCTCTGGGGCAGATAGCACAGTTACAAGTTAAACAGAAGTTCAGATAACAATATTCTTGGAGTTGGGCTACATGTGAAAAAAAAAAAATCATCGTTGTTCAGAATGCCTAAAATGCAGTTGATTTAAGTGTGGGTTTTTGCACCAATTCAGTGTTCACCATCTTGTCTGACTTAAGCTTTTTTCCATTTATAAATTATTTAATTCATTTATTAATTATTTAATTCAAAGTATTGATGAATTCTTGATTCAAGAATTGCATACTAAAATGTGGTTGAAAGAAAGCATTTGATTTAATTGTAAGTTTCTGACACAGTTATAAGAGAATCAGTCAACATATTAATTGTATATATTAATCATCTTTCACATATGGTACCTGTTGATAGCAAATAATAGTATGTAAAATTGTGATTTTACAGTAAGTTGAAGACCAAGGAAAGAAAAAGACCAAGCAATTTCTTACCCATTATAAGTGAATGTTATTCCTGAATGCATGGTTAGAACAAATGATTGTTTCACCTTTTCAAAACAAACAAAAACCTTCTATAAAATAAAGTGGAAGATGGGAATCACTAATAATGTTTAACCTCTTGAGTTCCAGTTTATTGTTGTTAGTAATGACATCAGCCTCCATAGTGATTCCAGGAGAGGTTTTAAAATTAAGGTAAAAGGGGGGAAAAAAAAATAAAAAAAAAAGAAGCTTAATAAAATGTTAGCATGCCAATAAGCGAGTCTGCTAGAAACACAAAAGTTGAATGTCAGTCAGTGACATTCATAAATTGTGGGTTAAAAGCACTGAAAGCTTCTCTGGGTATCAGAAAAAGAAAGTAATTGGTGTCTGCCTTTGTCAGTAGTATTATTTATCTTCACTATTTTCCCTTTTGTTACTTGAGATGATCTGTGTAATTTCTTTTTCTGTTAGCCTTGAGAACAGAGAATAGAAGGAAAGCCAGAAAAGCACGGGAAGGGAAGCTTTCTTAGAGTGATGTGTTTCAACCCTCTCCCCTCCTCCCCTGCCAGTGGTGGTGTATAATAGTATAATAATATAAATCTTCTAAAAATGAGAGCTGAGGTAGAATGCACTCAAAAGTAATGCATTATATAAAGTTAGTTTTCAGAATAGTGTGAGTTTTGAATTGCTTTTTCTCAAAGGTTGACTTAATCGCTACGTGCAGTCTGCTGTAGAAAAGAGCTGAGCTAAGACGTGCACTGCTGGTCAATTGGACATCAAAAACTCTATTTCCAGTATTTTAATTTTTTTCCATTGCGTAAAAATATTCTTACGTGCACAGAGGTCTATAGCTGGTATTTTCTTTTTTCTTTTTGTCCTTCTATCCCTTGATAACTAGATGGAGTTAGGCTGTTTCTGGGTATGATAATTTCTAAATTGCAGAAAGAAGTCTTCATACCAGCTTACATTTTCCAGTTTAAGCTGCATTTACAGCTAGAAAGTGAGCCATATGCCCCCTCCTGGCTGGTTTTTTTAAGGAGCATTAGTTTCAGGGTCTTGCCTAGAAACTGTTTTTGACCATTTAATCGTGGGCAATTTTTACTCTGCTTTTGAAACTGAAACAGCATCTAGTATTACTGACTGCTCTCCAAGAAGCATTGGGTTGTCCTACAGTTGTGCCATTCTAAATGAAACTAGATACAGAAGTGGAGAACGATTGGTATACATTTAAAGCACGCGTTCTGCTGTGCTATATAATCACCACAGGGCTTAATATGGATGTTGTTGGGTAAAGAAACAGAGTTGATGGGGACCTGGTTCTGGAGTTACTTATTTTTGTTTAAAAAATTACTTTTCTGTTGCACCTTTGCAAAATTATTTTATTTCTCAAGGGAAGGTGCTTTGTTTCTCAAAAAAAACACTGTACCCCCAGTGCCATTGTGGTTGCCATGGTAGTTAGTTTGCTAGCAAGCAATCTCTTAAAAATGTTACTACTGGCAAAAAAAAAATTGAGTCTTTTTGATTGCTATCCTGATTTCAGCTGGGATGCAGCTAATCTTTTTCCTAGTAGCTGCTGTGGTTTGGATTTAGTATGGGATTTGATATGTGAAGAGTGTTGATAGTACACTGATCCTTATGAGTTGTTGCTAAAGAGACCAAGGACACTTTCCAGTTTCCCAGGTTTCACTAACGTGCGGGTGCAGGAAGCTGGGAGGGATATAGCCAGTACAGTTGACCCAAAGTGGTCAAAGAGAGTATTATGTGCCATAAATATAATGCTTAGTATGTAAGTGAGGGTTGGCTGGTGGGGTAACTCTCTTGCTCTTTCTCTCACTGCTCTGGATTGTTTCAGGATCGCTTTCAGTTTTGTTCCGTGGATGCTGCTTAGAACGGGCTGTATCAGTCATGGGGTCGTCAGGTGGTGAGAAATTGTGCATCATTCATTTTGTATATTTTATTAACCCTCTATTTTATTATTATTATTATTTTTATATATATTATTATATTTTCCTTTGCTATCCTAGTAAACTGTCTTGATCTCAACCCACAAGTTTTCCTTTCTTCCCAGTTTTCTCCCCCATCTCCCTGGGGACAGGGAGGGTGAGCGAGTGGCTGCATGGTACTTGATTGGTGACTGCGCTTAAATGATGAGAATTGCTTTGACAGATGCTCATCTTATAGAGTATTCTACACTGAGTGGTTTGATTTTTTTTTTTTTAATAAAATGCCCTTTTTTTCTGAAATGTTACTTTTGAATAAATAAGTTTGTTAGCTTCATTTTTTTTTAATTCAATAAATATATAGACTTCCTATCCCATCTCCTCCAATCTTCCTCCTTTTTAGAAACTGTTTTGATAACTGATATGCAAGTGTGATTGAGCCAAGCTGGCTTTGCTTACATAATCTTACTGAGAAATGAGTTTTCAGACATGTGATTTGCTGGTTGAGAATACCTGCTTTAATTTTGTTTGCAATCTGTCCTTTTTCCCTTGTTAAGTTCCGAGATGTAAAGCAGAAGAACAGCCTGCACATGTGTGCGTGTGTGCTTGTGTGTGAGGGGGAGGGTGGGTGGGAGGACAAGTGAGCTACATGCTGTTTAATAAATGAGTCTGGTTTATTTATTTTTTTTTTTTTAATTTTATCTTCTGAGCTGCCTGAAAAAAGTTGTGGGGTTTTTTTTTTTTTAAATTAAAAAAAAAATATTTTCTTCTGAGAAGAGTCTTGTTTAGTATTATGTCTTAATTAAGCAAAGAAAAGATGTGGGGATTTCTTTTGAAAATTAAGATATCAGTATTCTTCACACCTAAGCATCCAAGCTAAAGGAATAAAAGGGAAAGGACTTAAGGCTAAACTACACCTTTTGGCACTTGTCTGAACAAGAAGTGCTGCTTAAACCAAATAGCTAGGGATTATCACAGAAGGTGGTGTGGCCCAGGAGCCGCTCTCCTTGAGACCTTTTTCCTCGTTGCAGGGTTTTGCAAGCAGCAGGGAAGTGGTGACGCGCCTGCAGTGGATCGTGAGTGCTGTGCTGGCTCCTGTGTGGAAAGCTAGGGAAGGGGGATATTGTCTCTGCGCGTTCTCCACATTTCAAGTCCACCTGCTCTGGGTGGGAAGGTGTTGGCATCTACTGCAAGAGTGGATTTATTATGACATATAGCGTAAGTTGAAGTCACAGTCAAGCCCTCAAGCAAGGTTTGATTTAGCTGCTCAAAATTTTTTATGAAGGCTGTAGTGAAACTTATTCAGAAGGTTAGTCTAATCCTGTTCCGCAGTATGAAAATAAAAGTGTTATTTAAAACAAATGACTTGCCAGACATTGAATGCCTAGTGAGCTTGTGCTAGTCCCTAGTGCAGAGGGTCATCAAATCAAATATTGTGGCTGAATTTTTGAAGTGCTTGGATAATTTTATGACCAATATTAGCATTTGTAGTTGTGAAAGGTAAGATAAAGATCATCAGCTCTCATGCTTCAAGGCATAAGGTAATCACTGCAGTGTTACAGGAGGGATATTTCCCCGCAGAGTAGCATTACACAGTTGGTTATGTACATTATGAGGTGTGTTCTTTCCTTCAATCTACACCATTAGCCAAAGAGGTGACACTTGATGGGTGAACAGGTTACTAAGACAAATCTCATACTAGCCATAGAAGGGATATATGTTTCTATGTGAAAGGGTTTTGTTGCATCACATAATCCAGGCTGTTGCTTACAGGAATGTTGTTTCACTAAAGATCAGGTACGGGTGAGGGGTACCCATACTGGGCTCATTAACTCTTCAGCTGCTGAGATGCTTATTGTTTCTCTCTCTCAATGATTTTTTGTTGTTTGATTAGTTGGTGCTTTCTCCTGCCTTGCTCCCACTTGGAGCCAGCTTCAGACCACAGTCTGCAAGTGTCCGCATTTTGATTTCGCAGTAGTTGGTAGACAGGCACTTGGGCTCAAGAATGAAAGCTAGATCCTGACTCTGTATGCAGTCAGTGACAGGGTTGTTGGGTGCTGTTGGGTCCTGTCCGAGATCATCTCTGCCCTGATGGATTAGACCTAGCCTCCATGTGGCTGTTAAAAATTTTTGCATTCTGTCCATATTTAGAGCTAGCCGTGAGAAAAAGGTAAGCATAGTAAGCTTATCTATAATAATAATAAAATATAATTTTATGTGTTGTCAGTCTTTGTTTAAGTAGGCTGAAAGGGCCAAGGTTTTCTTGCTTCTTTTCGTGAAGGTTATTTTCCCATTCCTGGAATCCCCTTAGAAACGTTTTTTCTGGACGCATATGCAGGTTTTGTTTTTGAAACAGGTGGTCAGGAATCTCCACACTATTTTGTATGAGATCTGACTAATCCTTCTCCAAGTTGACTGAAAATGCCTTGCATGTCCGGGAAATTCATTAGACATTTTTGCAGCTGCAACACATTGGTACCTTGTAATCATTCTATCAACCAGCTTTCTTCTCCATTTCTTACAATTGCTGAATCTCCAGTTTAAAGCAGAAATCCTTGTAATTGGCTTATCTTGTTATGGTGCTGCACTTTTTGCTTTTAAATTTCATCTCATTCAGTTTTTTAGCTCCTGAGGTCGTCTTGTTCTTCCTGTGTGACAATCTTGTCCTCTTCCAAACTGTCATCTTTACATTTTGTAATCTAGTCCTTGAACCAAGGTTGCTGATGAATATATTAAGCAGGATCAATCCCAAGAGTGATTCCTGAGAAATACTGTTTGTAACATTTCTCCATCTTGAGAACTGCTTTTTTTCAGTATAGACTGAAAAACTTGCAGCACCTCCCATAGACAGTTTTCTGTCCGTATTATGGTGTATTCTTCCATTATCCCTCACTGTCTGCCCTTTGACTAATAATTTCTTATAGGACGTTGTCAGATGCTCAATTTAAATCTAGATGTATTAGTTGCACTATATTGCCCTTGTCTAAGTAGTCAGCCATCTTACTAAGAAAATGCATTATTTTTCTCAGGTGATCTACTAGTAATGGGCCTACATTTCTTTTTATCCCACTTCAAGTCTACCTCCATGCCCTCAATTACTGCCACTTCCAAAGTCTGTGGTATTAGGTGTCAAAATCACATGAATGTGTGTTTCACTTCTCCTTTCTTGTAATGCAGCTCCTGTGTTTAGTGTTTTCCACTGTTATTTTTACTTTAGCAATGATGATCTGGGCTGCAAAAAGAACAATGTTTTCAAGTAAAGGTTTATGAAACTAACTGGTATAAATAGGGAAACTGTAGTTCCAATTAGTTTATAGGTTTCATTAAAAAACTTGACACTGAATTTGTATTTTCATCTTCTCGTTCTTTCCTTATGCTGGAAATGCTTCTGTCTGTGTGCCATTATTCTTCTGAGAAAACAGGACATTTGCCCAGGTTTGGGGCTACACAGAGTTAGCTTTTCATTGAATCTGTATGTGAATAAGAGAATCCATAACTAGGCCTTTGCTTTATTTTCCTGGTTCTCTTCTGCTTAGGTGAAAAAGAGCCTTTCAATATTCACTGTGTTTTCTTTTGAAAGATTGAGCTCAGGTACTATTTTTACTGTGTGGCTAACTTAGGAGATGTGACTTACCTTGTTAATCAGTCTCTCTTTTTCCATCCTTGTAAGTTCTTTTTTTTTTTTTTTTTTTTTTTTTGCTTAATCCTGATATTTTCTTTGAAGTGCTTTTCATCCTTGCTGAGTTTTTTCTCACTTTCATTCCAAGTAGTTACAGTCTTTTATTAAAGTGTTTTCTCTATATTCTTGAGCTTAATGCAGTCCAATCACTTGTGTTAACTTTCTTAGGCACTCAGGGTTGGCCCTGTTAAATCCTAAACCATCTCTATAGACTTATTTTTAGATATCCTAATATATATCAATTAACTAATCAAAAGATGAATCAGTACACAATCATTTGATCAATTAATTTCATTAGCCAGCTTTTCTATAGGATTATTGCTGCTTTTAAATTCTTCACCCCGACGATGTCCTCAGTGAGGCTCAGCTGGGATTAGAGGTAAAGAACCCTGATTAGAGGTAAAGAGAGCCTGAAGATTTGTCGTAGTTCAGCCCCGACTGGGACCAGCCTACACAGTCACTCTCTCACTCCCCCTGTCCTCCAAGAGAACAGGGGGAGATAATATAAGAAAAACGGCTCGAGGTTTGAGATAAGGACAGAGAGAAATCCTTGAAGTTACCATTATGGGCAAAACAGACTCAACTTGGGGAAAACTATTCAGAGAGAACAAGATAACCTCCCCCAACCTCTCTCCCTCTTCCCGAATTTAACACTATCTATACTACCTCCCCCCCCCCACCCCGAGCGGCACAGGGGTGAAGAGGGAATGGGGGTTGCGGTCAGTTCATCACGTGTTGTTTTACGCCACTGCTTCATAGTTGGGGGAAGAACTCCTCACATTCCTCCTCTGCTCCATTGTGGGGTCCCACCCGTATGCCACAGTCCTTCCTGAAACTGCTCCGGCGTGGGTCATCTCTTCCACGGAGTGCAGTCTCTCCAGAATGGCTGTCCCAGTGGGCCCTCCACGGGCCTCAGCCGTCTTCAGGCATCCACCTCCCCTGGTGTGGGGTCCTTCACGGGCTTCAAGTGGATCTCTGCTCCTCCATGGACCTCCATGGGCTGCAGGGGGACAACCTGCTCCACCATGGTCGTCACCACAGGCTGCAGGGGAATCTTGGCCAGGAGCCGCATTACTCCTCCCCCTCCTTCTTCACTGACCTTGGCGTCTGCAGCCGTTCCTCTCACAAGAAAAGTTCTTCACAACAGGCTGGCAGACGCTTCTCAGAATCTCTTCACATCACCCATCTCATCTCCTCTCCGCTTCTTGCAGCTGGGCTTGGCCGAGTTGGGCCCAGTCAGCCACCTGGCGGGAGGCGAGAGGGTGAGGCCTGCAAGGCTTACGAGGCCCGCGCCTCCCCCTCTAGGCCTCTGTCCCTGCTCAGCTTCTTCACATCTTCTCTTGTCTTTTTTTTTTTTTTTTTCTGTTTTCCCCTTCTTAAATGTGTTATCGCAGAGGCGTTATCATGGAGCATTCTGCTACCAATCGGCTCAGCTTTGGCCAGCAGCGGATCTGCCCTAGGCCCGGCCGAGTCCACTGAACAAAGGGGAGCAACTTCTAGCAGTTTCCTACAGAAGCTACCACCTTAGGCCCCCCCTCACTAAACAAAACCACAGCAAGATTTCACATTGTGGGTTAAAAAACTGCAAACTGCCACAAAAAAAAAATCACTTAAAATGTGATATTTTCAGTCTATTCTTGTCTTTTGATTTACTCTCAGTCAATAGGATGTGATGACAGGATTCCTCCCAGCTTCATATACACTGCATAGTTTTCCATTTTCTGCTCTTAGTTTCTGGAGATTGATACATATCTGAAGTTACGTCTTTTAATAAGGTGTTTTATTTGATTTAAAATTTTCTTCATTTTAGTTTCAGATTTATAACTGTAGTTAATCAAATTCTGTTGCACCTTAACTTACTTTGAAATAGTTTTTAGTAATGAGATTATGAATTTTTAAAATTTGGGTCTTCAGAAGAACCTTTGTTTGACCCACCTGTAGTTTTAAAGGAAAACATCATCTGCATCCTGGTGTACTTTTTATTATTAAAACACATAATTAAAAATGAGATAACAATTTAAGTTAGAATAAATGGTATACAGACTTATTTTATGCACTGTTGTAAAATAGAAAAAAAAATGTAATGGAGTCTTTCTGTGTAATTATTATATCCGCAATCAAATTATTTCACTTGTTGCTCCAAGTCTCTCACTTTTGTGTAAGGCCATGGCTAGTAAACTCTATGGCTATGCTGCATCGCTCTTTTTGTTTCCTATTTGTAAAACATGCCAAGCCGCAATAAAAACACAATTTCAAAAAAGGAAAGAAACCCATTGGTTCTTATTAACCTTTTGAATTAATAGCCTAAGAGAGCTCATTCTCAGAACCAAACAGCTTTTTCACATGTGGCAGGCATTGTGTACCGGTGATTCAACATACTATTTTACTCAAGATCCATTCTATCCAGTCTTTTGGAAGTTTTCTGTGTAAATTCTAACCAAGATTTTCCTGACTGAGATTGTGAAATCTGTCAACTTAATAGGCATCTGTGCAAAGGCTTTTTGTACGTAAATTTGCCATAGTCTTTCTGCTTAAATAATGTTTTGAAGATTGAGTTAGAGACAAACTCTAGATCTTAAAACATATTTGTAAATGACATACATAAGGAAATCAGTGTTCAAGAGAAATATCTGGTCACAGAAATTGCTCAGGTGTCCTAGATTAGGCTTACTCAGGGGAATTTGAACATTCAGATTTTAGGCGTTAGATTTATATGATGTCTTAACGTTTTAAAGCGATGTACATATTCATAAATTGGACTAAAAAGAGAAGAATAAAGGGGCAAGATTACCTATGTAGATAGGCTAAGATTGGAAGGGAAGAAAGGGACAATTCAAAATGCATAAAAAAATTGTCTTTAAGAGAAATCATTGTCAAAAGTAGTAAAAAATAGTGATGTTCCAAGTAGTCTACTGCCCAGGATGGGCTCAAAAAAAAAAAATTTGCTCTTGGAAGAGAAATAACAATTAAAACATGACCTGAATAATGTGTGCTTTTAAAAGGTTATAATTTGGTGTCATTAGAAGGACAAACTCAGTTCTTCTAGTAATTGAGGTTACAAATTTTTGAATATAAAACTTTTGTTTACTTACCTAAAACTAGTTGTGACTCCTTAGATTTGTATAGATGTTAGTATCTCTGAAACAG
This sequence comes from Chlamydotis macqueenii, assembly GCF_036417535.1. Lineage (NCBI taxonomy): Eukaryota > Metazoa > Chordata > Aves > Otidiformes > Otididae > Chlamydotis > Chlamydotis macqueenii. The sequence goes on along the minus strand of NC_141560.1, from coordinate 67,674,553 downwards.
GTATCAGAAAATATATCTGAAGTTATTACTCTCAAAGTTATTCTACAATATCAGCAACATATGTTTCAACTTTTAATAGAGTAATTATCAAGTATTAAGATGTCAAGAAATGTATAGAAAAGGGATGAAGAATTGCAAATAGTTGAGGAATGTTGTAAAACAAACAAAAAATTCCCAAGGGAGTAAACTCACCATCCCAAAGAGGAAGACCTTTTGATGCTGCCTCTCTCTGTGCTTCTGCGAGCTGTGGTTGGAATGGTCTCCTGGTGGGAGCGACCCTTGCTAAAACCTCTTCACATCCTCTTCTGTATGTGGCATTTGTTCCCTTGCGAGACTGAAGGATGTTCTTTCAGAAATGTCACACTCTCCAAAACCCAGTTCATTTGTATTACTGAGCTCTGCTTGCTCAATTTATTTTAAATTCATGAGTGATTTCTGGTAAGTTGAAACTGTGTTTTTGACATGTGACCTGTTTACTGAAAAGAAAAATAAGTCATCTATCTCTGCTGAATACCTCCCAAAAATCCAATAAATAGTTTCTGGTACTGGACTTTTGTGCACTTTTTGATTTGTGAGAGATTAATTCAGGTTCTGTGAACTCTGTGTTCCTGAAAAGCTGCCTATTCTGCATTCCCCATACAGACAGCCCACATTTATCCCCTGCTTGTTCTTGTACCGAATTTGTCAGCTTCCATTCCTCTGGGAGAAACTCCAGGCTCTGTCTGTGGTCTTTGGAAAGCTCTCTAAAATATTTAGGAGTCTGAAAATGACTCTGTTTCTAACAGTACAAACTGGTGATATCAGGTTGATAGGGAATAAATATTGTACTTATTCATTGTGCCTGTATTTAGTCTGTATGCTTTTTTTTTTTTTTTTTTTTTTTAATGTGTACTTTTGGCATAACTAGCTGACAGGAGAAATAGGTCTAGTATAAGATCATTTCACACTTACTTGCCACAGCTATAATAACACATGCTACAATATACTGTGAACCTTACAATGCCTGAAAAAAGCTATGGAAATATACAGTTGGAGAAATAAAGCAAGATATTGGTACTGCCTTGCAGTAAGTGTTGCTGTAATATGTGAGTAGTGGCATTTATTTAAAACAAATTGCAGCCTGATTAAGATCCAAGAACAAATCTGCATTTTAAATACACATGGATATCATCTCAAAAATTTGAGAATTTGCCAGCTGTGAAGAGAAAAATCCCCCCATCTGCTTTTGCCCACTGAAAAAAAAAAAGTAATAATGGCAGTAAGTGTGAAGGACTGGACAGCGTTGAATCTTTTAATCTTGATCTTCCTCTTCTTCTATAAAATGAGCGAGTTTTCTTCTTTCAGAGGCTTAAGGAGAAAATGACATCTGAACACTGAGGCAAATATACTTTGCCAAAGGGCCGATCATTGCATGTGAAATAGTTTCACAGTGTAAAAAAAACCCAATTTCTTGATGTGCTTTTAGAAGTTGTCACTGACACTACCTGTGATCTCCAAATATCTCTTTGAGCTCCAGGTTTGAGACACAGGCCGATTTTCCAAGCCATGATGATAGGCTAGGCTGTTGTCAGAAATCACACAAACTTACAAACTGATTTTGGAAGTGACTGTATGATCATGTGTAGGGAGCCTATTCTTTCTCTCAAATTTGAAAGGAGTTAGCCCAGCTTTCTCCTGAACTATGTGAGGCACCGTGTTGGCTATCCCTGGTGATTTGTTTTCAGAGGAAGCTGATGGTCTGCAGCCTCCTGCCATCGTGATCCCAGTGCCCTTTAATGCTGGGAAAACAAGCATGTGGCTGATGAGATAAAGAATGAGGAAGGGCAGATATGGCTATGTTCCTCCTCTGCTTTTAGGCTGAACAGAACATCACAGCCAACTTCTGCTGGTGAAGCCTGCTGAATTTGGACTCAGCATGTCACCACGAGTCTGATAGTCTAGGTCTCCCATCAAATCCGTATCTAGGAGGTCCTCTCCTGTGTAAATTATAGAAGTGTTTTGCACAAAACCTTTTGTTAAAATTTGTAAGACTGAAATGTGTTGAAGTGGCATATGATCCTGTGTCTATGCACTGCAGTGACCAACCTAGGCAGCAATGGCCGTCAAATTGGCAACTCTATTGTGGGAATGCGGTTGCTGACTCCTGTGGGTTTGTTATCACACTGACTTATGTTCCCTTGTTTTTTTGCTGTAAGTCTTTGCCGTTTGGGGCAAACAGGAGGCTCATAGCGGCGAACCAAATGTCTTTGAGTTGTGTGATTTTTTCTATCTAACAATGCAATGAGATGTTTTTATGTTTAATAATATAACTAAGACATCCAAACCCAGACTGTGGACACCAGGATATGCCTTCTTCTATCTAATATGCTGTAGAGGATAGTTGTCCAGGTCCAATGACATTGGTGGTTGGATGGATAGTGCCAACTGGATGGAAGGTGCCAGGCTGGAGGGCCTATGTCTTTGTGAAGGACAGTGTAGCTTTGGTCTGCAGCCATCTGTGTAGCCTTGCCATGGCAGGCTTTGTTTCTTTGTCTCATGCTCTTCTTTTTACCTGCACAGACAAACTGCTTACAAGTATCTCTGCTGAAATTAATAGAATTATATCTGCCCAAAAGTGGTTTTGACTTCAGAAATGTCTTCCGTGGTTTGTGGATAATTCAGAAGTTTAGCAGTCAGAGACACTATTGGTTTAAGCCATAATACATGTTTCTTCATGTTGTACATCAGCTTCCATCAGTAGCTATTGTCAAACTAATTCCTTTATGCCTTCAAGATGTTTGGGACTTGTAGGCTGATTGTAAGACATCAACTATCAGTATTTATTTGTATAGACACTAGATAAAATGGGAGGTTAAAGTAAGATTGATAAATTGCAACACTGCAAAAATATAAACTGGTGAGATTTGTACTCAAAAATAGGAACAGCAATTGAGAGATGCTGTGAGTAGAGGAAGAATTTATTTTTTCAAGGTAGTAATAAGTTGGCTATACCTAAGGGAAATGTGGAAAGGAAATTGATTCACTTGGTCACCTCGGAAACAAGCTGTTTGTCTGTCAGTAGATATTTGAATTATTATTCAAATATTTCATTATTATTGTACCAATAACATGGCTAATCAGATGTTTTAATACATGATACTGCAACAAATTAGTTTACTGACATAGAACCAAATATGGATTTTAGCATATGGGTGATAATACCCTGGATATGCTCTTAGTATTTACTAGCCAAGTGTTAAAAACTGTGACTGAATGAAGATGGATGCTTTTGAATTTTTACCTACTTTGTGTTAGCGCTTATCTTTTGTTACTGATTCCTCAACAAATTGCAGTGTGTGATGTCCCTTTAATTATATGCCTGTGCTTAGGATGTGTGAGAAGATGCCTTTATTTAAGATGAACACAGCATGCACAGGAAACGTAGCTCCTCCTGCATCTGTCTTGGGAAACTAAGGATTTTTTAAATTCACATATATATGAATATGTGTGTGTACTTCAATTTTATAAATAGTACACATCAGCAATCTGGATTTTTTTTTTTTATCAGCTGAAGACATTCTAGTGCACTTCATGAGCTGAGTGTTGTCCTTGAGCCACAGAGAACATCCTCTACCCATCATCCTTGGGATGATGTCTCTTCCTTTTATTTTAAGAAGTAGCAGATTCATAGGGGATTTATCAGAGTACAAGAATCTAGTACATAGTTTGAAAACAGCAAGAAGATTTGTGTAGCCTAGAATTAGTGCAAATTATATGCTATGTAATTATATTTATAAGAAATTAATATCAATCTTCCCTTGGTTAGAAGGTCTTTATGCCACTGTGTAAACCTCAAAATAATTTAACCACCAAAATAATTTAACCAGCAATTTGACTATAGCTGTGTATTTTTTTCCTTCATGTTTCTCTACAACTGTTTTTAAAAAAATCTGTTTCTGGGATAATTTTCCAGAGTCAAAGCAGCATATGATTTTACCCTTTCAAAGTCTTTGTGGAGACTTAAAAGCAGAATTCAGAGCATGTGACATGTTGAGGCAAATGGCACGTGCAGTTAGATAACTTAAAATTAATAAATAGAAAACTATTCAGAGTAGACTGTAAAAATGATGAAGAGGTTGTAGGAACTGATTTATGATGCAAGACCAGAAGTTAAATATGTATAGGTTGGTTGAAGGGATAGAATGAACATAACTGTCTTCAAATATGTGCATGAAAAGTCAGAGAGCAGAATTTTGTGAATTCAGGATTGTGGACTAGACAAAAGAAGTGTTTTGGAGCTGCCAAGATAATGAGATGGTAGAACTAAGGAACAAAGTTGTGAAGATTTCTGAAAAAACTGCAAGGTAAATAGAAACTGATTGTTAAGGAGAAATTTCCATGTATATTCAGCTTTGTTAGACCATGGGATTGATCATTTGTCCTGCTTTCTACTCGGATGGAAATTATTTTCTTCCCAGTAGCTGCTGTGGTTTGGATTTACTGTGAGATTTGGTACGTGAAGAATGTTGACAGTACACTGGTGTTATGAATTGTTGCTCAAGAGACCAAGGACACTTTCCAGCTTCCCAGGTTTCACTAGTGTACGGGGAAACTGGGAGGGGTGCAGCCAGTACAGTTGACCCAAACTGGCCAAAGAGAGTATCCTGTGCCATAAACATCACGCTCAGTATTTAAGTGGGGGTTGGCTGGTGAGCTGGCTGGCTTTTCTCTCGCCATTTGGAATCATTCTGGCATCGTTTTCAGGTTTTTTTTTTTTTTTTTTCATTCTGTGGTTGCTGCTGAGGATGGGCTGTATCAGTCATGGGGTCATCGGGTAGTGAGGAACTGCACTTTTTTTTTAATTATTCCTGTTGTTATTCCACTTATTATTATCGTTACTTATATATAGATATAGAATATTATCCTTTGCTATCCTAGTAAACTGTCTTTATCTCAACCCACAAGTTTTCTTCCTGATTTTCTCCCCCATCCCCTGGAGAGGGGGAGTGAGTGCCTATGTGGCACGTGATTCCTGACTGGAATTAAACCACGACATCAGTTTATTGGGTTGATAGATTATTTAACTTATTTATATTTAGGTTTGTGAAAGTACTACAGGAGGATGAGAAGTTGTTCTTTATTGGAAGAAGCTATATGACTTTAAAAAGTCTTTTTATCTTGAATATCAATGTTTCGTGAGAAAGCAGCATGTGCTCTGTGTACAGATTTTGTTATTGCGCATTACTAATTTTTCCTTGACATTTATTATACCCAGAAATACACATGCAGTGTAGATACTGTAGTCACACCTTTCCTTTGATTTAAGAGTGTCAAGTGAATTGCCTCAAAAAGGCTGGCAATTGTGTTAAATGATGGTTTTATGGCTCAATAGGGTTTCAATGCATCACTCACCTTAATGAAAAACAATACCTAACTAATTAAAATTGCATCTATCAGCTGTTAAAATTACAGTTATTAACATTATTGCAGGACTTAAATAGAGTGGAAACTTGAAAAAATCTTTTTTTTCCCTTTCCATCTTAAATGGGTCTCAGATTCTTCATTATTTAGTACGTAAGAGGTATCAAACATGGTGATATAATTGCTTAGATTACTTTCTCACAGGCTAAAGGAAATAAAATTCTTAGTTTAAATAAGTAAATGAAGTGGCTTGACCTTGGCTAGCTGCCAGGTGTCCACCAAGCTGCTCTATCAGTCCCCCTCCTCAACAAGACAGGAGGGGAAAGAAAACAGAATGAAAAGCCTGCGAGTGGAGATAAGGGCAGGGAGATTACTCACCAATTACTGTCATGGGCAAAACAGACTCAACTTGAGGAAATTAATTTTATTGCCAATCAAATCAGAGTAGGATAATGAGAAGTAAGAAAAAATCTGAAAAACACCTTCACCTCACCCCTCCATTCTTCCTGGGCTCAACTTCACTCACTATTCTTCTGCCTCCTCACTTTGAGTGGCACAGAGGGATGTGGAATGGGGGTTACAGTCAGTTCATTACATGTTGTCTCTGCCAATCCTTCCTCCTCACGCGCTTCCCCTGCTCCATCGTGGGGTCCCACCCGCAGGAGACAGTCCTTCATGAACTTCTCCCATGTGGGTCCTTCCCACAGGCTGCAGTTCTTCACAAACTGCTTCAGCATGGGCCCAGAGTGCCGTCCTTCAGGAACAAACTGCTCCACTGTGGGTTCCCCACAGGTCCTGCCAGAAGGCCTGATACTGTGTGGACTTCTCTCCATGGGGCTGCAGTTCCTGACAGGAGCCTGCTCCAGCACAGGCTCTCCGTGAGGTCACAGCTTCCTTCAGGGCAAATCCACATGCTCTGACGTGGGGTCCTTATAGGCTGCAGGTGGATTTTTGCTCCACTGTGGACCTCTGTGGGCTGCAGAGGAATCTCTGCTCCAGCATGTGGAGCACCTCCTCCCCCTCCTTCTTCACTGACCTTGGTGTCTGCATCTTTATTTCTCTCATATATTCTCACTCCTTTCTCCCAGCTGCTATTCAACAGTGTTTTTCACCCTTTCTTGAATATGTTATCACAGAGGTACTACCACTGTCGCTAATGGGCTCAGCTTTGGCCAACGATGGGTCTGTCTTGGAGCCAAGTGGCACTGGCTCTGTTGGACATGCAGGTAGCGTCTGTCATCTTCTGACAAAAGCCACCTCTTCAGCCCCCGTCCTACCACAGCTTTGCCGTACAAACCCAACACAGTAAAAGAGGAAAGTGTTTTTTCTGCAGAAACTCATGTGGTCTAAGTGATCACAACATAACTTCTGAAATTGTTCTCCTTCTACACTTTATTAGCAGAAGAAACCATTCTGGTTATGGTTTTGAGGAGGAAAAACCCTCGGATCACTACGCAAGGGCTTTGACTATTGTGGAAAGAGAATGTTTTGTGTTCATCTCCTTTGGGTTATACATCCATCTCAGTCTTGTTTTACAGCCCATCACCGCAGGAGCTTTAGTCTGTACCCTTTGTTCCCTAACTGTTTTCGTGTGTGTCCTCCTTGGACTTGTTATCCTAACATCTAGACTCTTAAGTTCCCTCTCTGGCTCAGTTTTGTATTTTTTTTTTTTTTTGTCTTTTTCCCAAACATTAATGAAATTTCTCCTTTAGTTGACATTGTTACTCTGAACCTATTTTGAGATGTTCCGTCTGCTTTCCATCAAAGGGCACATAAGCCACTGTCTGTACTGACACCTTATTCTTCCTTCACTCCTCTTTACACCAGTCCTAAAAGGACTGTTATTCCTCTTGTGAGTAAAGAGGAGATTTTCATGGTCTTTGCCTTCATGGAAGCCGTTCTGTGCTGCTGTGCATGGATGCATGTGTGTTAGAGGGTATGTCCTCTGCTCCCGTGCCTGCCTTTCTGCTCAGTTTTTGCTTGATGCTGGTGAATTAACCAGCTGTCGGTCTGTTTATCCTTTTACTGAAAGCTCATTGCGGGTGTAGGTGCTCGTGTAGACCAGCTGGTAAGAGATATTTTTTATATCTGTTATGCTAGCAATTGCAGCTAGACAAGATAGCAGCTCAGAAATGCAAAGGATGCCCAGGATAGGGACACATGAACAGAACGCAGATGAGTAGCACAGTGTACCTTAATCCAGAAACTTGCTAAGGTAAGAAGTGGGAGGGTTTTGGTTTTTTTTTTTTTTTTTTTTTTTTTTTTTTTTTTTTTTAACACCTTTTGTCTAGGACTCAAGGGTCATGTAATAATTTGCAGCAGTCAAGTCCCACAAGTTCCTGCTGGCTCTTTTCTCTCTTCTTGGCAGCTACAAATTGATATTCCTCTGTTATAAGCTGATATAGACAAGTTGATTTTCATTGACTTGGGCTTTATATTCCCTGATTTTTCCTCAATAACGAGACACTTGTTAAGAAAACAAATCTTGGAGACACTTCAAATTAGAGTCTTTATAATCTCATGAATTCTACGTGGGGTACCTTTACTTTGATGATGGTCACCTTTTGTGTTTCTAGAAGTTTGTAGCAATGGTAGGCAGATAGTGTCCTGTTCAGCTGTACTATGTGAGTATATGAGTATGTGAGTAACTTCATGCCATTTGTCACCATGTGACTAAATTACATTGCTGTTAATAAAAAAAAGAACAATAGCTTGAAATGTATGTGGAGGGAAGAGAGAGTACTGGAAACCATTGGAGATGAGGATTTTTGCACTGATTTTTGATATTGACTTTCTATCCGCAGCTTGTCTAATTCTGCTGTCTTTATTTTTTTTTTTCATAGTTTATTTACAACTATTGTAGAATGACCAGTGAAATCAGGCTAGAATTTTGCTTCTTAATAGAGATGGTGAAAATGCATTTTAGGTACCTATAGAAGTCTCCATCCTTGTGGTGCTAGTGGAGGCTCACATTTTTTTCATAATGGTTCTCTCCAGGGACAAAAAACATGAAGCCTACATCAAGAGTTACTATTTTACTTTTAAATAAAACTTAATCTAGCTTAAAAAATTGAGACAGAACACAGCGTTTGAAACCAGTAATGCTGGTTCAACTCTCCTGTTCTTTTTCCTCGTTCAGTGTGAGATCTTTGTTGATTCACCTCCCTCTGCAGTGCACAGATATGTGTATACACAAACACACACACACACTGTTTAGTAGGTTGGCTCAAAGCCTGTTGAGCCAACTGTTTTTCTCTTAACTTTCTAAAGGATTACTTCAACCTGATGTATGCTTCTGCCGCTGCCCTGCTGTGTATGGTCCTGTGTTTCACAGAGAATTTTACTGGTTTTTGAGAGAACTGCTTAGAGTCAGTAAAAGTGTGTCTTGCTCATGGTAGAATTGGGACTTACTACTGATAACGTGCCTGAAATGTACATAATAGTGCTATTAATAAAATATTAATTTAGTATCATTAATAATAACATAACGCTGCCTCTGTTCCTGACCTCCGCTTCCAAGGGTCAGGGTGCTGGGTACTACAAATTAAAATCCTGCTTCTGGAAGAGTCTCAGAAAGCTTCTTTGCAGTTAGACTCTTCAGGAGGGCACACGCCCATTCAAGATCTGCCATTAAAATACTAACCAAACAACAAACGTGTTCGCAGCGAGCTTTCACGGCCGGGGAGGGTTGGGTCAGCATCTCTCTGGTCTCTTCTTTATTTGTGCTCTGACCACTGAACTTGAGAGAGTTTGAGGGAATCTGTGTGAATGAATTCCTCAGTAGCTGATGCTGATAAAGGAAACATGAGTAAAGACATCATTGAGTCTCTACAGTGACAGCAGATATAGCAATTTGGATGCTGCTATCAGAAATGAAATAGTAAGGACTCGAGGGTCTCAATTTTTTTTTTTTTAATGGCAGCTAAACTTTGACTAAATCACCAGTTCAATTTCACAGCCAAAAGCAAAGCAATTAAAATAAAGTTTCATGCTAACTGTTGGGACAGGAATTAGGGTTGCAGGTAAAGAATATTTTTTATGATCATCGACTGGATTCCCCTCCTCCCCCTTTTACTGTTTCTCTGTTTAGCTCACCTCAGGTTATGCTTAAGGAATGAGTATTGTTGCAATCTCCAAAGCAGAAATGCCTCTTTCAGTAATTTGTGCTATAAATCACACCTGATTACCATATTTGCTCGGATGTGAAATGCATTTTGTACTTTTCGATTATGTCAGTTAAGGTTACGTTTATAGGGAAAATATTTATAATATCTAAAATTAAGGGATTTTTTTTTCTGCTGATGTTAGCTTATTTATTTATTTTTGCAGTATAGATTAAATCAAATTTTAAAAGACACAAACAATAAAACTAAATTGTGTAGCAAGGACATAGAACGAAGGAATGTGTTTAGCATGGCTTAGAGGGATACTAAGAAAGGAACTATTTTGCAATGATCTATAATTTCCTTATCTGAAAGAGATATTTGGCTCTAACCCTCTGGGGAACTTGATGAACAGGGAATAGTCTGGACCCATGAAAATAAAATTGGTAAATCCTCCATCATGTGAAACCACCTGGTTTGATTTGTGTGAGATTGAAGAGGCACAGCTGCCAGTTTAGCAATGGTGATGGGTCTGCCACTTCAAGTTCAATGTTTCCACATGGATTTTTCAGCAGAGCTGGAATGAGGAACAAGATGTGATGGAAACAAATGAATAATAAATGGTTGAAAAGAGGTTAAGAGAGAACGTTTAGGAAAATGCAAGTAGTGCTGTAAAGGCCGTAAATAGGGAAGACAGGGCACAGTGAGTGTTTACCAACGTGGGACAATATTTTTCCATTACCTGTGTGCTGCTTTGTGCTGCACAAATAGTCATTGAGAGAATAAATTACTTCAGTGTGAAAATGGTGGTGTATTAATTTTGTATGGTTTTCTGCTTCTAATATGTCATGTGTTTCATTTATTATAACAGTATATATTAAAAGTCATGATAAAATGCACGACCAGTAGTTTTCTAGGGACTGTAGGGTTTTGTTTTTTTTTTTTTAAGACGTGGTAAAGACACCACCCCTTGCCTCCCCAAAAAAACCCATCAGCCTTTAATTTTTCAGAGAGATACAGTGTCCTTCAAAATGCCACAGTAAAAGGTTGCCGTGGGCACGGGGATTCTAGATCAATTATATGGGTAGCCTTCCACAATTTATCATTTGCAGATAGCATCTGTGTGGATTTGAAAGAGTAAGCCAGTCAATATTGCAGGACATAGATAGGAGGAGACAAACTGGGTAAGAGTATTAGGGATAAAAATAGAACAGTGAAGCAAAAAGTGTGGACAACGCTGTAAGGCAAGTGCTGATGGAACTGAGTACTTAATGTAATTGCTCTCGGTATAGCAGCATGAAGAAGGAATTGTTCATTTTGATACAGTAATCCACTGTTCACCCTTAGCCATTAGTAAAATCAGATAGAAGGGATTGAAAAGGCAAGGTATTAGCTAAAGGAAAAGAGATGTAGTTATTTCAGTGTATCACATTGCTTGGCTAATGTAGGTGAATGGAAGATTAGGGAAAAACAACGTTCCCCTCACCTCTTCCTCTTTTCCATCCCCCGCGTAAGCGTCCTCTGGTATCTCTAGGAAAGTTTGGAAAGATTAAAAAATAATGATAAATAAGGAGGTGAATCTATTACAGAAACCTGGCGTTCCTTTTCCACCAGCAGTATTTATTTCATCAGTGCTTACTGAGATCCAAAAGGAGTTTCTTTCATAAGTGAAATCAAAGCCAAAGCAAGCAGGGCTTTGGGAGTACATTTATGTAATCAGTAAACTAGAGGCAATCTTTCCAGGGAACAGAGCTGTTTTTGTAAGAACGAGGTGATTATATTGCTTTGTTTTCTAATGGACTGTAATATATTTGGGAACAGTAGTAGCATAACCTTTTATTTGACGTAGAATTATGTAATGGTAACTCTTACTGCCAAGCACAAAGTAGTTATGTTCAGAATGAAATCTCATGCGTTAAGAGCCTTTGAAGAAGAGAAATGGGTGAAAGAGTGGTTACTAAATACTAAGGGAGAGTAGTCTAGTTAGATTTATTATGTATAACTCTTCCTTCTCCCGTCCTTGTAGTAATTTGTTCGGGTTTCTGCGTTGGTTCTAGCCAGAGGAAAGTGGGTAACTCCCTCTGCATCCGGGAGAGGCAAATTATATTGCACTGATGAGCACCATTTCTGCAAGAGAACAGACTTCACGCATATTCACATTTTTGTTGATCTGTATGGATTCAGTGGAGGAGCGTGGCACGGATCAGACCCTTGTGATCACACTCAGAGTTTTATCAAGGGAGTAATGAAGAACAGAGTCAAATTGCTGATTCCAAACTTTAAAGCTTACAGTTGTTTGGAGATGTGCTATGCTGACAGACTGTGACAGTATAACTCACAATTTACGGTTTGGCTTATCAAATCATCTTTGGTCCCCGCATATGCCTTGTGATGAGCCTCATTTTTTTTTGCACCATCTTCTCCTCAACAGCTAGGAGATTCCCAAAACACCTCCTGCTTTAGGGAAAGATATATAGGATGCCTAGGGAGGAATCTCATCATTTTTTCACAGTCTGTTGCCTGCTGCAGGATGGAAAGAGCCAGTGGCTTTTCCTGTTTTGTGTAATGCTTCATTTCTGATGAACTGCCAAACAGGACTACTGTGGTGAAGTTAAGCAGTAATTTCTTTATAGGGATATGTGTCGCTAATCCCATGTAGTCATTTATTGCATTTACAAGGATGAACCTTGGGTACCCCAACATTTTAGTTATCTCATCTGAGGAAGTTTTATTTCTTCTAGCATTAGTGTTTGGAGTGAAGCTTTAAGAAAACTTCTATTCTGAGAAAGGTAGCATGTACAAATATGAATATTTCCTAACTTTGAATAAGTATCGGTGATAGATGAAAGCATTTATAATGTGAAGTACTGAACATACCACCTCTAAAAAATAATTTAAAAGAACAAACAGTTTTTGAGCTGTTTTTAAGACAAAACCAGTATGAAACTACAAGCTAATGCTGTCATGGGACTTAAAACCACATGGGCTTATCAGTCCTTAAGAACCACTTTGTAAAAGGACAGGAGCAGGCAATTCCACTTTGTCATAAGTCCAGCAAGAGGGGCAGAAGACCAGCTTGGCTGAAGAGGGAACTCCTTGTGGAGCTCAAGAGGAAAAAGTAATTGTATGATCTCTGGAAGTGAGATCAGGCTTTGCAGGAAGATTACAGAGCTATGGTTTGTGTGTGCAGGGAGAAGACAAGAAAGGCCAAAGCTCAATTAGAGCTGAAACAGGCCAATATTGTTTCAGATAACAAGGAGAGCATTTTAAGTATGTTAATAGCAAGATGATGTGTAAAGAAAACATTGGACTGATACTTGTTGAAGACAGTCATCTGACTAACTGCGATGAAGAAAAAGTGGGGGCATTCAATGCATTTTTTTTCTGTCTCAGTCTTTAATAATATTGATAGACCTTGGGCTTCCTGATCCTCTGAGTTGGAGGACATCTGTGGGAACAGTGTCTTTCCATTTGTGGACACTGAAATCGTAAGATACCAGCTGTATCAACTGAATGTTCACAAGTCCGTGGGCCTAATGTGATTCCTCCCAGAGTGCTGAAGGAGCTAGCAGATATTATGGCAGGACCACTTTCGACCCTCTACCTAAGGTCTTGTTCCTCAGGGTTCAATTCTAGGGCCAGTTCTGTTCAATATATTTATCAATGATCTGGATGCAGGAGTTTAATGAGTCATTAGCAAGTTTGCTGATAATACCAAACTGGGAGGTGCTGTTGACTCTCTTGAGGGACAAGAGGCTTTGCAGAGGCATCTAGATAGATCTGAGTATTAAGCAATGATTAATGGGATGAAATGTAACAAGTTGAAATGCCAGATTCTGCACCTATGATGGAGTAACACTGGACACAAGTATAAACTGGGAGAGGAGTAGCTGGAGACCAGCCCTGCAGAAAGGGGTGCTGGTTGACAGCAGGCACAATACTGAGTCAGCAGCGTGCCCTAGCAGCCAAGAGGGCAACCTGCATCCTGGGGTGCATCAAACACAGCATAACCAGCCGGTCAAAGGAGATGATTATCCCACTGTATTCAATATTTTTGCAATCTCAGCTTGGGTGCTGTGTGCAGTTCTGGGCTCTACAATTTAAGCAGCATGTTACAGTCCTTGAATGCGTCCAGAGGAGGGCAACAAAGCTGGGGAAAGGGCTGGAAGGAATGTCCTATAAGGAGTGGCTAAGGACTTTGGGTTTGTCTAGTTTGGAGAAGACAAGACTGAGGGGCAATCTCATTGATCTCTGCAGCTCCCTGAGGAGGTGAAGTGGAGAGGGAGGGGCTGAGTTCTTCTCCCTGGTATCCCGTGATAGGACTCATGGGAGTGTTTCAGAGCTGCACCAGAGGAGGTTTAGTCTGGACATTAGGAAGCATTTCTTTACCGAGAGCGTGGTCAAACACTGGAACAAGCTTCCTAGAGAGGTGATAGGTGCCCTAAGCCTGTCAGTGTTTAAAAGGCATTTGGATGATGCCCCTAATAATATACTTGAACTTTTGGTCAGCCCTGAATTGGCCAGGCAGTTGGACTAGGTGATCATTGTAGGTACCTTCCAACTGAAATATTTTATCTTGTCCTATCTTTTATCTTTCTCTGAATTTAACTCTTACCTATTGCAATGTTCTTGGCAATATTGTCAAGAATATTACTGTGACTGTAGATAGAGATAGCACAGATCCCTACTGGTTCACTATGTATCACTGGTTCCTGAGGGATACAGTGATAGTTCTGTAACTCATGAACTCTCCTGGGTGCTCTCAACCAAAGAGTAGACAACTTTTCCTGTTGTAGGCTTGCTCCTGCAAAGTTCTGAGAGCCAACAACTCCGGCAGGGGGCCAGTACCAGCTTACTTGGGATTAACTAAATTTTGGTTGAAGTGGTCTCATATAATCGGAGGGTGTAATACAGCTTTAGAGGACATAAAAAGTGTTCTTTGCCTTTTTCTGATAGACACCAGGTCATTTCTGTGAAATACAGTGTTCTTTTGTGAAGTAGCTGCTGGTATTCCTGAGTATGTTAAAATACCTGGGGGATGATTAAGAACCTCTCTACCGTAATGTCTATGAGATGATGTAATGAATGTTCCTCAGAATCCACGGATCCCTTGTAGCAGACTATCCTAAAAGACATTTATCTACTTTGATTGAGTCTAAGAGGCCAGAGTTGGAGAGCAGGGACAATGGCACTTGGGTTAAGTTCTGGATCCTGCTGGCCACACAGACTCTGAGACAGAAAAGTAGCTGGCTCGTTGTGTAGCCTCTCATAAGCCACTTAGCAGAGGAACAAATGAAGCAGCACTTCTAAAGAAAAGCCTTTACACTCACTCAGGCACACTGCTTAGTAGCCCATTCTGCTGCCGTGCATTCTGAATACAAATACCAGTATATATTCAAAGAATAATTAGAAAGAAAAAAATTAAAAGGCTTGAATAATCCTGGATAAAGCAATCTGGATTTCAGTTAAGTTCTAAACATCATAGTGTCTGCTATTATACAAGAAGAATCTTGACTTGTTTTTGCTGGTTGCTTTGGCATGTTTGAGCAAATGATTGAGCTGCTGCCGTTAGCCAAAACCTGTTTCCCCAAATGTTTCATTCTGCTTCTTGTGATTATTTTTAGTCTGTGTTCTCTAAGCTGCATTATCATATGTGAATTCTGGCTGCGTGTTTTTTAAAGTAACTTGTTTGCAACTGTCAGAGATACCTTATGAATAAGTTATCAACCATCCCTAAGAGCTGTAGCTGCAAATGTTTTTTTAAAAGTAATATTTATAAGTGTGTGAACATTTTCTATTAATGTATTTATCAAATGGATGCAGTCATTCGCTTAGGGTTAAAAAAACAGCTCATTTCTGTTAAAAACAACATCAGTTTGCTTGTATTTTCTTTAATGTTAACACATCAGTGGCAGCTTTCTAACTGATTTAAATGATTTTTTTTTTTTTTTTTTATGAAAAGTTCAGTTTAAATAAACTACTTTTATCCTAAGAGATCTCGAGGCTCTTTGGGACCATCCCCCAAACCAACCATACAGACGTTTAATAATGCATTGTAAGTTGCCAGCGTAATGATGGAAAGCACAAGGGAGAGTGGAACTGCAAATTTTCAGTTTTTCCTTGGAGAGGAGCAGAATTTAGAATAACAAAAAGAAAATAATCTCACTGAGAGGGGCACTAGATAGTCTGGACAGCAAGCTTTCAAGAGTCTGGTGCTGTCTTTCATGATAGGATTGTGGTATTTTGAGGAATGATGAGCAGGATGACTAGCTGAAATATCCTGGCTTCAAAGAATTGGTCAGATCATTGGAGATTCAGGTTATGCTCATTTTTAAGGCCAAAAATCATAACATAAAGTAAAGAGACTAATGATTTGTATATTACTGTAAACATAAAGGATGGAGGCGAGGAACTTGTCTTGTGCCTAGGCAATGTTTGAATGTTTAAGGCTGAATTTCACCAGAGCTGATTTTAGGAGGCAAGTACTTCCCTGTATGGCTGCTGGGAGGACTGTTCGGTAATGGAGCTGAGAAACAGGTAGCAAAGGAGTGCCGATGTTGTGATCTTTATTTGAGAATGAACCACTTGCTTTATGGAGTGTGACTGGTAAAAGCATTTAAGCCTAACAGTATTGAAGCAAGAGGAGGAAGGTAATCACTTAAATTTTTTTTTCATAGTTCTCAGGAATGTTATATTGATTTGGGGCTGGTCTGCGCTGGGAAGTGTGACTGTTCAAGTACAATTTGCATGTGAGCGTGTGTTTTTAAGTATTTATTTATTTGTTTGTTTGTTGAACCTGACAGTTACACAGTTGTCATCCCTAGAGATACAGTTGTATTGATAAAAAAGCAGATTTGGAATATTGGTACTCCTGTCCTGATCGTAAAGTAGTTATATTGATGTAAAGCACTTTCACACTGTGCCCAGAGGAGGAGGCTGCACCATTTTAATGATGCTCTAAAAGTCAAAGTGATAGTTCTTCCTGATGTTATTATATTGATAGGTGTTTTACTGCTTGTGGATTCCCAGGTGATGCTACACCAGCCCTAATTTATGAAGGTATTTTTAGCTAGTTAGTTACTTAATGACATTAGGGTAATGTATCTCAGCCTTGTTGAAAGGGAAGTTTTCCTTTGGCTTAGCTGCTTCTGTTCTGAGTTGTTTCCTTGCCTCTGAGTGGGCAGCAGCTCCATCCCTCCGGGTCAGAGGGATGGCAAGGGTTGCCTGTGTTTGCACTGCTGCCCTGCCTTGGAGGAGATTAATTGCTTTCAAGGAGTCCAAGTTGGGAAACGGTTTTAAGGCTAGCCTAAACATTTGCAGCCAATAATTAGTCTTTTCTTACTCAGGCAAGCTGAGCTGCCGCCAGCTCCTAGGGAACTGCTGACTGCTGCTTTATGGCTCCCTGAGGGTTGTATTGCACAATTTGAGAAGCCAGCCCTGTGCTACAGTTGAAAAACCAGGTATGGGGTATGTTAGACAGATTTGAAAAAGAACAGACAATGAGAGGGAGAAAAAAAAAGAAGGTAAGCAGAGCTGAAGTCAAGTGAGTCTGGCAGTGGAAAAGAGATAACAGCTAGAGAGGACAGAATGAGGGTGAATTTGCAGAACAAAAAGTAAATATAGTGAACAAGGAGCTGCTAAGTTGGTGGAGTGAAAACAGTGTGTGCTGGTTTTCATGTAAGCATAGGGTGACTGAAATTTTAGGACCTCTCTTATGCTCCACTACTGTTGTCCTCCACTGTTTTGGAAACTTTATTTATATGATTCTGTCAGCTTGTGAACATATGTTAAGATTTGATATTATTTGAATAACAACACAGATTGGTTTTTCATTTTTAAAAGTCCTGATTATTTAGACCAGGATTTAATACAGTTCAAAGCATAAATTTAAACTTGAATAAAAGGGAGAGAGGGAGATTTAGCCCCTCCACTTAATGTTTTCTATTTGGGAGTCATGAATTAAAGATCAGAGCTTTCTGCAAAGCTGTCCTTTTTTTTTTCCTGTGTTTGTTCTTCTGTCTTTGCTTCCTTACAGAGTGCTTGAAAATTAGAATTCAATTTGGGAAAATATGCTCCCCTACCAGAAAACGAGTAATTGGGAGATAGCTGCAAATGGAGTAATTGATTCTAACACTTTGCAGATTTCCAAATACATCATCTGTTGGTGCTCTGGAACACTCTGTTTGTTTCATTTTGGTTTGATTTGCATGCTGTATCTTCCAGTAGTTAAACTATGAAGCTCCAGGCAACAGGTGATGAAACTGCTAATGTCCAAATAGATTATTACTAAATGCATGCAAGCGGTGGTCTGCAATTCCAGAGGCAGAGGGTGCTTTGCTTTAAGATGATTCACTCATGGTTGTTACAAGACAGTTTAAAAATGGTAGGTCTGTTTCACGTTTTGGGTGAATGGACAAAACTCCCTATTGCCATTAAAAGGAGCTACGCCCTCTTCACTGCAGAGATTAATTTGGTTTGATGTGATTTTTTTTTTTTTTTGTTTGGAGGGGACAAATGGCAAAAAAATGCCCCGGTTGTGATTTGTTGTCTCATTGTGATATCTAAATATTTTAATTGTTTAGCAATAGGATTTGAAGTTGGGCATGAAGAGTTAAGTGATTTGTAAAGTTGGTAAAGTACATTTGCAGATGAGAACCTGTTTCACTGGCCATGGGCTAAACACCATTTGTGTTGCCTTCCCACCTCATCTTGTTTTGCTTGGGTGCTTGGAATGAGATGATGAGTGCCTGCTGTGTCGCAAAAAGCATGTCAGGTGCAAAGCATGTAGATTCCCCCGAGTCACTTCTCTTGTGTTTTGTCTCAGTGTACTCGTAGCATTGCTGAGTGCACAGGCATAAATGATAAAAGACAGTACGTTTATATTTCCTTATAAATTAGCCAACAGTCTTTAGAACTGTAAGGAGTAATGGTGATAACTGATTAGCTATAGGGTAGGTGAGTACTGTGGTAGAGAGAGCTCTGCGCAGGCAATGAACTCCATTTCGCTCTTAAGGAAACACTTAAACCCATGATAATAACACTCGCTTACCAAACCAGCCCACCCTGTAACGTAATGGCCCTTACTGAATCATAGAATCGTCGAATGGTTAGGGTTGGAAGGGACCTTCAAAGGCCATCCAATCCAACCCCCCTGCGAGGAGCAGGGACATCCCCGACTAGACCAGGTTGCTCAGCTGAAGCCCGAAGTGTCTTTGTTGTTGCAAAGAGCTAGCTTATGTAGATGGAAGCTGGTGATATGTGAATGATCATTATGCTGTGTCAAGTCTCATTTTAAAGACCATAAGTATACCTTTTTAAAAGCAAAACAAACTACTTCACCAGTCTAGAGAGAAACATAAATCATGTATTTTTATCACCTCAAAAGACCACTAGAAGATGAGCTCTAATATTTCAAATGTGACAAGCGATCTATACGCATGAATCACAATTTGAGTTCCATTACAACTGAGCTGATATATACCACTGTGTGCTTTATGGATTTTACTCTAACAACATTAAGTAAAAACCCAACACTTTTTGTGATGAATGCCTAACCTTTCACAAGGATTTGTAAAATTGTGGTCCAGAACAACAGCTTTAGCATTGCCCTACAGGCTTTAATAAGAAAATACTACTGCCAGTTTTGACCTCTCAGTATTATTCTCTGAAAAGGAAATGCCTGTTATTAGTAGAAAGCTAATACTGCAAAGGTAAAAGAAAATGTGAAATGCTGAAAGGGTTTATGGAAAAGGCACCAAGAAAGATTGAGAAGAGAGTTAAATAAATGAGCAAAGTTTGAAGAGAGGGATCTTTTGTTCCTTCTGCTTTCTTTATTAGGCCTAATCTTTTTCTTCCTGGACTCAAGGACTTCTGCAGCAACCCAGTGTCACTTGTTCTCAATTACCCTCTTTACAATCGAGTCATCACTTGAGTTCCTTAGTCTCCTTTTGAGAAATCCTCCCACAGCAATATTTTCATATAGATTGTGTGTTTTCTTTTTATCTGGGTATTTTCATATTTTGAGTTACGGTAATGTGGGCCTTGCTTGCAATGAATCAAAGTTCAAATTCCTTCACCATTGAGAGTTTTAATCCTCTCGCTTCCCTTTTGGGGAAGAAAGAGGAGCAGTGTTGTCCAGTGAATTCAGTGAGGAAGCTGGCGATAGAGGGTAGTGCATAAGGTTAATTTTCAGGTGAACTGGTTGCTATTTTGAGATTCTTGCTTTCTTTTGAGACATCTTTTCATTCTTTTCCCTTTTATGCTAGCAAATGATTAGATATGCAAGAGCAAAACTCCTCAAAGCTATGCTCCAAAAGCCTATTAAAAAGAGGCTGCAAGCAGAACAGTGTGAATGCACGTCAACACCTGAGTGTTTCCCAAGTGGCTCTAGCACTCAGTGATGTGATAACAAGACATGTGGGAGGATTTTTCTTGGCTTTTATCTTCCATATATTGATGCTCCTGACTCTTTAAAATTCATTTCATCAAGTGTCACTGCAACAGAAAAAAAAACAGAAGTGCAGGAACGAGATAGTTCAAGGTGTTTGCAGTGGTGTACAAAGTCTTTTGCCTCCAGGCCATCATTTCTAATTCAGTCCAAGTTGGCAGCAATCACAAATCTCTGCCAACTGACAACTGTTTGGTGACCAACACAAAGTGATTTAGCTAGTCATCCCTATTGGGAAAATGTCTGCAGTATAGGAAGTGTGAGTATAGCTGGCATGTGTTTCATTTTTAGAAACTGGAAAGTGTGGGTGTATCTCAACTGCAGCTCTTGTTTAGGGAGGTTAAACAGGATACCCAAATTTTAGGCAACCAAGAACTCAGTGTGTGTGCAATTAAGACTGCTGCATCTTCTGCGGTTAAATCCTGATGTTGTGATACTAACTCCTTGGAGCACTTCCATTGTGTTTCCGTAAGCACCGTGCAGTGAGGGAGAAAGGAAACTGGAGCTTGATCCCTACAGGTAGCTGTGTAGAGGGATGCGGTAGGAGACCACACTGTGGGGTGACCAACTCATCTGTACCCCACCTACTGTAGTTGTGTTGTGAATGAATACCTTTCTTGAGCATGAGCAATCAATAACAAGGAAGAAGTAATAGGAGGTGGGGGGAAATGAATCTGATTCATCTTTCTTTGTGTGGACATATGTAGCACTAGAATTAATCTTTTGAAAACCATGAATTACTTTGTGTAAAATCTGCGCTACTGAGCAGAAAATCTATCCTGCTGAGAAAAAAACAGAGAGAATTCTTCAGTATAATATCTGTTTTTGTTGGGAAGGAAGGGGGAAGATTTTACAGTTTACAATATCACAGAGCTTTGGGATATTTAAACAGGTAAGTAAATGATAGGTTTGACTCACTAGTGTGAAAACAGTTTTGCGTTTTGGATTTGCAGCAGCAGTAGAGATTGCTCAAGCAAACAGAGATACGGGGTCAAGTTGCTAACACTCCTTTTTTTTTTTTTTTTTTTTTTTTTTTTTTTTTTTTTTTTTTTTCCCCTTGGGATGATGTAAAGCAGACTTAAAATGGGCATAGGGGACTGACTGATCTTCTGCTGGTGTGGGATGTGGAAGTGGCACAAAGCGCTGTTCAGTAGGTCCCGCAGCGGAAGTATGTTTCAGGGACAGGGCGCTGAGAGCGCACTCGGGTGAATCTGGAGGGCTGGAACACTTGCTGATCAGCTCTGCAGTTGAATCTGCCTCATTGCCCTGACAAACACTGCCATGCCGTATCCGTCCAGCACTGCAACTGAGATCATGCTGTACAGAGTTACTGTGCCTTCATGCTTTAGTTTTCTGATGAGACAGTGTTAGGATTTTCAGCGTCGCATACTTCTGATGCTATTTTATATTTTTAAAAATCTGCATCAGTTTTTGTCTTTTAACATTGTTGTTGTAGGAAGAAAACCAAATGTATGTGTTACTTTTCCAAAGTTAAAAAAATAATCCAGGATTTCATGAAGAGCAGTGGAAGGAACCCGTTACTGCGATACAGGAGTTTTAGCTCTATTTTAAGGAATGCTTTTCTGCTAAATTTGCCTTGTTCTTTAATGCTAGAGTTAAACCAGATTGCCTCTGGAGTTGTAAATGGAAATTATTTTCTCTTATTCTAATGTTGTGTTATGTTATTCATTTCTCTAAGCCTGACGTTAACTTTCCTTGGTGGTTCTTCCCTGCAGATATTGATGAGTGCGCTGCCAAGATGCATTATTGTCACGCCAATACTGTTTGCGTTAACTTGCCTGGATCCTATCGTTGTGACTGTGTCATGGGATATGTCCGTGTGGATGATTTCTCCTGTACAGGTGAGCTCTTAGGTACACAGCAAGAGGAGTATTACGCTCTGTGTTTTGTGTATTGCTTAGCTTCTAATTAGCCCCAGTGCCACACCAAATGCCACAAACTTGCTGGTGCTCTACTGGCATAAAATTGAGGACAAGCAGGACAGCTGAATGTGGGATGAGGTACCTTTCCATTGTATAGGCTCCTTGGGATTAACTTGGAAGGTGGCTCAAGAAGCCCTGTGGAGCACGCACTGGGCGCTGTTGTCAACCAGGACATGGTCCCTTCATGTCCCACTGCAGGCTTGCATGTGAGGTGCAAAGGCTCAGATCAGATCACGTGTGTAGTGAGATGAAATACTGTTTTGTTACCTGTGGTTTGAAACTGGTCAGTGTATTGAAACGTAAGAAATTACCTAGGTGAAGCTTTCTGGGCAGAGCTGAGGCCAATATATACAAACAAAACTGAAAATGCATAAAGTCCTCAAAATACATTGTTAAAGTGATTTGGAAATTGTTGTTATTCTTAATGCTGTGAATTAATGTCTCCAGGAGCATGACACATGTTATTTAGAAAAAAAAGAACAAGTGCAATAGCATTAGACAATACATCCAGTAATTATTTTTTAATACCTGTCAGCAAAATGAGTCCTAAAAATTCTTAGCAGAAAATAGGTGGGTCTCATTTCCATCTAGAGGTTTTTAAGGAATTTTCCCTGGCAATCTCTGGGAAACGTAAGAAGCTGCTGAAACGCTTGGTCCAACTCTACCTACCTGGATAACATCTTTCAATCACAACCCTCCAGAAAGGCTGATTTCAGGATTATTTTGATGGTACACCTGTCTGGCAAAGGAGGAAAATATCAGGCAGATTTATTGAAATGGAAATAAGTCAGGCTGACACAATACCATGTTTAGAATTGTGTTGGGTGAACTATTTTCTCAAGTGGAAAGTTGGCACAGGAGTTTTTCAATACGAGAATGATTTCTAGCCCAGAATAATTATGCTGTAATGTGCATGTTATCCTTAGGGAAGGTCATAGGAAATGTTTACTTTTGTGATGACAGCATGCCTTGTAGCTGAGATTATGTAGTTTATAAAAACTGTAGGAAAGTCCTGCCTACCTCTTGAGAGAGGCTGATCCTAAATAGCTGTCAGGAAACTGATTTTTATTTTGTCCAGAGAGTCATTATTTATTTTTTGTGTGTAATCTGTGTGTTTTGAGTAAACTTTTGAGTTTTTCTTATCTTTTACAATCTGCCATGTCAGAAAAGTTTCAGACCTTAAATTTTATTCTCAGTGTGTGCGCTGTGTGAGGTAGTGGCCTTCATGGAGGAGGGGAAAGTGTTTTTGATAATCTGATGCTTTATTTTCTTACATGCACTACTGATTTCCTAATGTTCCTTTTCTTTCCAGCAAGGCACTGTCAGTAGGCATTCAAATGGTTTAGAAAGCAGAGTATTTGTGATTTACAGAAAAAGTAAGACAAGATACTTGACAGTAATGGCTGAACATTCATTTAAAGTACGTGCACACAAAAAATCCAGAACCAATATAAGCATGAAACAGTAGGATGAGTGAGAGATCTATTTCTTGCATGTTTTTTATCTTGCTAAAATGACTTGGGTTTTTACATCACAGTTAAAAAGTGCAGAGATTATGTAACATAAGTGAGGAGAAACTTGTTTTATTGCCTGTTGTATCTGCAAATAATTGTATGTCATGATAATAAATATTTAAAATAAGTATTGTGCAATAGAAGCACTAATCCTGTTTTTGTATCTTGCACTATGTTTATATAGATTTGTCCTCTCATGAATCTTAAAAATAAATAACAATAATTAAAAAAATCAGGCAGGAAATACTTAACTGGTTCCCCCTCATGCTTACACAAGGAATATAGATTGTAACAATTACTTAGTTTTAAAAATTACTCTTCGTTATTCAAACAAAATAAATGGGAAATTATCTTGTGATTGAACCACGCGTTTGGGGACAAATCTGAAAGCCTGAGATAGGTTGACGTTCTGATTGCCACTGAAATTTGTGTATGTGGGGTCACGCTCTAACGGGTCACGCTTGAGACACGTGCACAGCGTTGCATGTGTTTTGTACACTGTTGACCTAAAGGCAGAGTTACTCCATAGAGCAGAAGGTATCTTTTGAAAAGTCTGAGTCCGGTTCATCGAGGTACAAAGTCATCATCTGCTGTTGAGCAGACTCTGTGTCTTGCAGGGCAGGCTTGTGCTCGGTGGTAGGCCCCTGTGCTCTGGTGGCTTTCAAAACTTGGAAAGCAGTGATATGTGGAAGTGGAAAATCAGAAACATAATTTTTTTTTATGAGCTGAATGAAATATTTCAAATTGATATTGAGGTTTTTATCTTTATACAAAGAATTAAGTGAATATTGAAATGCTAGGTCAATTTGAATTGAGCAAAATTAAATTCATTTGGATACTGCTGAATTTTAAATATGTACCTTCCAGTGTGTTTTCTTGTAACCCTCGATCATTCTCAAATTAAATTAATTTGTACTGTTTTGGTGTTGATGAATCTTTTTTCCCCAAAACACTTTTTGAATAATATTTTCTGTTTCTGATCATGAGAACTGTGGAGTTAGGAACTTCTCGTGGTTATCGGTAAGAAGCTATGGTGTTGGAAGCTGTGCTAATTGCGTAGAAAATGCAATTATGGAGACAAAGGGATGCAAGTAATATTCTGGATGAAATCCACAATTATATTAAATTCTGAACTATGAGTTAAAATTAAGTAGTGGCTATTTTAATAAATAATCTGTATCCAGTCTCACGTAAGTGAAAGACCCAGTGTGTTGAAGTTCATCCCATGGTATTTTGTGGAACATTAGTCAGCCTAGCAATGACTTTAACCTCCATTCACCAAGAAAGGTACGTTAGTATTTTTTCTGCTCACCTGTTCCTAGAGCTGAGCTCTGAATGTTAATTAAGTTGTTGAGCGAAAGAGTTTTATTAAGAAAAGTTACCCTTGAATAGGAAGCTTCTTTCAGTCTCTGCCTGTGACACTGGCAGGTTGTTTATCTGTTCTCAAGTAAATCACAGTCTTGCCCATTCTGAAAGTGGCAGCAAGATTTGCTGCTCCAGATGCTTACATTTGCTGGAATTTACTGATATAAAACATTTTATTGACTTCCACAGGCTTTTACCTTACTTGTTGAAAAATAGTTCTCTTAGGTTGCTTTCTTCTAACATACCAGTTTGGGAGTTTGCTTCAACAGTGTATTATTTAGTTTAATTCTTTAGGAAGCATTCTAAATTACATATGAAAAATCTCATAATTTTATTTTTCATAGGCTGTGTCTGTTCTCTAGTGTGATTTTGAAAAAGCACGTATATGTCTGATTTTCTGTAGTTTGAAACTACAGTATATAGTTTCTGTGCCCCACTGCCATTCAGTCAAATAAACAAATATTTAATCTTAGTAGGCTATAAGTTACCTGCAATAAGTAGATACATCATGCTGATGTGAAGATGAATCATTATATATGGTCTCATCTTTTTTGGCATAGTACTGACATTTTCTATGAAGACAATCCAAATGATCATGATAAAGATTCCTGGCCTTTTAACACTTATGATAACCATTTTAAAAAATATACGCTAATTTTGCAATGTTTTCCTTGGGGCTGCATGAGACATGGAAAAAAAACTTCCTAAAATGCTGCATTCATTCAAATAATAAGTTGTCTCATTCTATGTAGTCACTATTGGGCTTTAATGCTCTATTTTTAGGTTTAATTTTTTTTTATTTCCTAAAAATATTCACTAATTTTGCACTAAAGCTTAAAAAAGACCTTTGCAAATGGCAATGCCAAGAGATTTTTATTCCTCTGTTTGCATGTATTACTCATGGCGCTCTTGCGAAATGAAGAAACTTTCTTTGGACTTGAGAATGACTCAGCCCATTTTGCCCTTGGGACATCTTTTTAAGAAATATTATGGAAAGTTATCTGGCCACCCACCATGTGTCAGCAGTGTGTTCTGCCAAAATGTGGTGTTACCTCTATGCAAACATCCTCCTCTTTATGCACTAAGCTTTACTGGTAGGTTTTTTTTTTTCTCTGTGAAAGGAATTCACCTCCAGATTTTACCATGGAGTTGTGCAGCTCTGCGTGGTGTTTGAATCCTGGACTGTGCTTTTAACTCTTTTTCAGTCCTCATTTTTTTTTTTTTTTTATAACGTTCACGGAACTTATCTTAACTTTGGCTTCTCTAAGCAATTCTATGTTGCTTGTAAAAAGCAAGCCCTTCTCTACCACAGAAACAGGAAGTATTTTCAAAATACGTAATGCAGTATTTTAATTCTGTGGAAGAATTGAAGTTATATAGAAATATATTTTTTCAGATGAAGTCTTAGAATTTAAAGTCTGTAGTTTATGTGCTAATTTGAATTACAATATGGGTAGAGAAGAGGAATTAAGAAAACCTAATGATTTTGATAGATTATCCCATAAGCCCCTTCACTTCTATCCTATGTGGTTTCTGGAAAAGCATTCAATTTGAATCTAATACACCTTTCAGAACAAGCCCTTCTGCAGCATGTTATTGGAAAAGTTGTGCCTAAAGCGTAGAAAAATGTAGGCTTCTGAGAAATCTCAATTTCAAGGGAAAAAACCCAGCAGCGTCCTTCTCCTGCTCTTCCTTTCTTCCCCTCCCCTATCTGTGAAAGGCAACTCAAATGCAGAAATTTGCTGCTATGGTTAGAACAAACGTTGTTCAAATTGTTTGCTATCACTAAAATTGATGCCTTTAGATTTGTTGCTGGAGTTTACCTGTCAGGTTCAACGTGGTGTAGTTGATCCCATAATAATAATAATAATGCAGCAAGTTTCACAATGGTGAAGTGGCAATCTCAAAGGGCAGGTTGCTGGCCTCTCTCCGGAACCACTGCATGTGTTTGAAAAGGCCTGAATAGAGGCTTTTAGGCAGTCAATTGATAATACCATCACTCTTTGAAAGACAGTCCTATTTCTGCGATCTAATCTACTGACCATCTTTTCCCCCTTTTCCTTTTCGCTGAACTAAATTAACATTCAAGAAAGAAACATTAATATTTTTGGTGTGGCTCTTGAACTTTCAAAGTACCGTGCAGGGTCTTGGATGTTCAGAGGTCAGTAAACAAATGTTACCGCTGTTCACATGATTGCCGGGAGTCGTTGAATTTGATAGACATGTCTGCTAGCAGAAAACCCAGGTCTGGGTCAGCAGGCAGTGAAGGTAGGTCTGTGGTGGAATAGTTTCCAGGTATGTTTTGGGGAAGAGCTCTCTTTAGACCTTGCTGTTCTAAAGGATATTATTAGTGAGTATCTTGCCTAGCATGACATAATTTTTAAATGAACATTACGAAAATATTAATTGCGTTGGGTCATAGTTATGTGTTGCCATTTATACATTACGTAGCAGATGTTCAGCTCAACAATTATGACTGGGGATAAGGACCTCAGGCAGAATCTGGACCCTCCTGATTTTACTTGGCACTAATAAATTGATATACGCTGCTCTGAAGCATCCCGTGCTTCGGAGTCCACTCTGTCCTCTACATGTTGAGGACAGCCCACTGTCCTACGAGCTGCATCTTGATTTGTGTGCTTTTCTTTTCACTGCCCTGTATTTTCAGGGCAACAGTTGGTCATTGGTATTAAGCCAACCTGAATGGGTAACTCTATGATTGTATGAACTTGGCAGGCACCAAATACACTTATGCTGGTCTCTCTTTCCCGAGATCCTTATGTGTCAAGTGCTAAAAAGCAGGACAAGACTTCACTCCTAGTGTTAAGCAATACTTTTTAGTTTGAACTGCAGTCAATAGCATCTCTGTTCCCAGAACTGTGAAGGGAAATGTTGTTTAGTTCCAGATGCCTTGAAAGATTTGTTTCAAGTCTCTCAGTGGAGTGTTGGCCAAGTTCAGCAGCAGGTAATGTTTGCACCAGTGGGTATTGACTGCATCAGAGAGCATTTCTTTGCTCTGCAGAACAAGTCAACAGAAGATTAGAAGAGTATTGAGTCAATCCAGCAAAACAAAAACGGAATGACTCCACGTGAGATGACTGGTACTCACACAGATCTTGACTCAAACCCCGTAAACTCAATAGAAAGCTTTCAATCACATTTGTTTTGGCTTTAGATGAGTCCCATAGAGAGATAATTAGTGCACTCTTGCCATAGGAGTTTATAATAATATGTTTATAATAAAACTAAAATGGATGATTCTTTTGTTTTGTCGGAGAATGCTGTACGAACATGAATAAGGTAGCTTCTCAATGCATCCCTAGAAGGCTGATAAGTATTTAATAACTGTTTTGGAAACAGTAAAGCTGAGGTACAGATAAGTGGAGCATCTTGCCCGACTTTATGCAGAAACAGTGGCAACACTGGAGAGTCTAATACAGAGTTAGAAAAATTAGACATGGGGAAAGCACAGACTTATACCAACAAGGATTCAGTGAACAGTGGGGTTTATTTTTATAGGTATTGATATTTTTCACAAGAAACAATAGCAGTTCATTGAAGCACAGTGTGCATGGGCCCTGAGTAACCACATGACCTTCGTGTTATAAATCTTCTCCTTCCTCTTTCATGATGTTTTGTAACATCTTTTGTAACTTTGGAGTTGAGTTATTCCCCAGTCTTCTAGTTTTAAATGCCGTGTTACATTCTTTTGTTCCTGAATTCACCTTCATTTACTGGGTTTAACAGCAACATTTTTTACATTCCTTCCTTTAAAAAAATGCCGTAGGGAACTTGCATATTATTTGCTCCTAAGTGCTTTCAATCTGAGGGAAAGCTATACTAAAAATGTAATATTTATAATGATTTAAATTCCTCACTGGTAAATAGTTTAATTAAACATCTTTGTGCTTTCCTGTGCTCCAGGCGTGGAAGTGTTGCTAATTTGTTCAGTGTAGCTGGTAATCCTTTCAAGTCCTTTTGATGCATTGATTTTCTGTAACTTTATTAATACTAAAATTAATTAAACAGCTGACCGCAAATCATGCTGATAGTTGTATTTCTTGACTTAGGCATAATCAGCATTTTTACACGATTTCTTAGCTGCAGCCTTTTATGCTGGTGTATAAGCTTTCACAAAAATTTAGTATTTCAGATTGTTTTGCATATGCGTGTTCATGCTTATGCATAAACTTGAGCATTGAGCTCATGCTTAAAAATTTTAATATTGATTTAATACTCATTCAAGACCCATGAAGCTAGCTGTCTAAGGAACAAGCAAGGGCAAGCCTTTCCATGTCAGCTGGTCAGCATTTGTCCTGAGCTCTTGTATGGCAGGAGTTCTCCTTGGTATAATAGGACTAAATGTCTTTCTGCAGCCCATGGATTTTTGATCTCTTTCCCTAGCAATTACTACAAACAGTCCGTGAGGTGAGAGATGGAATGAGAGCCACCACGCTAATTTCTTAGTGGGAACACGCTATCGTGAAAACAGGCAGCAGCTGCAGTATTAATGTCAGTGGCTGGAAGCAAAAAGCTCTCATGTTTTAGTCATCTCCTTCCACAATTACTGTTAATGCCTTCAGGAGTGTAACTTGCTTTTGGGAAAGAGTTTATTCAGTCGAGTTCTGATCTTTTTGTAGCCCTAACAGCCAGAGTTTGTCATCTTCTCTGTCCAAACAAGCAAAAAAAAAAATCCCTATTGCTGTATTCTCTTCTTAGAAACCATTTGTAGCAAACTCTTTGTTCTTCAGACACAGAATTGAACTCTGCTACTAAATCATGGCAGTAACTCACTCATAGGGAGGGCATCTGGTTCACCACTCCTCCTCAAGGCAGGATCCATGGACCCTGAAACATTCTATCTTATCTGTTCTTAAAAAAACCTGGACGACTTTGGTGAGGGAAATTCCTTAGTCCCATTTTTGTCATCCCCTACCCCGACCTGTTGACCCAGTACTTACTCAGCCATTCAGAAATCTTTGCCTAATGGCTACCTTAAATCTCCCTTCCCACAGTTTAGTGCCTGTCACCTCTTGTCATATTCTCAGTGAACACAGAGAATGCTTTGACCTTTCTATTTGCAGTCCTTTTTAATATTTAAAAATATCTTTTCATGAATATACTTTTTATTCTTCCCATCTGTAACCTAAAAGCCTATTTTTAGGTTTAAGGCTGAACAGTACAAAAATATTCTAAGGAGGTTTTTGTTATAATTTGATGTTGTCCCTTCAGAAAATTCTGGGCCTGTGCCCCCAAGCTTTTCGTGTCTCATGGAAGTTTTCTTTGTGTTCAACTGCAAGATTATTGTTCTATGTCAAGAAGATACTCTAAAGAATGATCCCAGATAGGAAGTGCACTGTGCATGGGATTGGCAAGTCAGACAGACAGATGTAGCCTAAACCTTCCATATTGATTGTCAGAGTCCTGGAGTGTTAATGTCTGCTGCCAAAGGCTGGTTAGCCAGGCACGACGCTGACCACACTGGATAGGAATTCTCTGTTTTCCTGCTGTATCTTCTCTTTCTGTCCAAATACATTCTTCAGCTGGACAAAGAAGAAATGTCAGATCTAAGGAAGAAATTTTTTACACTGAGGGTGGTAGAACACTGGCACAGGTTGCCCAGAGAGGTGGTGGATGCCGCATCCCTGGAAACGTTCAAGGCCAGGCTGGATGAGGCTCTGAGCAACCTGATCTAGTCGGGGATGTTCCTGCTCCTTGCAGGGGGATTGGACTAGGTGACCTTTGAGGGTCCCTTCCAACACAGAACCATTCTATGATTCTGTGATGATCGATGGCCCGATACAGACTCTCTATAGTGTTTGCTTTTGGTGCTTAAATGGGTTATGAGGCTTGTGTGATTTCAGTAATAATGAGCACATTACTGTTGGAAAGTATCAGGAAAAAAGACTCAAATACTCCTCCAGTATACGTGTGTGTAGTATCTGGAGTCTGCTGTGGCCAAAATCTGTACAATGTATGGCGCACACATAGGTATTTCTTCCAAGGAGCCCATTCACACTGAAACACAGAAGTGCCAAATTCCTAGCACTTTGATTTAAGGAATGGTGGAAATGGTCAGGAATGCAGTCACTGGATGACTAGAAAGGCCAGAAACTTGCAGTATATTCACTAGGATTTGACGGGTGTGTAACCTGGGGACTTCCTTCTGAAAGACAGCGTGTTGTGGTGGATGAGCCTACTCTGCCAAGGAACAATGGGCATATCTGTGAAATGTGCAGTGCTTTGCTGCTCTGCTGTTGTATCTTTGTATTTGCTGCTTTGATTTAAGATTTCTAGAGTAAGGCCTGTGTTTCTGAAGCAAAGGAATTATATAAAGCTTGTTAAGCTCAACAGAAAATTATATGTAAAGTTCGTGATGCTTACGTCTGATGGGCTTTTCTGGCACTGAGAAATATGTATGACAAAGGCTTTTGCGGGTCTTGGTTTTTCTTTTTTTAATCTAAAGGTGTATTTTATACAGAAGGAAGTAATATATTAATGTATCTTACTTTGCCGTGATCTCATTTTTATACCTATGCTGAATATTTCATGGATGTGTGCATATTGATTGGGAGAAAGCTAATATTTTATTAACAAGTATTGATTCTTGAGTATCAATTACTGTATACGAGTCATCAAAGAAAAGACCTTAAGACCCTGGTTCAATGATGAGCATCTGTTATTTGTTTGAAGTGGTGGGATTTTGTGTAAGCCCTCTTTAGACTTGCATTGTAGACTGCCCAGCTCTTGCTTTGCTGGTTCTGCACCTTCCCAGAAAACTCAAAAAACCTTTTTCTTTCAACAAAATGTGTGTGCTAGGGGGCAGGGTAGAGTTTTTGTTGCTCTGAAGGTGTGCAATGTGGTTTGTCCTTTTGGGTGGTCTCATTCTGGTTTTGGAGCACCTTTATGTTCTGTCTGTGAACAAGAATATAAAGATACATTACCGGTAATATTTTCAGGTGAATGCTAGTAACCTAAGTATACAAAATTTGTTTCTGGATTTGTAAACATCAGTGAATAACCATAAATCTGGTAGTGCTGCCTTTCTGAAATGTTTGTAAAATAATTGAAAAAGGGTGTAGAGGAGCTGCCACTGGCAAGCAGGCTTGCTTGGTCCTTAAGAAATACAGCCTTTGGAAACAGCACAGGGAGAAGGGGAAAGAGAGGTGCTTTGATCTAACACTTTGTAGTTAATATTTTCATGCTTTCTACTGTAGGCTTTTTGCCTTCTAGTATGAAGCTTCCTATTTAGTTACATGATTGCATGTAATAATTGCTTAAACTGGGGATTTTTCTGACTCTTCCAGAAATAAATCTTATTCTTCGTTGTCAGAGAAGAGGAACGGAGCTAGACAAATGAATGTCCCAGTCTTCCTAATCGTGCAAGAATTAACCCCACACATTATGTGCTTAGATTTTTTTTTTTTCAGCATTTATAAATAAATTTCATTTTTAGGAAAATACAGTTCATGCTGCTAGACTGACATAATCAGGTGTTTTGGGGAAGACTTTCCTGTTATGACAGATGGGAGCAGAAGGGGCCAGTAAACAGGGCAGCCAAGTGAAGGCTAAGGATGGCCACTGAGAGATAGCTTAATGACCTGTAGGTAAAATGCTTTTTTTTTACTGTTTATGGTAAAGAAAAGTTTCCATGTTTTCAAGATCCTGGGAATTTTATTTAGTCTGCTTTGTGCCTCTCATAATGGTGGGTTCTGTTTCAGAAAATTGAATGGATATAAGCTTCTGTAATGCTGGACTATCTACCAACGTTTGTCCTTTATGCTAATTTTTGACTTACTTGTTTGTTCTTTTTTTACCTTCAGTATAGCACAAATGAAATGGTATTCTGTGGAATACCTAACTTAGCAAATTATTCTTCAAACAGTAAATTAAGTCCACAAAAGGACAACAGAACCCCCTCATCGTTGGAGCCTTGCTTTCAGACAGATTCCTTGGTATCTCTCCAGTTCTGAACTGCATCCTGTATTTTACTTTGGCCGTAAATGTGGCTTTGCAATAAAGCAAAGACATTCCAAATGTAATCACATTCCACCACAACGTAAAATGTTATTGTCTTTTTTTGGATGGGCTAGAAATATCTGCTCAATACAAAGCTAAATAAATGCTCTGGCCTTCTACTTCACTCTTTACATGCTTTTAAGAATCGCACAAACTCTATAATACATTATGCAAAAGCATAAATTATAACTGATTTATGAACGGAAAAGGTAGGTAGTTATTTTCCCTGGCTTTGCAGTGTCTGGATGCACTTCGTAATAGAATTGGGAATAGCAAGAAGGTAGACTCCACCTAATCTTGCTCTGCTGTTCTACATCCTTCTCTTCTGTGTCGATCCCTTCATCCTTGCCTTCATTGCATCATCAGTGCTGTTTTATCTTTGGGAAAAAGAGCTTGCACATGCAGAGTACTGCAATGGAAACATCTGGCAGGTTTTCTGTGACCTAATGGAGCGGGTAGGTGTGTGCTGACTGGCATCCCTGCGTGAGCCCCACTTGGAGCGCGGAAGGATGCTGTTACCTGCTCCTGGGGTGCTGGGAGGCTCATGGGATATGTCGGATCTTCAACAATGGTGGAGGGAGCTTCATGTCTCTTGACACCGTGGTGAAATCCCAGAGTAAATAACATTTACGATTTGAGCTTGGACCAGGGTGTGCCTTTTGAGGAACATGGCAGCGTGGCGTGGTTGTCAATAGGGTCAATGTCTGTCTTTATTACCATGGCCCCGTCCAGCTTGGGGTTCAGTTTTAGGCGTGGGGATTGATGCTTTCTCTCTAGGAACAAGTGTAGCTAAATATATTCAAAGCGTATTCAGTTCCCTGTTTCTCTGCCTGGCATGCTAGTATCACTTACTGCGTCACTACATCACTGTCACTCCACACTTAGGAAACTAGATTTATTCTGCTCCTCAGTGAAGATTCAAAATCCACAGTTTAAGGGACTCCTCTGCCCAGGTCTGCAAGCTTCCTCTTGCAAGCTCAAGTAAGATGGATGCGGCATCTGATGATGTAGGTTCCTTCACATTTTTTTTCCTGTTGCTGCTGTTAGACTTGAATGACTGACTGAGATTATTAACATGAAGGAGTTACAGATGAAATTTTTTTTTTTTTTAAAAGTGAAACAAAATTCCAGCTGATGTGAAATGTGTGACAGTAACAGAAATGGCAGATCTTACAGAACTGTTTGCTTAGTGCACCAAGCAGAGTGAAACACATAAACACACATGCTCTCTTTTATGGTTGATGCTTCTAGGAGAAGCAGAAAGGAGTATTTTTAAGGGCAACAGAGCAGCCTCGTTCCATCTGGATTGCTAAAATTTATGACCAGTTTTGAGTGATTGAGTATTCACAGCTGAACATTATTAACGATACTTGTAAAGACAGCAAGAGGCTTCTTTATTGCACAGAAACTGAAGAAGTATAAAATGTCAGCTGGAAAGACTTAATCCAAGGCATTAATGGATTTTGAAATGTAACTTTTTTAAAAGGAACTTTGGAAACAAAGAGCTATAATGAGATTAGAGAATTTAACAGCCCTTTAATATTCTCACATGTAATATAGTCAGGCCTCTTTCTCAAGGATGCAACCTTTTGCATATATATTATCAATAAATAGTTATATAAGCGTTTTTGACTTGGAACAAACTCAGTTGTGAAAATTAGCAGAGAGGGGATTTTTTATTTATTTATTTTTTATTTTTTGGCTTCATATAAAAAAGTTACATGACTAAATACTCAGATAACAATCAGTACTGAGGTTGGTAAAAGTGAGGTTACCTAAAATCCCCAGAATCCAGAGTCTGGGTTTATAGCTGGTACAAATCAAACTATATATGCTTATTTAGGCCTACTGTCAAACTGGATTCTGAAGTCTTTTTAGTTGTTGCTGCTTTTGATTTGTTGCTCTGAGATTGTTGATTTATTGAGAATCATCTGTGCCATTAGGCTGCCTGTCAGGATCCATAAATTGGATTGAGGACTAGAGCAGTTATTACCCTATGTGGATTTTGGTTTTGCACTGCAGAAAATAGGCTAATTAATTCCCTGACAAAATGAATTCATGGTTCTTTTGAAATATGAAGCCCTCACCTGATTTTTTTTTTTTTTTCTGAAGTCTGTAAAGTTTACTTTCTTACATGATTTCAGAAAGTTAACTGCCTTTATAATACAAATTTCTGTTCCAGTGGAAAGCTTAGCGTTCTTAACACAGTTAACTTGAGATGTTGAGTTTAAAACAGATTAGCAAAATATAGAAAAATATAGAAACTAGTGCTGCATTGTGATTAAATGTGCTTGGTATATGAATACTTTCAGACAGATCTTGATGGCCATAAACAGATGAATTCTGAATCCTGTGCTGGAGATTGTCCCAGTTATACTGGTTTTCCAGCAATAGCTGGTTTAAGGATAAACCAGTCCCAAAATGAAAAGCTGTTATTCCTATTTTATTATCATGGTGCAACTCTTAACAGTTCACGATTTGTATACTGAACAAATAAAGGCAATATGTAAATATGCCTTGCAGAAAGTCAGGATAAGAATTAAGAACGACTCAAGTTATTGGAAAGATTTTGTAGGTGCTGAGCTGCTGGTTGCTACTGGATGCTACTGCAGGCATGCATTGGCTTTCCAGTCAAAAGAAAAACTTTGCCTGCAAGGTATTATGCATCTGCTGCAAAATTTCAAGTTCCTTCCCTTTGTGAACAATAATGTGGATAGTGGGTTGTCGGTAAATCTCTGGAAGGACTCCATACGATGTAGGTTTTGGACTCTGCTTTGATGAACTTTTCTGTCTCTCCTTTCTATGTGCTACACGGGAATAGAAATTAAGCAAGTTTAGGTAGAGATTGAGGGCATTAACTCATAAACAGCTGGATGTTGGGCTATTGTTATTTTAGTCTTTTAATATCTCAAACTTTTTTTTTCTCTAAATGAGTTTAAGTTAAGAGTGCAAGCTACTTTATGAACAGAGGATGCTTATTAAAAAAAAAGCCACATCTCTTTTATGAAGTTAAAAAAAAAAAAAGTAAATTGCTAGCATGGAGGACTTTTCCAATGATTTCTTTAATGAATCCTGCTTGTGTTTCTCCTTGTTGACAGCTCTATGACCACAATAATTCTATGCAGAGAAAGGTCTTCTAACCTTATGTTTTCTTTTATATCTTCTGAAAATAGAGCTTTGGGTGATATCTCAGAATATTTTTTTTTAATACTATTCCATTAAGTCTTAGGAATATATAGCTAGAATCCCCTTTTAAGCTATGAAATTTATCCAGGTAGTGTTTCTTATTTCTGTTAATTATTAGCGTTATTAATTCATAGTATTTTATATGCATTTTTACAGAAATCAGATTGGCTATATAAGCAATGGTGGTCTGAAGATCCTGTGATAGTTTTTTTTTTCTCTCTCTGATTATTCACAGTTCAATTTGATGTTACCTTGCAGAAGTTGTAAAGGTAAGACATGATAAGTACCATAGGAAGACTAAACCCAAACTACGGTCCACCGAGTATGGCACAGGGTGGCTTGAAAAATGATACGGAAATTCTGAGTTAGTCCAGCACGCTGCACAGACAAACTTACATTGCTTCTCAAAGCTCTTGTGTAAGCTCTTTAAGGCCAGCGTTGCAGAGACTAAAACTAAAAGTCCTCTCTGCTGTTGTGAAAGATTTAATGATTTCTGCCCAATTGCTTGCTTTGCCTAAAATAGAAGATTATAATTTTTGTTCATGGAGTATGTTAAATCTTTATATAGTGCGACTGAATATATTAGCCTTTTCTAATGCAAAGCAATCAGAAGATTCCTTTTACTCGATGCCTCCCAATAAAGAAAAATGCAAATCTAATCTTTGAAGTGCGTGCTATCCTTTTGTCTTCAATGATGTCTGTATTTGCACAATTCACAGGTAACTGCACCACCTGCCCTTTTTATGTTAGCAAAGAATTAGCAGGAAGAAAAGTATGGGGTGCACGTTTAGAGTCTCCTCATGTGATACCTGCCTGAATGAAATTGACTATTCCTATACTGCCAGGTGAACTGGCTAAGCTAGCCTCAGATGAAGGCAAGAAGGCTAGCTTCCCACTCTTCCTCCTTCCCATAACCAAACTGAGTGTAAGCTTGGTCTTCTGTCAGCTGAACTCATGAAGAAGAAATAATTAAAGTGGTGTAAGCTGGAAGGCCCATTGTTGTATACAATAAACCTGGATACCCTCTTACCCAAGACCTCTTCAGATGTTAGTCTAAAATCCATGATTGTTTTTTTTTTTTTCCAGGTAAAATGAATTGCCTGTTTCTTAGAACTTGGTGTCTTGACCTGCAATTGACCTAGTATTTATTCTTTGGCAGCGGAGTTGGTTGCTTCAGAGAAAACGTAGGCCTCCCTGCAATTATAATATATCATAGGAGGTATCTCTGTCCTTGGTTCCATCTAATGATCGTTTTGTGCCTTGAACCGTACTGATCAATAGTTTCATAATTAAATCCTAGCTAGCAAAACTATTCATGTTATTCATGTACATTAAGGGGCTACTATTTTGAATATTATTGGACTTAAACTCAATACCGTCTAAAGTCTTTTATCAGTTAGATCTGATTCTGTTCTGTAAAATGACTATTTCTATCTGTCCACCCTGATTTTTTCCCTCTTTAATTTCACCAAGCAAGAGAATCTTTTTATGACTATTGGGTAAGAGAGTTTTCTATGTTCTGTTACTCATTTTACATACCTTTGTCGTAGCCGCTGTTCATTTTCTCATAAGTACTGAGTAATCATAATCTTTTAAATCTTTTTTATTAATTTCTTTAGAGAAAACAAATGAGACCTTCCAAGGAAGAAAGTTAAGTAGATACATGAATATTATAGTGATCTTGGAAAAATAATCATTTTTATCACTTTCAGGCTCCACAAAGAGGAGGATAATTGCTGCTATCTGTTTAAATCCTTCAAATGCTATTTGTTGGTATAATTTCAATTGGCCACAATACATTATTTTCAATGTGCTTGCATTTTAAGCTCTAATATAAAAATGTGATTA
Source organism: Chlamydotis macqueenii (assembly GCF_036417535.1). NCBI lineage: Eukaryota > Metazoa > Chordata > Aves > Otidiformes > Otididae > Chlamydotis > Chlamydotis macqueenii. Next base: position 67,636,728 of record NC_141560.1, on the reverse strand, counting down.
CTTAACAGATGATAAAAGTAAAATTATGTCTGGAAAGGCAATCGGGTCATTATGAAATATCTAATCTGATTAGATTAGGCAAACTTGATGTAATTTAAATGAATGTGTTAGAAGCAACAGTCAAAGGAGAATAACAGCCAGAGAGTATTTAACAATAATATAGTCCTAAAATAATTTCATTTGAATCCTTCAAGATCCTTCAAAACAGGAGTGCATTGAGTATCTTAGTGTTTTTGTGAATCAGTTCCAGTAGTTTTACAATGAAATACAGATTACACACAAAATCCTATTGCAGGGTTTTTTGCTCCTGTAAATATTGGTAAACTTCTTTTTTTTTTTTTTTTTTTTTTTTTTAAAAATCTGTCTGTAACTGTTCAAACAATAACCCTTAAACTGCATATAACTACAGTGGGAGGGTGGGAAAGTTTAGCCTTAGTGAATTATCAATTTCAGACATGGTATAATGATGATGTCTACATTTTTTGCTGTAGTTTCTTGACATCTGTGAATTGGTGCAGACAACGATGCTTCTGATTCTCCTTTGCTTTTTAAATACTATCTCATCTTTCTGTTGTAGTAACTGGAAAGAACAGGAAAAACTCTAAGAATTACAGTTGTTCTTGTAGAGAGACACTCTTACTTTTTTTATGTTTGCATTTAGCGTACAAAGTATACACCTTTCTTTTGCTTTACAGAGAATACTGTTGAATATTTTGTTCTAGTTAATCTCAATTAATTTTCATTGGAGTTTATTCCTGCTGAGCCTCAATATTTCCTCTTTGGTTTTTAGGGCTGTTTCATTTGTTGCTCATTAGCTTATTTTTTTTTTCCAGAATATCTAAAGCTATTAACATTCTATTATGTTACAGGAGGACAAAGCCATGCAATGTATCTTTTCTTACTGGCAAATGAAACTAGTTCATATCTTATTCCCCTGCCGCCACCTCTTTCTGTATACAGCTGATAGAAATCTGAGTTATGAGGTTTCCTCCTTTGTACATGTAGTCTGGGACCACCCTATTTTCAAGTTTTTTTGTTTTTTTTTTTTTCCTTTAGCGCTGTTTATCATCTTTTAATCCTGTTATATTTCTATGGCTGGGCGCAGTGGTTATCATACCAGCATTCATCAGAGATGTGGTGATCCCTTCCAGCCTACGCAGAAAATGAGAAAAGCCTGTCCCAAGATGTGGTGGTAATCCTGCTGTAGTTAATGATCTTCTTTTGATAGCTCTATTATTATTATGCAAGCTACATTGTGTCTTCTCAAGCAAGAAATGGCACTCAGTAGCATCACAGAATAACAAATGTTTCTTTTTGAAAGGATTTTTGAAAACCTTACAACAGGAAGTCACAGGCTGTAATGATGCCAAGTAAGTATTTCAAAGAGAATAAGCCTAAAATATGAATCTTCCCCATGAATTGTTTAGAAAAAAGAATGGAAAATAGGATCATGAGCCAAAAATTGTCACTGTCCTTTATGTTAGAAAAAAAAGATGGAAATTATTTTGGATCTGGAACGAACCATCGGTTCACTCAGTCCAAATGTACCAGTTCCCATGGGTGCTTGGGCCAGGGAAGTTTCAGAGAAATATTAAAGTTAGAAAATGCCTTATGTAACTGCCTCTTCACTGCAGGATGCTACAGGCTTATCTTAGGCCATCATTTGTCCATGTTAAACGTACTCAGTTTTTAAGACACATTTCCATTTTATTGTGCCACAGTTATTTATTCACAATTTTTTTTGGTGAAAAGGAAAGGAGGGATCTTCTGAAGCTTATTTTCTACTTATATTCCCTCATTGTCGCTCCTCCAGCAGGGATCTGCTGAGCCCTGTCAGACTGTTTCCGAAGGCCCAGGCCTAGACACAATTCTTGTTGGAAGTAAGAATTTAATACTAGGCTGCGTTATGCATTGTCAGGTCTCTCATAGGGTTAACTCTACTGAACTTTTCTTCCTACTTTGCATGGCTGCTTTTTCTAAGCGCTTTGGAAATACCACAGTTTTGCCAGGGTTGGTATGGTCACTGGCGACAGGACTAGTGACATATCATTCATCTTTCCCACTGAGAATACTTTTTAGGATGCCAAACATGTATCAATTAGAAAAGCTCTTTCTGGTTGAAAAAGATTACTTTCCTCTCATTACAGGAGAGTTAAAAGAATCAATACTGCGTATGTATAATTTTTCAGCTCTAAGATTATTCCTGGTTGACCTTATCTTGCCTCTTGTTAAATATTTGAAACACATTTTTATCCTATTAATTCCCTAAACTGCATGTGAACCCAGTGAGGTGTGCCCCACAAGATTGCTTCCTTGGGTTGTAGTGGCAGGAGGAGTCCCATTGAAATTCAATTTGTGGTTCCAGGCAATTGTTTTGTTACACTAATTTGTTTCACCTGTCATCTTCATTGTGTGGTCACCTAGGATGCAGGGTCAAATTAGTATCAAAAGAAATCCTTTTTTCTCCTTCCAAATTAAACTATTAATATTTAACTATTCAAATGACTATTAATTTTTAACATCTTAATTCACTGATCTCTTTCTGTGGCCTTGGAATGCTTGTGACTGTTACGGATAAGGATCCTGCTTCTGTTGCCATATAATGGAGATTTGATGGAGGGCTTCTTGCTGACAGCTGATCTGTACGGATGTGAGCGCGTGGCGGGAGATTTCCTCCGGGGAGTTTGTTACCGTGATGCTGCAGGCCCTGTCTGTGTGTTCAGGTTTTCTGAGGAGTAGTTAAAATCAAAAGCTCCATGGTTTTCTGTGGGGAAAAAGTTACTTAATTACTCTAATGCTAATTTAGTGCTGATTTCAGCACTCGTGCAACATAGCTCTAGGATCCTCTGGGAAGATGTGTACCTCTTCTCTGCGACAGTATTTCCTGTGATTTTCAGACATTTGTCACGTGTCACAGAAGTGACACATGAGGCACTGATTGTTGATGATTGTAACTGAGTCTGAGCTCCTTCAATGGAAGATGTTAAAACAACTGAAATTATAGAAGGCCAACCACATCCTTGGCCGCATCAAGAGAAGCGTGGCCAGCAGGTCGAGGGAGGTGATTCTCCCCCTCTACTCTGCCCTGGTGAGACCCCACCTGGAGTACTGTGTCCAGTTCTGGAGCCCCCAACACAAGAAGGACATGGACCAGTTGGAGAAGGTCCAGAGGAGGGCCACAAAGATGATCAGAGGGCTGGAGCACCTCTCTTATGAGGCCAGGCTGAGAGAGTTGGGGCTGTTCAGCCTGGAGAAGAGGAGGCTCCGGGGAGACCTTATAGTGGCCTTCCAGTACCTAAAGGGGGCCTACAAGAAAGATGGGGAAAGGCTGTTCAGTAGGGCCTCCTCTAGGATGAGGAGTAATGGTTTTAAAATAGAGGTGGGTAGATTTAGATTGGATATTAGGAAAAAATTTTTTACAATGTGAGTTATAGAACACTGGAACAGGTTGCCCAGAGAGGTGGTGGATGCCCCATCCCTGGAAACGTTCAAGGCCAGGCTGGATGAGGCTCTGAGCAACCTGATCTGGTCGGGGATGTCCCTGCTCCTTGCAGGGGGGTTGGACTTGATGGGCTTTGAAGGTCCCTTCCAACTCACACCATTCCATGATTCTATAGTCTTTATCAAAACTATGTGCTAGCAGTATTTATAGTACTTCCTTTGCTTTCCCTGCCCGTAGGACATGTGGGGCAGGAGGCAGGGGAATCAGAAACCTTGTCTTTTCTTGTAGGAAATCATCAATGAAGACACAAAATGCCTTTGCAGGGGTTAGGGGTAGAATCTAGAGCGGGAATCTTATCTGGTATGTAAAGTATGTCATTTAAATAATAAAAGCATTTGATCTTTTTATTTCTTGAAATTCTGTGGAGCTAAAATCTGAGTATGTACCTCCTGACACCTTTCTCCAAATAATTTTGTGGTGATTATCTGTCACTGGTGCTTAACCTGTGACAGTAAGTTTACAGCTATCACTTTCCCAATGGGCTTTTGTCAGACTTGTTTCAGCTATTCCTTGTCTCATTACGTGATTACCAGCATCCCTTTCCAAATTGTCTCTGGATTATTTGCTAGCTCTTGTACATACAAGCTACGCCTGAAACATCAGTGGTGTTCCAACGTGTCATAATGTTTACTTATCATCTAATAATGATGTCAGGTTTAACTTAATTTCCTATTTTTATTTCAAATGGTTCAAATATTCCAAATCCAATCTCTTTCCTATTCTTGTCCATTGGTAAACAATTTCATTATATTCGATGAGTTTTGCACTAAGACTTTTCTAACCATCACTTTACGAAAGAGGTGGCAGAAGTATCTTCGTCACCAAGTCATGTAGTCTGTTATTGAGAGAGAGAGAGAGGTGGAATTCAGACTGTGCCAGCTGTTCTCACCCCTGGATCGAGGGTGTGTTCTGCAGGAAGGTCTGTGCTCAGTTTAGCTAACAGCATCATTGCTCCCTTTTCTTAGCAGGAGTGCTAGAATTGAATTTTAAACAGTACAATAGTGTGTGATAGGCATAGCTATGTATGTTTTGTGGAGGTTGTTTCTTGTGAAGAAGAAACTTGTTCTTTCGACAGCCACCATTTTTTGATTCTCATTTCTCATTTTCTCTCATTTAACTTCTGTCTCAGTTTTTCTGGTGAATCATTTTAATCCTTCTCCTGAAGTTTCACGCTTCCTTGATGATTTGTGGTCGTTTAACCCCACTTTGTCTCCTTGGGTGCATATATATGGATTTGTCCTGTCAGTATGAGGTACTCAAGCTAAGCAGAGAATTTCATTGTGCCACCTTCTGCAAATTGGTTTTTGTTCAGACATTTCTCACACCTGGTGTTTTGCTTTCCTTCTTAATTATCTTGTGCTTTGCCAAAGGCTGAATGCAATACCCACTGTAGAGACGCTTTGGGTAGCGCTTTGTGAGTCAGTCACTGGTTATCGCTGGAAAGGGAACCAGCGAGGGAAGGTGACTTCGTCCCCCCGCGGGCCCCTGCTCTTGCTCTCCAGTTATTTCTGCAGCGCTTTCCATGGTGTTTGATGATTTTGGGTACTTCAGGTTACTGCTTCTATCCTTCCTGAAATTATGTACTAAGGTTTTTTTTTTTTTGGGGGGGTTTTTTTTTTTTTTGGTTTTTTTTTTTGGAGAAAAGAGACCTTTCTTGCATCATTAGTTTTTTTTTTGTGGTTTTTTTTTTTTAATAATGCTATACTTAAATCCCTGTTTTTCTTGGATAGTAATGTGTACTGTTTGTTTTTACTTTTCTGTGACTGTCTATGACATTTCTTTTAATGCATTTGGAGCAGAAGTCTTTGAGTGAACATCAACCAACCATGCAGTTTATTCAGTCTCATGGATGATATGTTTGTGTATCAACGTAATATTTATCAATTTTTACTGAAGTGATGAAAATATAAAATGAAGTTGTACTGTCATTATGCTTTGGTGAATTAGTTGTGAAAGCCTCAGCAGTGTACAGCATACAAATTCTGTCTGATCTTCTTTTGTCTCAGCAGTGGGGTCTTCATCCTATCCAGTGTTTTGCTGATGTAAGGAGGTATAGTTGCAGCTGAAGGAGCTCAGGTTGTGATCTTGTCAGATCTCATAAGACAACTATGGCCTGTTGTGATCACTACTGTGGTAGACTGTCTCCAGGGAAAAATGTAGGTGCCTTAGGAAATCATGATTGCACTAGTTGCCATTTCTGCTTTCAAATAAAAATTGATTCTGTGTGGTGAGAGTAAGTATAATGCTGAAGTTGCACTCTTTGAGGTGTAAAACGATTTGATCACTTCCTTCCATGTAGAAATTCCACAGTATTTTTGTGAAGCTGAAGGAGTAACCTGAAGACAGGAGTTACATACAGAACTAGACTGCTAGACTTAGGAGTTTGTGTTTTTTTCTCTTTTTTTCTTTTCTTTTCTTTTCTTTTTTTGAGTGCTGAGGACCCATTTGTCCCAGTTAAATGCATTGAGGGAAGTTGGGTTTTCAGCACTCTGAGACAGGAAACCATTTAGTAATTTGGATGCCTAAATACTGTCTTAGAAGCCAGGTTTTAGACGTCCATTTTTAAGAATCTCAGTCAGCACTCACCTGCTTTGTTGGGTGAGCTGCAACTAGGCAAATATTCTGTTTACTTTCAGTGAGAAGCAACAGTTCCTCTCTGTCAAAAGCTTAAAATGTACTGGACTCCATCTTTTTTGCAGCATTTGCTTAATTGGCAACTTGTACATAAAACATAAAGGTGCTAAGTCTGCAGGGGAACCTAACAGCTCGACTCTGTCTAAATTTGTAAGTAGAAAATTGAGAAAAGTAGTCTAAGCCTTTGTGACTTTCATATCACCTGTAATACATGTTCCAACACTCTGCAAGGCTTTTCTTTGCTTCTCTGATAGGTGCAAAGAAATAAGACGTGTCCTGTCCCCAGTGTACTCGAACTCTGCTACAAAACCTTAACTGTGATTTTGTGTTCTTGTATCAGCAGATTGACACATCTGTCACACATGCAGGTTCATTTAGGAACAATTCCACCCTACTATATTGCAATAGCACTAACACACTTTTGTACAAGTTTGAAATGGGGTATGTATTGCTTTTTGTAACTTTTTTTTTTTTTTTTAATGTGGAAGTTAAAGCATCATGGAGTGCTGAAATCCCAAAGTCTTTTGAACTTGTATCACCAATAGAAGCTTATCAAGCCATGATGAAATGTTGGCTAAAAATTGCATCCAAAGGTCCATTTCATACTTTTTATATTAGTGATTTTGAGATTTCTGCGAAATAAACCTTGCAGCTATTGCTGAACTGAAAATACCTGAAAGATGAGTTTCTGATATCAACTTCATAAAATATGCAGCTTTCACCATTTTATGGATAAAAAGCAGCCTGTCCTTTTAGATTAATTTATATTGCTATATAAATAAATCAGTACCGTATTTCTTTAGGGTTTATTTTCCAATACAATGCAGGTACGTGGACCATATTCAGCTTATAGCAACACAGAGGCAAAATAAAACTGCATCTTAAGATGTAATGGTAACAGGCATCTCTTCTGAAAGCTGTAAGTTAGGCAGGGGTCTCAGTTTTTCGGATGGTGTCATTGTGCGTGATTTCTTTATTTTGCTAAGTGAATGTCCTATGATTTAGAGAAGCTGAGAGCTTCATAGACCTATACATTTTTTTGTTACCTCTATCAAGATTAATGTCACTGCTCCAATCTAACTGGAACTGTGCAGTTACTCTCAGTATTGGACATTACATTGAGTTCAAGGCTTTGTATTTGCTCTCTGTATGAAGTTCTCTGCTTTGTAACTATGTCAAGAAAAGCAATAACTACTTAGAGAAACTTGGAGTAACTAGTGGTTTACAAATATACAAATCAATATGCACAATCAAGATGCCTCATAAAAGTCCAATGTCTTGATGCTTAATTGGTTTGTGGAAAAGATAGGGATTGTATTAGAAGTTTAATATCCTGTAATAGTAATAAAGATGACCATATTGCTTAGCATGTTCCAATTAAAAAATATTGATATGCATTATAACTCAGGCATGATATTATGACTTGTGTGAAGTACTGTCTTTGTGAGAGAGCTCAGAACAGAATGGGCTTCCAGCATATGGACCTACGCACTGACCGTTGCACCCCAAGGTCGTACTTTATCTTTTATGAAATCTGGAATTTCTTCCGGCTTCCTTAAATGAATAAGTAAAGAAATAAGAGATTGGCATACAGACCAGGTTACTGCAAACCTCTAGATGTACAGTGCCTAAACTGGTCATTCTGGTTTATAAATCCAATAAGGAGAAACACTTTTTAGATGTTTTGGTTCTTGCAGATGAGGGTATAGCTATTTGGTCTTCAACATCACGTTTCCCATGGATACAGGATTATATTTTGGTTAACTTTGTGAACCATTTCTTGTTCTTCTGAAACTTGGACTTAATAATTTACATCCCTTAGCCTTAAAAATGGGTTTATTTTGGGCTGTGTTTTGTGAGCAATATGCTGTATGCTTCCTTCACCTTGTGCAAAAGTCTGCATAGTAAGAGATTAATTTTGACCTGTAGGAGCAGAATTAAAGCTCCTATGCACTCTGTTACCATTAAATTTAGGAATGACTCTGAGTCTGTAAGACTGAAAATGGGCAATCCTTACTACTTGGTTTTAGTTAGAATCATAGAATTGTTAGGATTGGAAGGGACGTTTAAAGATCATCCAGTCCAACCTCTCTGCAAGGAGCAGGGACATCTCCAACCAGATCAAGCTGTCCTAGTGTGTAGTGTTTACATACTGGTTTTTTTCTTAAGATTCCTTGTCAGTGTTAGACAAATAGACAATACTGCATCCAAACGTGAATAACTTGGCTTTCAAATAATAAATCCACAAAGCTGCAGCAAAATATCCAGTTTAAATGTAGAGTATGTCAGGTGGATGGCCATTTTATTATCAGCCTACTTGTTAAGGATATTTTCTAGAACGTCTGTATATGTCAATATTGTTAACGTTTCCCTGGTATATATGACATGGAAATTCAGTGTCAAAAAAACCCATCTTGATACTGTGACTCTTCACACTAGTAATCCAGTAGCTGTTCTACATTAATAAAATATTTTTACTATTCTTCAAATATTTGACACGTCTGCTCAATTTAAACACACTTGAAGAGATTACAGAAATAAACTTTAAAGGAAACAATGGTGTACACTTCCAGTGATTCTTGACTTTTCAGATATTTGACTTAGTTTCTTCAATGCTGTTTTTCTTTCACCTTGGGGAGGAGCTTATCAGGGTGCAATGTGTTCAAGTCTTAAACATAGTTTTTCAGGATTTCACTTTTTTATTTTCCTCTTTCTCAATTGCTTGCTTGTTTTCTTTTTTAGTATTGTGTTCAGAAAACAATAAAAACAAATGTCTGTGTTCCCTTCCTAACAAATTTTGTATAGGCATTTAAGATAGATGTGCAAAAGTTTTATACTGTGCCAGCAAGAGATCCACTACTTCTCTTTTTCTTTCCTTCTTGCAGAAAACAAATACAATGTTACTGTCAGCAGTTACCTAGTATTCATCTTAATTTATCCAAAAATAAACATTTTCTTTGTCACAGTTTAGACACTGCTCAGTGAACTCATCTTATGGAAATTCAAATGGGTACTATTGGTAGTTGTTTTTATGAAGTAGTGAGGCAGAGCAAAAGGTCAGGGTATAAAGTACCTCTCCTTTGGGTGAAAAAGGAAAAAAAAAAGAAAAAGAAGATAGGTATATATACAAATGCCCTAAATTGGCCATTACCATTCAGAGAAGCGATACTGGAATTGTTGCAGATAATTCTCTGAAAATGTCAGCTCACTGCTCAGCTGTGGTCAGAGATGAGCAGAATAGTGAGATCCTTTGGGGAAAGGCATTGAGAACAAAATGAAAAATATTATTATACTTTTGTATAAATCCATGATGATCTGGTCTCTTGAATCCTGTGTGCAGTTCTGGTCTGTCCATCTCAAAAACTAAGGGGATGACTTAGAGACCTTCAAGGCAGGAGGGGACGTGGTAGAGCAGAACTCCTTCAGATTGGAGACTGGACATGTCGTACGCATGCTTGCGCACACGCGCTTTAGGATGGCTATGATGGGAATAGCTGCCAGCAAAAGGTCTTGTGTTTATACAAACTAAAATTTAAAGTGTATCTAATATTTTATTATTTTCAAACAGAACCTGGCTTTTGCTTTTATGGGTTGGGTTTATTAACATAGTTAAGAGTATAATATGAGAAGTGGAGTTAAACAGGACTGTGTAAAGGCAAACACGGAAAGTGTAAATGGAATTGAATACTAAAGAGGGTAGATCATCCAAACTTAATAGAAAATGCGTCTTCCTTGACTATTGAAAAACAGTTTTAACTTAATACACTTTAAGTTTCTGTATGTTAAGTTAAGGTAAGCATAAAAGGGAAAAGAAAAAGCTCCTTATGAAAAACATTGGCTTATTGAAATGTTTTGTGTACTACAAATGTTTATGGAAAAATTTATCCTCTTTTATAGTGTATCTTTTTGTCATCCACAGTTCTTATTTCTGTCTATATGTAACATAAGAGTGGAACTTTTAGGATTCATAGGGATAAGAATCATTAGTAATGTAATTTTTTTTTTTTAATAAATAATGAAATCTCTGTATACTGGAACACAATATAGATCTTAGCATTCATGTCTGCTTTCTGCTTCTTGATGTGGTGAAATAAAGGAGGCCAAGCATCTTAGCACAGAAGGCATGAGTCGTAAAGACTTTGCCCACTGAAGGCTGAAATCAAACCAACTGATGTGCAGGTGTCATTATTGCCCATGTTTGCATACTGGCCTCTTTAGGAGGAGATAGTACTTTTAGTCTGTTTTCCCCTAGATATAGCCATATATCATGTTAGTTATAATACATATTAAGTGCATAAATAAGATTACATTGGTTTTGTTTACGATCTTCTAATACATGACTACAAGGAAGATTTCATTGCGATGTGAATATCTACCCTAAACCAACCAATAATAATCAAAGTTGAAATTAAATCACTGAGACAAATCTCAGAAATTCTCTCTAAATACGAGTTTAGGAATATGAAGCTTATTATTTTGTTACATTGGTTTCTAGACAGTTCTAGGCAGATTAATTTACTAGAGTAGATTAGAACAAAATAAAAAGAATAAGCGTGGGTTACATTAGTAGTTTATTTTGTAAACTAGATTGTAGATAGGTGAATGTGACCAAAATCTAACCAGGTGTCAGAAAACCAAAGAAAGAATTTTAGTTTTTAATTCAAAAGGAAACATTCAAGACATTTTGTTCAGACAGGCAACTGCATGCACATTCAGAATTTTATACTCAAATTAAATCCCACTATTTCTTCCTAATTACCTGAGTAGCATATGTCTGCTCTTTTAGAATGCAGTCTAAATAATTTCATGTTTAACACCAGAAGCTATTCGTTGTGTCATAAATTACAATAGCATGTTAGTTTCTTATTAAAAGAACTGCAAATCTGATATTTTTGCCAGTGCTTTGTGTGTTTAACTGCTCATAAGCATAAAGTTGCAGCATATCCTTATGTCAGGGAACAGCAGGGCTTTTCTGTTCTACGTCCTGTTCCTTCTTCCCGTTTCCTTGTGGAAACAGACAGGGTGAGCTCGGATGACTGAAGTTAAGAATGGGCGTAGATAAACTTTACTTTGTTTCTTTAATTCTCATGAGCAAGGGAAAATACAAGGTGGTTTTGGTTTTTTTTATTTTTTTTTTTTCTTTCAGGATTGTCTGGATTCACAATTTAATACTTTCTTTCACCAGCTTACCATCTGCAATGTAATTTCTTGTTTGATGTATGCATCTTGTTTCTGATTGCCCTGGTTTTCTAGGAGAGATTGTTCCTGTGAGTTCAGAATAATGCTTCCTTTTATTCAGTCTATTTAATAGCTATCCCTTTTGTTTCATCAGAACTTCTTATGAGCTGAAATCCTGATTCCACTGAGTCCACAATTCTTCCTAAATTCAATTTTTTAATCTCTCATTTTTAAAGCCTTAGTTATTACATAGACATTTGAATCCTAATGCGACGCAACAAAGCATTGCTGGTTTTTAGCAGTGTTTGGTGAGATGGCTTTGTCCTTTCTGAGTTTTCAAAGGCCATTGCTTAACTATTGCCAGATAGCTAATTAATTTTACATTAGGGCCTGTATTCTATACAAATGGCCTCTGTATTAACAAACAATGGTAGCATCTGATGACCTTGCTACTCCATGAGTGAATTGTCTCTCTATTGTAAGACTCTTGGTGCACAGAAATGTTCGCTGCATTTCCAACTTGGATCTCCTGTCAATGTTGTAAAAATAAGAATAAACAGAAATAGTTGGAATCTTTGCCCAATGTTTTCCAAAGATGAATGTTTTATTATTAAAGTATGAAGGCTTTGGGGAACTAATGGAAGAAAATCCTTACCATAAGAAAATTGTTTCCATCTTGTAAGCAGGCTTAAATTGAGGGCTTTTCTGGTAATGAGAAGTGAGAGTAGCTATGGTGAGAGACCATTCAATGGGATATATCTCCAGTAATTGCGTTCCAGTGTTGGTCCTTTTTCGAAGAGCTTACTTATTTAAAGAAAAATAAAGATAAAAAGGTTGACAATCTTGCTGAAAAATAAATCCCATGCCAAATGTACCTTTTAGAAATTAAAAGTTTAAAATCCATTATGGACTTTTGAACAGTGCACGGGGAAGGTATCCAGCTGTTACAGTTAGTTATGACTCTTGACCAAAAGTTTCTTGGCTTTACTATGTGTTGTTTGCTATGTATTTTCAATCTATGGTTCTAATTTTCTATTAAATATTTTAGACAAAGTATACAACAATACAAATACTTAAGTTATTCCAAGCAAGTACAGAAAAGAAAAAGAAAAAAAAAAGCTAAAGCAAAGTAGATCCTGCCTCTAGAGCTCATACAAATCCCGTGAGTATCTTGGTGTTGTCTCTTTCAGCATGGGAAAGCAGAAGCACCCTAGAAATTCTGTAGTACCTCTGAAAAATGCATTTAAAAAATATACATACAAAATAAAAGTGAAGACCATCTTTCTCTGGTATAATGAATAGAAAAATATATTACTGAAAAGAAATCTTTAGTAAAAATGCGGATAGTTATAATACCCAAAACTTGAAGAGTATAGATATATGCATTTTTTTTTTATTTTATTACTGACAGTTCTTCTGATGCTACTTGTCAGAGCTACCTAGAACCTTTCACAAATACTACATTTCATGTACATATGAATAGAGGAAATTTGTATTTACCTATAATTGTTTATTTATACGTTTAGGTGTTTGTGCATCTGTATTTATAAATACATGACAAATAAATCCTTTTTTACTTTGCATGTTTTCTGAACTATTTTTATGTGGTTGTTTTCACTTACAAACAGTTTTGCAATATGGCTGTGGGTGGCTTTCTGCAGAATACATAACCTCAGGCAGACAAAATCTTTGTTTGTCACCCTCCCCCCAGTCCCCCAGCGCTTTTCCTGCTTTATTTTTCCAGTTCAGTTTAGCCCAGAACAGAAGGTATTTTTCAAGTATCATAAAATAAAAGTAGTTATGTGATTCCTCAGTAAGATTAGGTTAGAAAAATGAGGATAAGGAAGATTTGACAGAAACATGGGTGCCTGAAGGTTGCTGACTTTTTTTTTTGTCCTTGTTTGAATATTCTTATTTATACTTCACACTGAAATGATCAGCCATGAGCAGGGTTACATATTAATGGGGGAGCAGCTGGAACGCTTGCTCATTTGAGGTGTGCAGGAGCTGCTACAACCTGCAGATGCTTGGACTTAATTAGCCTAACTAGGTACTGTGTTTTGAAGAAAGCTAAAGGTCTGTTTAAAATTTAAGCTAGTGGCTTCACAGCTGAGATGCATCATGAGGGATTATTCTGCTGTTGCTGAAGGTGTAGCTCACAGAGCTATTAGCAGGGCCTTGACCTTTTGTAGTCAATGTTCTGTTGGCAGGTGTGGAGTTTAGTTGTGTTCTGCTCTTCTGCTGCCTCAGGTATTATTCAGCTGTTGGTTTTTACATACGTACTCAGTAGATGCTGGTTGCTGATGCTGCGGAAGTTGGCGTTCTTTGCTGTTTGCTTGGGTGGGGTCCGTCTGCCTTGAGCACGCACACCAGTACTGGGGGATGCAGCGTAGTCACAGCTCTCTCCGTGGCAATCTGGTAACTGTGCTTATCTCAGCAGTTTCTTATTCATTTCTTGTTACTGAGACTTCAACAGGAAATGATCTGTGTTTTCCCATTGCACGGTAAGTAGTTTCTTCGATTGGATTTCAGAAAAAAGGATACCATGTGTGCCCTAATATTAATGTGCTTACAGACTAGCCTGTGTTTTGGTGTAAGGTGGTTGTCTGTGATTTGTAGGATGCATTGGTGCTTCTTATGATAGGATATGCAACTAACCATCTATTTGAAACTATTTTCTGGTGAATTAACTTTGCTTTTTATGTGATTGTTTTCTCTGTAAGGCCATGTAATATTGAAACGAATTCTGTCAGACAGTTCGTGAGTATTCTAATCATCAAGTCAAACTTATTTTTATTAGATTGCCTATGAACAAAGCGGAGATGACTATAATACTTATCTTCAACCACTGTGTGCGTGCCATCATGTAACACTACTCACATATAAACATCAGTGTCCCCAGACCCGTAACGCTATCAGAGTGGACTTCTGTTCATGTTGATGCAATTTCAGTTGCCTGAGGCAAGCAGTTAACCAGGGTTGACTTTCCAATGACAGCTTTTCCAAATAGAAATTTTCTGTAGAGATTTTGTTTTCAAGACCTTAATTCTTCACAACTGAAGCATTGCTTAATGTATGCATAGAGGACACCCACAGTTGATACGTGTCATGATTCCACAGAGTCACACAAGACAGGTGGCAGAGAGATGTTTTTATAAAAGGATGACTAACTTCTTACCAGTGATCTTCCAAGTGCTTTTGGAGGCAGATGGCCATCCTCAGATAAACACGGAGGAAAGAATGAACTTTATCATCATTACTTCACAAGCTGACCTGGTTCAAGTGTGAACTTAGAAAATAAGATACTGTTAAGCATTTAGGAAAAGTTTATGAAAGCTTTGGGAAATTCTAGAAGGTTTTTATCCAAAAGGCAAATGTTAGGTTTAAATGTGTAGGTTGCTGGCCTTAGATGTAGCTTCATGGGGTAGGAAACAGGGAGAAGTGAGCTGGAGCTTCAGAGAAGGTGTCTCCTTTCATACCTTATCTCTGCTTGCAGAAAAATTAAGTATAAGGTATAAACCAGCAGTTGATATTTGGTTCTTCCTTTTTTTTTTTTTTTTTGCGATAGCAGATTGATAACCTTTCATTTTCTGTAAAATCTTTAGTATTTGAGGATTTCAGAAGGATGACAAGTACTAGGAAAAAAAATAGAATCTTGTAATATCCTCATTTTATAGGAGGAAACATGCTCAAAAAATAACTGATCTCTCACCTTTACCACAGAAAAAGCACAGAATAGAGATGGCAATAACGGGAATTCCTGAGTAACAGAAATACTAATACTGAAGATAATTTACAAAGATTTCGTGAACAAACTAACTTGTCTGTAAGCAACGAATCGTGCTGTTGTTGTAACTGAAATTGTTGTTCTGAAATGGTACCTCTTTCTTGAAATGGATATTAATAATCCTGGGGAATGAGCGTGGGATCAGGGAATTGCATCCTACAGTATTGCCCTTCTCAGTAAGCCTGCCAGTTCTTTTTGTCTTTGATCATAAGCTCCTTTTTTTTTATATTATATAACAAATAGAAGTCACAGAGAGATGGATGGCTTCAATCAAACTTAATGGTGACACTTTCATTCCTGAGCATGGCAGCATGTTTGTGTATAGCTACATATATATGTGTGCATGTGTGTAAAACAATTAAAAATGATTTTTGTTTTTGTCTTTTAGACTCCCCTTTCTTATGCTTCTCATTTTCATATGAAAGGGAAATTGTCAAATAAGATGTGACTTTGAGATTTTTTTGTCTCAGCTGTCCCCTCCTTGGTGCTTTGGAACGACAGTGTTTGTGACTACTTTCACTTCTCTCACAGTGACTTTCTCTTCCAGTCTTTGATGGATGTCTAGTCAGATAGTATTTACCATAACATTAAAGCAAAAGCAGGTTCTGTCCAATGTGCTTGAATGGGGAATTTTGGAAAGCGATGTTCTTCGCAAATTAGTCATAATCTCCTTTGAGTTTAAACAAAACCTGAGCCCCCTTTACATGCTCACTTCCCACTGTGAACCCCAAGTGCTCAAAAGGATGATCTCTTGTGAGGGAGAAGGAAACCAAAGATAACTCACTACTGACAGAATCTTTAAGGGTTTTTCCATCCAGACTAAAAGATTTTTGTACCTTGGCAGAAAATCAATGCTTTTTCATTCTTATTAGGCCTGTAGCAACACCGTCTGTAGACATCTCTGCACCAGGGAACACTGCATGTAATGTTCCCATCATTGCAGCCATGTTGCTGCTAAGAAATCTTGGGATTCCTCATGCAGATGAGGTTCCCTTAGTCATCCTTGTCCTCGCAGTGTCAGGATGTCTTGTGAAGGGCAGGTTCCCGTAGTCAGATTTGTTGCTAACTCTTTGAATTGTATCAGCTTAGAAAAAACTGACTTCTGTTTTAGGTATAACTGTGGGAAAGTAGCTTTGTCAGTGCTAAATCTTTCAATACTGCCAGCACCTGTACATCTGCAGGATTTACATTGTCAAAGTCCTGGAACAGCGTAGCAGAGTATAATCTCCTGTGTATTCTGGCAAAACACGTTACCACTGGGAAATCTTTTGTTTATACCTAGAGCCTGGAGAAGAGAAGGCTGCGGGAAGACCTTACACCAGCCTTCCAGTACCTAAAGGGGGCTGATAGGAAAGATGGGGAGAAACTCTTCAGCAGGACCTGTTGTGATAGGACAAGGGGTAATGGTTTTAAATTAGAAGGAAGTAGATTCAGACTGGACATAAGGGGAAAATGTTTTATGCTGCGGGTGGTGGAACATTGGAACTGGTTGCCCAGAGAGGGGTGGTGGATGCCCCATCGCTGGAAACGTTCAAGGGCAGGTTGGACAGGGCTCTGAGCAACCTGATCTGGTTGGAGATGTCCCTGCTCCTTCCAGGGAGGTGGGACTGCATGATCTTTAAAGGTCCCTTCTAACCCTAACTATTCTATGGAACGCTGAGAAGGTACTCAACTAATTTTGGCAAATTTTTGAGTAGGAATATTCTTGTGTGTGCATGAGCTTATCACAAAGGCATTCTCGTTGTAGTTTGTATAGGAACACATGAAAGCTAATGGCAATAAGTAATAAAAGTAGTAACAGAGGGGAGAGATTATGGAGGAGATGTCTCTATTAAAAGAAAGCATCATTCAACTTCAGCTGCCTGCTGAGCACTTCCTTAGAGGGCAGACCCAGCAGTCTGAGCACCATGAGACCGGAGTGGCAAGAATCAGGCTGTGGTAGAGTTTCTTAAAAGATGAAGGAGAGAACAGGCAGCCCTTGAAGAAGCCCAGCATTGAGAATACGTAAGGCATCTAAAAATTGGCAAGGAGCTGAAGTGTATTACTAAGCAAAGCTAGGGACCAACATAAATGAACAAGTATAAATGTAAGCCTGCATTTATCAGCTAAAGCCAGGCACATTTGAGTGTGTGTGTGAGAGAGAGTTTCTTGCTGAAAGCAAAGAGTGAGCGAGTGATATATTGCTTTGATGTTCTTTAAAAGAAAATGGTTGCAATCCGTATCATTTTGCTGTCAAATGTATTTGAAAAATAGAAAACATATGTGGGATACATGTTCTGCAAGTAGTTATCAACGGTGTTCCAGAAGTATTCTTTGGAGGGTTCCTTGGAACCCACCATACAAATCTACATGTGTTTCTTGAGTTACCTTGAAATTGGCTTTGTACTGTGGTGAAGTGAGGGCACTGCAGAGGTTAACTTCAGCCTGCTGAAGCCCATGATCCTGTTCTCAATGGAGAGGCTCTTCCAAAGGACTTAATTTACAGTCACTAAAAATGCATATTTTGCTCATCTTTCAGAGGCACTACCTCTCGCTGTGGTCTAGAGAAGGGTAAATTTAGTCCACAGTCCTTTGAACACCTTGGTATATTTAAGCAAATCCTTAATTCCAGAAAGGGATACCTTTTACTTGTCAGCATATGGATACTAGCCTGATGATTGCAGTTGTGTAAATGAAGACTACCGAGAAGGGTTCCAGATTCTGATTTTTAATTTTTTTTCTGTTGCCTTTTGTATGGTTTTAAGAAATTTCATTGCATCCTCTTGATTCCACTGAACAAAACTGTAACTCCCCTAGTGCAAAAATGTGAAATATTCAGATTTTCTTTTTTGCAATCCTACACCATGAGGGGAAGCTCCTAGTAATTGAAGGATGCGAGAAACTTCAGGGTCAGGTAGCTTGCCACCTCTAAGTGATGCTTTACCAGAACAAAATGTAGCAGGTGAGTGAAGTGCAGGAGCTGCAGCAAATTAGGCTCAGTGGCAGCAGTTGAGAGTTGCTGGATGAAAGCAGAATATGGCCCATTTGTCTGGGAGCCTCTTTGAGGTTTGATGGTATGAATGGTGCTCTGAAAATGTAAAACGTTATTACATGCTATTAGGGAAAGAGTCAGCTCAGCACGCATTAGAAGAAGTGGCTGTGACAACTGAGCTGTGTATTTAAAGGGCGTGCTGTTAGGGCCCCTCTTGTGTTCACTTACCTTGTGTTTATGCTTATTACTGTTGGTGATGAACGGCAATGTAAAGGTTAGTCTTCACGGCAGATATTTTTTCTGTGATAATCGTCTTCACGGGTTTTTGACATAGCAGTACTTTGCCTCCTCACTGACTCTTTTTTTTTTTTTTCTTCCTATTTTGAAACCTGAATAGTCTACTGTCACCATGCACGTGTCGTTGAGTTTCATAATTGAAGCAGACGGATAGCTGACTCCCACACCAAATTCCCAGCATTCAGCCATTGTGGCAACCTTGTTTTTCCACTTGGTTTTCAAACGCCACTTCATCCCATTGAAAATCTCACTATGTCTCTCATAATTTTTTTTCTTTTTTTTCCCCCCTTCCTTGTAGAGCATGATGAGTGTGGCAGTGGACAGCATAACTGTGATGAGAATGCAATCTGTACTAACACTGTCAGGGGACATAGCTGCACCTGCAAACCTGGATATGTGGGGAATGGGACCGTCTGCCGAGGTAAGTCTGTTCCTCTAGAAACTCTAAAAGTGTCAGACTCTATTAGTATTTTCTGACCGTCACCTACGTTCTGGTAACTTGTGATGGCTGGATTCTCTCAATGATTCACTGTCAGATTTATCATCTGGCAAACAGAGTATGCATGGAGATGATGGGAATTGATTTGTGTGTATCTTCTCAGCAAGAAGGAAATATTTCTTGGAATGCTAGAAGAAAACAACTTTTCATTTACTGTCACCAAGTGCTGTCATTTGAGCTAGTATCATTCAGCTTTCAAGTGACGTTTGTTGTTTTATAAACTGTGGATGGCATGTGCTGTCGCCTTTGGCTTTTAAAATTCAATCAGATGCCTTTTGAATTAGGATAATTGTCGTTTATGCTAATGTCATATGGTTGTTGTCTGATTATTCAAATAAAAATAGGGCTTTTTTTTTTCTTTTTAAAACTTTAAATATGTATTTTGAAGATTTCTTAGTTATGTAAATAAGAAATACTGATAGCTGTGCTTTCTCTGAAGTGGTAGGTCATTTATTTAGGGTGTTTTTTGTTTCTGTAGAACAAGAGAAGCAATTATCTTATATAAAGACAGGAGGGAATATATTGAATAGTTGGCTTGGCGAGGGCTGTATCATGAAGTACTATTGAGCTGCAACTCATGCGTTTATGAATTATATTTGTCTCATAAAAAGCTATTTTTTGTCTTGGATACTGTCTGACTTTCTAAACAGAATTACAGTAATAGAAAACTACTAATTTTTTTTTTTTTAATGAAAGCTATTGAAATTGAGGCATGTACTAGGTAAAATATTTTGTACAGTTTAAGGGCACAAGAGGCTGGATATTAATTTTCCAGAATGTTGTAAATTGGCCAAGCAATTCCTTAAAGGAGAATGAAGATTGCTATCATTTCTGTTCCAAGCTGAAGTTCTTCACCAAGATTAGCCTGTCAGCTGCTGAATTAGCATGTACCATCTGATTGCTTTTTGATGTGGTTTTCTCTGGATACTGTCCATCCACACAAGAGCATCCCTGTATTTAAAACTGAAAATGGTTTGTGAGGATTTAAGAAGGAATAAAAAAATGTTATGAAAGTGGTGGGCAAGTTAAACCTTGGTCTGTCTATATTGAAGATCAACAGGTGATACTGGGGAGAAACTCCCTGTAGTATGTTTTTGGTCTTTGATTGCAGTAAATATAAATTGCAACATAGACAACTATAGTTTCAGGGAGGTCTGAGTGAACAACCTGTCTGACTAGGTGGGGTTTTTTGTTTTTGTTGTTGGGTTTTTTTGTGTTGCGTTTTGTTTTGGTTTGGTTTGTTTTTTTTTTTCCCCTGAGGGTAGTACAACAAGACAAACCCTTAATCATATTTCTTTGGAACAGGGATGTTTGGCGTAGTTCATAAAAACCTTGTTTTCACACTGGCGTTCTTCGTTTGCACACCTGGATATTTGGTTTAATGTGCCAAAACCTCAAAGCTAAACTCCTACTGCATACTTATTAATCTAGTAATGTTGAAGTAATGAAATTGTGCTGGAGAAATGTGGTAATGTTTTTACCCTCAAAGTTCTGTTGAAATCTGAGTCGTGGATGAAAAATATATTTTTAGTATACTTTGAATTGCACCATTCAAATTGGAATTGGAGTTATAGCTGCCTTTTTGAGATAGATATACATTGAAATAGAGGAACCCTGGCGATTATAGAAAGGAGCTTACAGTCTAATAATTATTAAAGTCACTAGGGATAAGAGTAATCTGGCACTGCATGGAATAGTTACTACTGCAAACCAGCTAATATTAGAATTACGTGCATTTTAGTAAATAATAAAACAGTGTAGAGTAGTAGTCTGAGTTTCTCAACCTGTGGTTCTGTGGTCACCTGAGGTTTTTAGAAGTTTGAACTACTAATTTAAGAAATGCTCCCATTCTGCCCATGGTAGCACCCAAAACATCACTTATGTGTCTTTTTTTTTTACCAAGTGTATTGGTGATACATTGTCTGGTACCAGTCACAGTGGTTACCTTGCACAAATGCTAGGGCTAGCACAAGGAAAGGGGTGAGAACGTGTTAGGACAACTATAAACTGCTTATCTTGTCTTGTAGTAATTTTGGGGCTTTATCTTCAGGCAATATAGATTGTAAAAAAAAAACAACCCAAAGATATAAACTAAGGTGATAAATTTAATGTAATACCATCTGAAGATACGATAAACATTTCTCCTTGAGTCATCTGTAAGTGCTGTGCTTTCTAAATGTTCACGTTATAGATGTGTGCATACACCAAAAAAACTTTCCAGCTACTACTGAAATAACAGATCTCCCTAGTTCAATAAGAAATCTTATCACTGATTGCCAGCAAAACTATCAATAGAAAAATATAATTTTATGATGAGAGAAAAGCACTGTCTCTATGCCTGCTTCTATTTCAATGATCAATTTTAGCAAAGTTATAAAAAATGAAATCAGAGTAATGTTCCTCTGACTTTACTGGATAACGCTGTGATAGTCTTTATAAAAAACAAAGAATGCTGTTATTTGTGCTTTAGAAAAGAAAACTTATGTGTAGTTAAATTAAATTGCGTGGTGAACTACCAGTAAATGTAATGAAATTACTCTGGCAGGAATTTGTGATGTTTGCATTTATTTGTGAAAAGTATGGAGAAATAGGGAGGACAGAAACAATCTGGATATGAATATTATGATTGCTGGGGACTTAGAAATAAAAACAACAGAAAAAGAAATGTTGAAGAGGAAAGCAAATTTAAAAAAAAAATCTATGTAATCAGGCTGTCACACTTCTTGAGTAGAAAAATAAATTTCATGCATAAGGAATAGCTCTACTGTAAATGTTGTAGACTAGACTGTGTAATTAAGGACTTCATTGTGTCAAACCAGATGTGGAAACTGTCATGAGGGAAGGTGGTGGAAAGGGGTGCAGACTGAGACCAAGCGCACTTCTGCATTAAAATAGATACTGCTGTGGTTTAAGTGAAATAAAAACTGAAAGAGAAGTGGAGATGAACACAAGAAAATCTTTATAAATACATAGTTACTGACATATAGACAGTGAGATCATATAATAAGAGTAGAGACAGATAAGACTTGTTTCCTATGGGTGCTCTCAATTTCACTGTAAGAAGTGGGCTTTAGCACCTCAGAAAAACACTGAAATTTTGGCGATAGAGCAGAATGGGAAGGGGGCTGAGGTGAGTGGAAATGACAAGGCAGGACAATGCTGTGCCATCACCATTAGTGCATTTGCCATAATACTGGACCCAGAATCGGATAGATTACATTTTAGGATTTCTTCAGAAAATGAAAAGTAAAATAGAGATATCTTTGCTGGAAGAAATTACAGCATTGAAGGCAGAGGACACAGGTATAACTAGTTGAATAGAGAGAGATTCTGAATCTACAGTTTTGTTAAGTTGCTCTTTGCTATGAAGGAAACTGAAAAAGTTTGAAAGAACTCAGAGTGATTTGGGAAATAGAGGAAGTCGGAGGTGGGAAGACTCCTGCCATGCCGTTTTACTTGAATTCTGTAAATGAATTACAGAATTCATTCCGTAAATGAATTACAGAATTCGTTGGTGAGGGTGGAATAGGGACAATTTGAGCAATTTCACTAAACTTCAGCATAGGATTTAATAGTGCAGCCTAAAGGCAGTTAACTTGGGGTAGAAGGGAAAGGTGATAAAAATTGGTTTAGCAACTGAGTGTTGTAGTTGGGGGTGAGGGGGAAAGGTGTGGTGGGCAAATGACTGCCTGGTACAACATTGCACTTTGCTCTGTGCCTGTCAGGATGGACCTTGTGGGAAATCAGTGCTTAGTGGCAATGGTTAGATGAAAGAACTCTTATTTTCCTAGGACAGCCAGGCTTATGAATAACCTGTTACCTGTAGATAGAGTTGTGTGTGCGAGTAAAACTCTGCCATGTATAAAATGACTACAGCTCACTGTGGTGGCTCTAGCTGAAGAACCAGGGATGTTGGATACAGAGATAAATACCATATTTAGACATAGAGGCTCTTGATCTGTGTACTGTTGCATTGTCTCTGTGTGAAATCTTGGCAGGGCTTGAATCTGGGAGGGTAGGAAATGTGACAGGGAAAACGTCTTTCTCTGCTTTTTGTCTTGCTAAGTTCAAGTTCCAGTTCCGCTCGGCAGCCTTCCACCGCATGCTGTGGAAGGGACATGTTGAAGTGGGATGTGTCATTTGTTAAAACAGAAAAGGACCTTGTGCTCCTCCATCTACTTTACCTTAGCGAGATGAAAGCTAGAGAATATTTGCTGTGGGATGTACAGTCCTACAGTTCAGTAGAAGTTCATTGTAGAGCTTGTCCCTTGTACTACAGAAAGGAGCCAGAGTATACTGAAACATGAGCAGATTGCCTGAAATAATTGGTGACGTTTGAGATTAAATTCCTTAAAACAAACAGAGAAAACCCCACCTGTGAGATTTTGTGGAGGCTGTAGACCTGACTTTTCAGCATGAACAATGTGTGAGTTACCAGCGAGGTTTTGTTGCAATCAGTTGTTTTCTTTCGTACAAGGAGACCAAGATGTAGTACACAAACCTTGTCCTAGGCCTTGGTATTGTGTTCCAAATGTTTGTTTTGAAGTATAAATTCTGCCTGTAGAAGTCCTTAAACATTATCAGAGAAATAGAAGTGGCCTTGAATATACTTGGATGGTAAACAGGAGCAATTCTTCTGAAACACAGATGAGATGTTTGTTATTTTTTTCATATGTCTGTGTAGCGGGGAATGAACAGAAGTCTAGCATTTAAACAAGTGCAAATATTTTTCATTGTAATTCTGTATTTTACTTGTCTGTCTAACAGGTATATTTAGTGTGCTATTAATATCTCATTTAGTGGTTTCTACTGAGGTGTAGATTTATTAGCATGATTAAATGAGGTGGATTTCGTTACAGTCATAAAGCTTAAAGCAAATGTGTGCAATATGACTGATGCCCGGGCAGAGAAACATCAGCTATTGTGAAATAAAAACCAAAACAATGTTTATTCTAATTAGTATTCAGGCTGTATTATGGTTTATTTCTGCTAGAGTGTAGAATAGGATTTTTTTTTTTTTTTTCCCCCCTTGTTACATTCTTCTGCAGCATTTCACAGGAGACACTGAAGGAATTACAACTTGGTGTATTGTGCAGTCTTAAAGATGAAAGCCATTATTTTAAAGTGGCTCACTTCTTCTGGTGTAATCTGGAAGCCAGATTAGTTTCTTAATCGTGCTGTGGTTCTTTGTGTATATTTGCCTTGGAAAGTGTCTTTGGGAGTGCGGTTGTTACTGATGAACTAACTTACTGGTCACTTCATGAATAACTTATTTGGAATCTGACATGAAAAGCAACCAGACTTCAAACAGGCACCCCTATCTTTTATAAGGTAGCGAGAATAATCATATGGAGTCTTTATCCGTAATACACACAGAATGTTACTGATGACCAGAGTATGTCACAGGCTTGAAAATTGCTTCTGTTTGATGTAAATCAGTAAGTTGACCTATTTTGTAGTGTTTTAATCACAATTTTTAATTGGAAGGATGTGTTGTTTTAACAGATGGCAATCTGAGAGTTCTCTTTCATTGCAGTTTTCCTCTTTGTTTCCAGGCAGGTATTTTTAAAAGTAATTCTTAGTCTGAAATGTATTTAATAATCTGAAAGAGGTGCCCATGAAAGAAACTGTATATCTTCCAGTGTGCAGGCAGTATAGTACTGGTATAATAAATAGATGAATAAAGACAAAGAAATGTTCATCTGGTGTGAAATTTCACCTCGAGTATTTTTAGTACGAGCTAAAGAAGAAATAAAAAAATAAGCCAGTCTCTTTGGTTATGTATGTGCTGTGTTGTCGTCTTTTTTGTGTGCCCCTTTTACATTGACAACAGCAGTGCTAAGGTAGATTAACTTTAAATGTGAGACAGTCAGACATACTGATGTCTTGATATTAAAGCATATCAGATCACTGTAAGGTGACTCACTGCCACTCAGGTTTGTGTTTTTTGCATGTACGTGTGTCTGTTGGAGGTGGAGTTGAAAGCCTTCATGGAGCACTGGAGTGCATTATGAATAATATGTAGGCCAAGACTAAAGTGGAAAGGAACAAACACATCTTTCCCTATAGTCTTTGATTTTTGTAGCTGTAAGGCTTTGAATGGTTGATATGCATTATCATGGCTTTAATTGCTGTTTTGGTGTAATATTCACAAGTGTCATGAAAGAATGTGGGAGTTTTGGGTCATGCTGAGGTTCACATCTTTCTTCTTCACAATCTTGAGCCTTGTGTATTTTTTAATACCTAATATGTAGTGAATAAATCGCTGCAAAAGCAGATTAAGTGCATTCACATGCATTTTTGCTGTCACTTGGCACGTGTGGAAAACGCCATGGCAAGTGTAAGGCGCTGAATAGTCAGACTTTTTGAGTGAAGCATTCTAGATGTAACTGATTTAATAGTTTCAAACCAATATATAGTTATAGAACAGTGCAATTGAAATTCTTATAGATTTTTTTTCATTGCAAAACTAGCATGATTGGACTCTGAATCAAGACAGTATGATTGAAGCCCCTAAGTTTTCTATAGTCTTAAATCCACTGTATTAATAAAAAGGAAAAATTGAAGTTTTAATGTAAGAATCATTGTATTTTTATTCGTTATTAGATAGTTAGCAAGTGTGATACATTCATTATAATTGCTATGCTTGTGTTTGGATTTTGAGTTATATAAATTCAAACTGTATCCTGGGCTGCATCAATAGGAGCGTGGCCAGCAGGTCGAGGGAGGTGATTCTCCCCCTCTACTCCATTCTGGTGAGACCCCACCTGCAGTACTGCATCCGGCTCTGGAGCCCCTAACATAAGAGTGACATGGACCAGTTGGAGAGGGTCCAGAGGAGGGCCACGAAGATGATAAGAGGGCTGGAACACCTCTCCTGTGAGGACAGGCTGAGAGAGTTGGGGCTGTTCAGCCTGAAGAAGAGGAGACCTTATAGCAGCCTTCCAGTACCCAAAGGGGGCCGATAGGGATGATGGGGAGAGACTGTTCAGTAGGGCCTGTTGCGATAGGACAAGGGGTAAAGGCTTTAAATGGAAAGAGAGTAGATTTGGGAGTAGATTCAGATTACATATAAGGAAGAAATTCTTTACTGTGAGGTTGGTGAGGCACTGGCACAGGTTGCCCAGAGAAGCTGTGGATGCCCCATCCCTGGAAGTGTTCCAGCCCAGATTGTACAGGGCTTTGAGGGATCTGTTCTAGTGGAAGATGTCCCTGTCCCCAAGGCAGGGGGGTTGAAACTAGAGGATCTTTAAAGGTCCCTTCCAACCCTACAATTCTTTGAAACTCCCTTTGTAAATTATCTGCCACATACTTTCTAAGGTCCTTCTGTTCTAACGTTGTTCTTGGTTTGGTTTTGGACTGTAACACTTTAAAATAATTTTTATGAAATTAAGATGATGTATGATATTTTTTCTTGTCCTTAAAATATCATCACTTAGATTTAGTTGTGTGAGATGTTGAAATTCAGACAGTAATTATTTTTGTATTAAGAGCTCAGCTATACATATCCACCACTTTGCGGTCCAATTTTACAGCCCCTCTAAAGGGCATAATATTTCCTGCTGATTGGATCCTGTTCTTTGAGTGAGATTGTTCAAGATGATTTAGAATGCACGTCAGTTATGGAAATAGATAATTTAAAACCATGATTTATGTAACTTGTCAGAATCCAGATCCTGATCTCTCTGCTGTCACAGATTGTCTCACTGCTTTAGATTTACAGCTAATTTAAAAAGGGCATAGCACCGATTTGTGCTTGCTGAAGGTGTGGTCCAGCAACTGTTGTATGTGTATAAAAGGAAGGAAACACTGTAGTTATCTGAAATATTTAAAAAACTTAATCTGACTGTTTTTTTGTTGTTGTATAAGTAAGTCTAAAGGGCTCAACAAACCTACTCATGCACGTTCATGAGGATTCCTAGGTTCAGATTCTGAACTGGAGGTTCTCTCATTGACTCAGTTACTTACTGTCTCCTGTTGCTTTGGTTTACATCGGTTCGTTTAGAATCAGCAGTTCACTCTAGGCTCATGGTTCTATATGGCATGTACAAAAGGATTACAAGGTGATGACAAGTTAACAGGTACATTCCCCACAATCTCCTGGGCTGTAAAACTGGGTTGTGTAGGAACAAGGGACTACTTCAATATTCATTGCTTTCTCTTTTAAAAGACTAGTTAATAAAGGCAAAAATGTGAAAGTTTTACTTTATGTTTAACATCTGCACCCTACATTGTACTTATTTTCTATGCTCTATTCGAGATCATCTCGATCAGTAACTCCTCCTTTTTGCAGCAAGTGTATCTCCTCCCAGGTCTGTCACAGAACCCCTTGAGGAGCCCACTCCAGAGTCTCCTGAAGTCAAGATGAAGCTTTCTAATGCTACTAGAATGGTTCCTTCATGTTACCCAAATTATTATTTTTTTTCTTTCTTCCTGTAGTATTAAAATCTAAAATTTAAACAAAAACTAACAATTAAGTCCTCAAATG
This sequence comes from Chlamydotis macqueenii, assembly GCF_036417535.1. NCBI lineage: Eukaryota > Metazoa > Chordata > Aves > Otidiformes > Otididae > Chlamydotis > Chlamydotis macqueenii. Next base: position 67,609,372 of record NC_141560.1, on the reverse strand, counting down.
CACCATTCATTCAAATAGCTAATTCGCTGTGCTTTACTGCTTTTTTAACTGTAGAGCAGCAGTCATTGTGATCAGTCATTTGGTCTGTAGTATTGCCTGCTTTAAACTTGTAATCCTTATGATGTGTGAAGCCCCGTCTGTTTAGATCTGTGACTCTCCTGGCCTGCCCTGGGAAGCTGCCATGTAATTATTTGGAACAAAGTACTTATTCTTTCATGGTGGGTGGGAAAAAATCAGCTCAGTAAGAGCATCTTAAAATACATCACTGCACAAAGCCTGTTGCAGTGTGGACTTGCAATAGCAGCACAGAGCTCGCTCTCTTGTGAAGTCAGTGTGCAACCATTTCAGGATTAATGTATATGGAACAGGCGCATTAAGAGGCAAGAGGATGCAAAAAAACATGAAATTCTTTCTATTCCCTGTAGAACATAACCAAAGAATATTGAAAAACTGAATATAGATATCTTGCCTGAATGTAAAATAAGAGCAGTGCAGTTATTGTTTTTGGCAACAGTAGTACGACTGCGCCGTCACCCCAATGCAGAAGAAAGTACTTTTTCCCACAGCACGTAATTAATCTGGAGAACCCTTGGTCACAGGGTGGTCAGGAGGCTAGACTTACTGAAAAAGCTGCTGCAAGTCAGAAGAAAATCCCAACCAGTGGGTGCACAATATATGGTTTGAGGAAGGCCACGGAGAATCCTTAGGAAGTGTCACCAGATCCTTGCCCTTGATATTCATTATGGGCTGCAGTCAGAGAGGATGCTGGGCTGGTAGGCCCTCTGAAATGACCTAGTTGATTTATTTTTATGTTTTTCTGACAGAGATTATCATTAAAGCAATCTATTTTGAGTAAGGATAGTACTAGTCACTTATTTTATGTATTTTTTTTTAATTTGTACAAAGGGGTCATTGAGATATTCAAAGGAGGTTTGTGAGGCTGTTCTTTACCATTCCAGCCAGAAAACTTCTATCAGCCTCCTATTCCTATGAATTTCCCACACTACAGTAAATCAAGGTAAAAACATTAAGTGATTTGTCAAACGTGACACGTGCAGTCAGTACCTGATCCAGGATTCAGACTCTCTTCCCAGACTGACAGGCCTGTTCCTAAACCATTGGGCTGTGATTTCTCCACAGACACTGTTTAAAGTATTTTTAAAACACCTAAGGAATCAAGCCAAAAGAAACATTAAGACTCCAAAATCAAGCATTTGAGGATATTTAAAATGTAAGTCACCTATTCATCTTAAATCACTTGCATCCACTGCTGAAATACAGTCTTTAAAATCACAGGTGTTGTGGGGTTTTTTTTGATCCCTCTGCCTCATTTGGTGCACAGTATACACATATCAATCAGTGAAAGAAGAGAAGTCCTGAATGTAGATATTCAATGTTTATTATTTTTGTCGTTCATTGTGTGACACTATTACAATTAGCTACTGTTTCAGTATCTGTATGGAGTTTAGGATGTTACTGGCTCCTTCAGAAACCAACCTATGTTATTCTTATGAAATGATTGCAGTGGGGTGAAAATGTACCTTGGCTGCCTTTACATTAGCTCTCCGGTATCGGCGTAGTGTGGTGGTTTAGTTGTTCAAGCATTTGTCCAGGTTTTCAGGAAGGGCCTGTACTACTCTTACATTTTTCCACAGCTTGAGGAGGATGATGTTACTCTTTGTGGTCTTGCCATTGGAGGAGGATGCAGGTAAAGGTGTTTCAGTTCTGGGTTCCTGTTGCAGATGACTTTCCTCTCTGCAGCTTCTGTGGTCCTCGTCGTCTTCCCATTCCCTCTGTTCATCAGCTGCATGCTTCCTCTGTGGCTTTGTCCTCTCCTGCCTTGGTCTGACTCATGCACCGTTGTGAGACGGGATGAATGCTGGAGGAATATTAAGAGGATGTGATTAAACATTTACAAACTGAGATGATTTAGCCAAATTTGGTTGGATTTTCAGAGAACATAGCAAGAAGCTCTCAAATAGCTGTGTCAAAGTGGGGGGACAGGGACAATCTAAAAAACTAAACAAAAAAAAATCTACCTGTTACTTTGAGAAAGAGCAGGATTTTTTGCTCCATTGCAGCTTCTGGTAGATACCTAGCGCAGGAGAAACTTAATTTACTAATGGTTTACTTGACCTCATTACCAAAAATGGTATTTTATAGTAAGGAATGTGGAATTCCCTGCATGTAGATATTGCTTACTTTGTTTGCGTGAGTTACATTGGTTGGCTTACTAGTTTTGGAGGTTGCATTTATTTGTTGAGCACCGGGAATGGCAAATCTGGAAGCCACCCAGGATGTTTGATGGGACAGTTTGCATATTTTTATCCAGAAAGATTCTCCAGTTCAACTGTTTCACAGTGGTGCTAGTGTTTTTGCCTCTGCAAGATGCTGGAAAGTTGAGGCACCCCTGCGTGTGTATAGAGTTCTTATCTAAAGTGTTCAACGATAAAAATAATAAATGTGGCTATGCTAAGTGAGCATATGCTAAGTACAAGACTAATGGCAAGCTTAAACCGTATACTGCGAGTAGTACCTGAAAGAAATGCTGCAATGAAAAAGAATCTATTCCAGAACCTACTAAGAAAAACAAATGGTGCTTTGAAGATTGTATCATCAAAGTGAATTATTAGATTACTTCAGTAGACGAACTACAAGAAGAATGTGAATTAAAATAGCTTAGAACACATTAAGTGCAGAGGGAATGAGGAGTTAAAGTAAACCAAGTAGAGGTGGGAATTGAAGAGGTCCCACTTTTCAATGTAATTTAAAATTCAGTCATCCAGGAGTAAAAATGAACAATTTGTATGTCATAAAAGCTAAGAGTTTTTATTTAGGTATTCCTGAAGGGCCAGAGCTGTGTGGCCTGTGTTGTTGTTCTGCTGATAAATACTCAAGCTTCTTAGTGTGTCACCTTGATGGGGCTTGCAGTTTTCTCTCTCTTTTTTTTTTCAGTTGTGTGCCTAAAGACGGGAATTGTCAGGCTGGGTTTTTGAAGCCAAACTTCAAAACTGCCTATTTATTTGAAGGCTACGTGCTACACAGGCACATCAAGCAGGGCTTGAAATTTTAAAATGATGTAAAATTCACAAATGTACCTTTGTTGTTTAAGTAAAAGTAATACACATCTGTATCTCTGTGCATGTCCATCTTATCCATCTTCCTCTGTAGCCTGCTAATTATGTTGTAGCCTCAAGGGTATACGTATATGCCTCCCATAGATTATGGGATGCATTTGCTGCCACTGATGAACAGACTGGATAACTGTTCTCGACTGTTACTTGTACTATTAAAATGTATCTGCTCATTCCCTTGAGCATATGATTTCACCAAGTCTGATGGCTTTGTGAAGGAGCTGCTGTGAATGGAAATCCCAGGGATGGAATAAAATGGCAGTTGGGTGTGGAGCTACTAGAACACTTGCAGAGTTTAAGTAGGCAATATCCATTCCCCTGCATTAATTATAATGGTTTACGGATGCTCATTAATATGCTACTTTTATTACTGAGACACATGGTTGTACGGCTTTCCTGACACCTATTATTTCCTCCTTCTGAACAGAACAAAGGAAACAATAGTCGTCTGACATTGCCATGACATACGTTATTTCCCAATAAAAGATTGCGGTAATCAAATCAGTCCTGCGTGCACAGCGCAGTATTCCCTTAGCCTTCGGAGAAAGGCAAGTGAGAAAATTCTTAATGTGGTAATTTTAGACCTGACTGAGCAAGGTATGTGTCTAACTAGAAGTAAGTGATTGACTCCAATGAGACTACTTACATAATTAGACACATAGTTTTTTAGTTTCATGCTGAAAATGCTTTGCTATGTTTATATCACATGGGTTAGAATAAATACAGACAGTAAGCTTTCATCTTTTGCTGTGGGTATCAAGGGGAGGTTGAATCCATCGTATCTGAGGAAAGGATAACTGAATAGCCAAATCCACCTACCATTTATCTTTGCATCCTCAGCAAACGGCGTGGGCTGGTACTTCTGCTTAATAGGAATGGTCAGTCAAGATTTATTGGAAGCAGTACTTATTATTATGTTAGAAAAATAATAAATACTTTTTCATATGAAATTTAATTCAGAGAGCAAAAGGTTATGAGATAAGAAGATTTAGAAACTAATTTTCAGTGGCATCACAGAGAAGTAGCTGGAGCCAAAATAAAAATGAGTGGGAACCTGTAAGTGGTTGCTAATGGTTATTGCCAAGTGATTTTGAGTGCTCCATTATTTATTTATTCTTTTACTGCTGTAAAAGCACTGGAATTCAGAAATAGCTCAGATGGTAAGGTCTGATCCACTGAGTATTTGTACCCGTCATATTAAATGCTCATCAGGTGAAAGAGAAAGAAAGGAAAAAGCACCTGCACACAGCTGGAGTAGAGGAGAGGCAATATGCTTCCCATCTTACGGCTACTTGCTGTAACCACTAACACAGGGAATTACACGTCCTTCTGCTTGCTTTTCTGCTCCCATGTTTCCCACGTGTTCAGTTGTGGGATGAGAGGGATAAAGACGGGAAATCTCTCTTGCTTCCTTTGCCACAGTGCTTTTATTTTTTTTATTTTTGTTTTGGAAAGAAACTGAGCTCTGGGTTTGATTTCCTTTAGAGTGAGGAGGAATTAGCTCTTACACTTCCCCAAGTCCTGGACAAGCGCTTCAGCAGCAGACAATTATGCAGGGCATTGGTGAGGGACATGTCCCCCTCGCTTAGGTGCGCATGGGCCTGGGTGGCTTCAGGCTGGAGGCTTTCTGGGGAAGTCCACGCTTTTTGTGGGACTTCCTGGCAGGCTCCTGGGGCACTGGGGCACAAGGACGGTGGGGTTGGGAGTCCCACACAGACTAAAGCAGCTTGTTTTCCACTTATTCCAGCAGACATCATCTCATTCGGTAACAAAGCTTTATGCCGTGTCTCAAAGTTTCTGTGCAAAACAGGTGCCTGACATATCTCTACTGGGACTCAGTGGCTGGGATGGAGACAAGAGCAGAAGAAGTGCTGAATGGCATTTTTAGATGTAGTTACCTGAATTCTGTCCACATTGCATGAGGCACGCGAGCGCTTTTTTTGATCCTTCCCTGTGCGTTTTCCTTTTACGTGTTGCTTATATTACTGTTCCTGTTGGTCTGGGTGTCTCCTGGGAGAGTTATATCTAGTGTTACAGTAAATCATACCTAATGTATGAAATCAGCTGCATGAAAACAAGTGTAATTAACTGTCACTGATAAAGGTAGGTGTTAGAAATTTGTAAGCAGTGTTTCTTTGTGCTGAGTACTTAAACCTGAAGATTGCACATTAAACAGAAGTATGATATACATCTTGAAATATAATTTCGGGTGCTTTTATGATGTGTTTCTAAGCTCTGAACTGTGATTTTTGTATAGGCTTCAAAATCTTTTCTATTGCTGTGTTCCAGCAGTCAGTGAGAAATATGCTGGCCTTCAGTGCAAATAAACTGTGCTGTAGAATGTGACTGAGCTTAATATTAGAAAACCTGGCATAATGTACTTGCATCCGAATATAGTCATTTAGTTGTTATTTAAAGCTTAATGTTCCTTCTGACACTGTGACCCCAATAAACCTTGTAAACTGTCTCCTAGGTTGTACCAGACAGGTCCAGTCAGGCTCCCATCTGTTCTAGGCACATGTTAATGAGGTAATATATAAAAGGACAGGCAGTCTGTTCTTGCCTTGAAAATTACATTTGACAGATAATATTTCAAACTGCTGTAAGAGCTTAGGCTGTTGCTTCTCATGAAATCGTGCAAGTATTGTGAGAAAAAAGCATCTTCATTAAGAATTTGTTCGTGCCATTTAAAGAATGCGTGCACTCTTCTGACACTTGGCGCTGTTTATTTGTAGCGTACTGCAATGCTGAAATGCTCCGCAGGACTGATTGCTCTGAAGTGTCATAGATTGCATTCATGTGTCTCATATTGGTGACTTCAACGTATGGCAAAAGCAACATTTCTCTCCACTTAACTGAGCCAGTTAAGCACTGCTGTCACCCACAGACTGACTCCACTGCACAAGGATGAAAATACTTCTAATTCAAGGGAAATTATTTTAACCCTCCAGCCGGTAACACACTAGTTTATAAAATGCAGTAGATGGAGGATGCTGAGGTCGGTGCCTGTGCAGGCAGTTATTCACATTTATGTGGACAGTGACGTTTGCTCATGAGGACTTGTTGAACACACGGTCAAAGGCTTTAACACGGCCTTTTTAGCGTGTGCACTGATAAATGACTGTAGATGTGGAAATATCAGAAAAGTACACTAATCTTACTAGAGAGGAGGAAAGTAGAAACTTTCATGCAAGGATATTTGGATTCCACTTACACTTAGTGGAGGTCTAAGATTGAGAGCATCTCCACGTTGTGCAGTGGGGCGTGGCCCGGTATCGTGGGCAGCTCTGCTTGCGTTGTGATGGCCAGAGCATGCAAATGGTACTGGGTGGAGAAAGCCAAGGGACTTGCTGAGCCCCAAGCTGTGTCAGCTCAGCGGTGCCCTCAGTGGCAAGGGCAGCAGCTGCTTTGCTGTTTCTAGCGTCGTATCTTGCTTGCATGCTCCTTGCCGCTTCAGGTATCTCTGGAGCATTGCGCGAGGTCTGTTCTGTTCTTTGTATTTATTAATGTGAAGTCAATTTTAATATTTTCTGTCATGTTTCTACTATTATTTTTAGGTAATTAAGGTGCTAATATAATTACTAGAGTTATTGTTGAACCCAGCCTACCCACCCTTTCATGAAAGTCCCCAGTTAGATAATCAACCTTATTCAGTCATGTTAGGTGTTTCTCATTAAACTATAAGAATTTGAAAAGTCTTCCAGTAAGTCAGGTGAGACTTTCTTATGAATGTATGATAATTATATTGGTGATAGATCATATAAAAATATCTTCTGCTAGCAAGGTTATTTGCATTTCACTTGCGATGTCGACTAGCTGATGTGAAATTTCTTTTTATTGTATTATTTCAAGGATGCAGGGAAGTGAGTATTGGGTATAAAATGATGTGAAGACACACAGATCTTCTAAGTGTGAACCAACACAAAGCTTCATGTGACTTTTGTTTTCCAAGCCTCAAATCAGTGTAGACATTTGCAAGGTTCAAATCTGATCCTCAGCAGTTGCAGATCGTATTTATTAACCTCACTGTGTAGTTGTGTATTTAAACAATGCTGAAAGAAGCATTTGTGCAACACAATTGCAATATTCTTGTTGTGTTTGAGTTATGACTACTGTGCTGCCAAAATACAGTTTAATTGCAAGTCTACTTCTTCAAAAATGTGTGTTAGAGGCCAGAATTTGTATTGTTAAATGAAATAATGTAGGAAATTCAAGTGTGTTTCAGTGCAAAACAGTAATAATTTGTTGAGCTGGTCAATTGCTTTAAAAGAAATCAGAACTATATAACCCACAAATCAAAAAAGGAGTTGGCTCTGGCTTCTTTTGATATGAAACTGTTTTCATTGTGTAGATAAATACACACTGTGATCAATTCTTAAGATGTGGAGTTGGTGTCGTGGCTTGTGTCACTTGAATACCTCCGTTTTGTCTATAGGTATAAGAATAAATCACACAGTGGTCTCTTAGGAAGCCCGTAAGGCCCAATACTGCAGTGTTTTTTAACTGATTTGTGTGTGATTGCGACAGCAATTACTTGGATTTTGGGATAAGGGAAAAGTAAGATATATTAACATTTTCTTTCTTGACCTGCGGCATTTGCTGTATAGATTTGATATATTGATAACATATTCTGTGGCATTCCTGTGTTAGGACAAATTTTCTGACTCCAACACCAGCTTTTGTAATGTTTTCTGTGGTTGGGGTGGTCAGATGAGGGTGATACTAAACCTGGCATGTTGAATTTGGGCAATGTGGATGGGGCTGGCTTTGCTTTCATCAGCCTTTTTCATGTGATCCCTTCAAATCCAGATTGTGTGAGTTCTGCGCTGCTGTGGCGTACTGCTGAGCTGCTTGGTCCCTATGTGCTTTTGTGTAATGTGATCAATATTGACTTGATAAATTTATAGGGGGAGGGAAAACGAGCAAGTTCAGTAGCTCTGTGAAACAGATACGAAAACCTCGTCCATGCTCCGCTCAACGCTCAGTGAGTTAATCGGATCGGTGAAGTCAGAATTATTTCCTCTCCCCTGTGGGAGCCCCAACTTACCTGATTGCTCGATGCTTCTGTACACAGAAGAAACGGAGACTGTATTTTGTACACATTATTGTCACTGTCTTAGAACACCAATTAATTGGGGCATGGAAACAAGTCTGCTACTAATACCTGCCCGCAGCCATCGCTGCCGTGTGTGGACTGGTGAGGAACAGAAGACGGAGTAATCCACAGTTATTTTGGATTGTCTTTGATATTATTTTTTTTCCTCTCATTTTTGTCTGACTTCCAAGTTGTTGCCGTCATTGCCCAGGAACCTCTGCTAAAAGGGCAGGACCTGAGGGTGTCCTTTAGAGAGCAACCAGCTGACTGAGTTGCAGAGCATAGGCTTTAGGTTTGCTCTTCCACAGAATGAAGTGTATTAACTGTTTCAGTGCATTTATTTTCCACTAACTCCAGTAAAGGAGTATATTAAGGTCACTTTTTCTCCTGAGTCTCCCAGCTGGCAACCTGAAATGTTGCTTCACCACCAGGACAGCATTTATTTTGCTGTCGTGTGATGCTGGGGGTTAGCCTTGCTTTTTAGCTGATTGGGTAGGAGGATATCTCACTGTACTTGGCTTATTGATTTTTGAAAAAAAACATGGTGTGAAATTAAATGAGTAGTTAAATACTAAACTGTCTTAGGAAGAAGTACTCCTTTTAGCATCTTTTGGGTTACAATTTATCAAGACAAATACTTCCCATGTTAAATTCAGCATGTTACCACAGACCAAATATGTGATTATTTTAAAATGTTTTTTCTTTGCCAGTTGTTTTGCTGTGAATGAGATCTAGACAGTCTTAAAGGCAGAAGTCCTCAACTCTATTTATACATAGCGTACCACTGACAGTAAGAAGGAAAAGTGCTGTTCCCTTGGCAAGGGGTGTGCTATAAAACTCCAGCAGGCCTACTCTTCAGTGACCAGCAGCGAACCTGTAAAATGTGATCAATTATTTTTATTAGGCTTTGTTACTGGGTCACCACTAAAAGAACAATATTTTACGATCTCTTTTAGTGTTAGAATCTTTGTCGTCCTATCTGCATGAACTTTTATGTCTTTCTCATGTATCTTCATCGTTGGTTCTTTACCTTCTGTTCCCTCTTCCCAAGCAAGAAACTTGTAAATATTCTGGTTGAAAAGTTGCATTTCAGAGTTCTCTGCTACAAAAAGTTGGTCACAGAGTGTCAATTTTACACATTCCAAGAAAGATATTTTTCTCTTACGCTAATTATTTCTTTCCTGACATTAGAAGCATCTCTAATTGTGAACTTTAAATAGGAGTACAAGTGTGGCCAGCTTGTACAGCGAGAAAATGTTTAATTTCCAATTAAGTATTGGGGCAGCAAGGCCTTGGGGGCAGAAAGGCGAGAGTGGGGAGGAATTTGTCAGTGGTATTTGCTGACTGGGTGATTATTAGCAATAGGAGATACTGAAACTTAATTAGAGTTTCTGATCTGAAACAGTGTATTAGGTTTAATTATGTCTGGAAGTCTAGTATTTTACACTTTTAATTAAAATGTATGAATTTAAGAAGCAAAACTTCTAAATCTTACAATCCGGGCAGACCAAGAGCAAGAATAAACTATGTTGTCTACATCATGGCATATTAAAAAAATAAAAGCCGTAGAATCTGAGGAAGGTGAAGAAAGGGAGGACTTAAATATCTGACCTGTAAGAAACGAAATGACTTGCGATAGTGTACAAAGCCAAGCTTGGTGGCAGAACTCCAGCCGATACCCAGGTGATCCGATATGCAGCAGTTCATCCTGTTCTGTGTTGTCATGGGGTCACACTGTGCTGTTGATTGTCCCTTCTTTGTTGTGAGACACAAACATCAAAGATCCAATACAGAGAGCATTTAAAAGCATGCAAATGCTGTCTCCAATCGTCCTGGGGAAATTCCAGTTGCTGTTCAGCATTGACAAGCTGGAGAGATCTGTATCTCTGCAGTGGATTAAGAATTCCTCCGCTAGATTTTTACAGCGTGGTTTCAGGTTCAGGAGTGTTACCCGGTGAGATAAAGCAAACAATTTAAAGCACATGAATTAAAAATGAAAACGATAAAGTAATATTGGGAAATGCACACGTAAGGTGATGAAAGGACTACTAAGGTTACTCATTACTCCTGATAACAAAATATAGTAATAAAAATGATACCCACTGCAGCATGAATTTAAGTGATCAGCCTCTGAGTTACTCCTTACATTTTAATCTGTCCTGAAAGGGAGTGATCCTCCAGTAAGATGTAGCTGACTGTGGTGATAGATGCAGACCATTTCAGCAATTCTCTCTGCCTTGACAGCTCTACTCACTCATCTGTGGCACTCAGACCGCTGGGATAGATCTCTCTGGGGTTTGTTTTGTAACTGAGCAGATTTTCTATCTCAAGTGATGCTTTTGTTTTATGTTGTGAGAGACCATGTTTATCCCTCCTTGGAGTCCGGGTGGAAAAGGCACAAATATAGTAACTCCTCACATAAACAAAGTTCAACTTGTTCTTTTTTTCCATTTCTGACCTTCAAGTGAGGGAAGGTCTATATTTAGCACAGGTAAGGATTTTAAGTTGAATGCATCTTCCGTTCAGCAAAAGAATCCAGAAACAAGGCATGAGGTGCGGTGTAAGCATTTTAGCTGCGCTACTAAACCTTGTGGAGTTGGACGGGAGACTGTGAAGCATGGAGGAGGCAAGCAAATAGAAGCTATAAGTGGGTTTTGAAGAGCAGCTGATGTGCTCGTAGGGTTGTGAGGGGCTTTCTTCAGTTGCAGGAAGCACATGGAAGACAGCCATGCACTGCTGGGGAAACTGGTAAGCCTAGTGCCCTGGTCTATCCCAAGGATCTCTGTGCTGCCACTGAAATCTCTGCATGATTCTTTTCATTATATCCCTCTCCCCAGGCTCATGAAATGCTGTTCTTAATTGCAAGGACTTAGGAGTGGTTTAATATACTCCACAGAGGAAATATGCTGGTAAAACATGTGTTGGATTAAAAGCCTGCATGTTATAGAAACGTATGGGAAGAGAATAGGTGCAGGAAAACAAAAGTAAGATCCTCCTGGGCGGTGGTGAGTTGGTAGGTTTGTTCTGTTCGGAGTCTCTCCTTGGGTTTGGCGTAGGCACGTGCAGCCTGCTTGTGCGTGTCTGGGGAGCAGGGCAGGCATACGGAAACAAAAGCTCCTCTTCTGGAAGTAGAGGTATTGTTTTGCTGATGACTATTGAAAAATATGTAGAGCCAAGATTTGTAAACTCTGGATTTTAGTGATGATGAGATAAACTGTAACTTTAAGACCTTACAACACTTCCTGTGCTGTATTGGTTTTAGTTGCACAGGTGAATATCGTGGTGCAGTGAATAGCAGTCTGTCCAGAAGCTTGTGGGGAAGAAAGGACAGAAAACCCACCTGAATATATGCCAGTGACATATTTGTAGTGTACAGTGTTTTCTATTATCCTCCTGTTGCACCAGTCACCTGCAGAGTGAGGTCTTGAGAATCGCAAAAATTGGAACTAGAGGGGTTTTTTTTTTGTTTTTTTTTTAACGAGAGGTCTGCAATCGTTGTGAATGTCTGCATGGATCTGGACTTCAGTTTAGATTCCTTCTTGTCATCTTTACCCATGCAGAATGTCTTCATGTTGTGTGTTGCTAGCAATTTTAAATGGGGAATAATTTATTATTACTTGCATTATGTAGCAAAATTGTCTCTTAAGCACAAAAATTGGTAGATAAACTTACAAATGGTTGTGACAGCACCACCTGCTGTAGTACAACAGATGTTTCTTTTTTTAAAACTCTATCATTGTATCCTACAGTGACTTAAATGGTTTACAGCAAGGTTAAAACTTTGTCCTCTGTAAGGTCCATAATTCACAGCTTTCTTGTAATAGTATTATATCGCTACAGAAATTATTCCTGTTTGTGGCATCTGAATCTTGGAAATGTTTACAGATCTCTTCTCTATCTCTTTTTTATTAGCAGAAAGTCAGGTACAGCTGAAACAATACCTTATCTGAAGATGATGTTAATGAGGTAATTAGTACGATGAACATAGTTAGATCTACTAGCTAGAGTTGCAGTGCAGGAATGTATCAGTTTTCTATTACCTTATTATAACTGTCTTTTCTGTGGGTGTGGTGGGTTTTTTTTGTTTGTTTGTTTTTTTTTCCTTGATTAGGAGTACTGCTCAGTCTGTTGGAACTTTGAAGTTGAACTTCTCCTTTTCTCCCCTGTCTTTGCAATACCTGTTTTGCTTAGGCATCCGTTATGGTGTTTTTACATTTTAGTAGCCGCATTTATTGGAGATTATAAAATCCAAGGTTGAATGTTTGCTAGATTTCCCTATGAACAGATTTTTGCCTTGAAATTTGCTTAGGTATTCCTGCGTGCTGATGCACATGAATTGAAAAGATTGATTTTTGAAAGACTGCAGTATTTTTTTTTCGTTGGTGGTAAATTGCATGTGGAATTGAAAAAGAACAGTAGACTTCTGTTGTCTATCGGCAGCATGACACTAATCTTAAAAAAGCAATCTCTGCTGACAAATGATGCTGTAGGAAGAAAACTTTGCACTCAGTAGGCTTCCTCATTACTGCAACTTCTGCATAAAATAAACAAGTACAGAGAGCTTTGTTATGAAAGCCTGAGTGCTCCTGAACTTTGAGGCAGGGACTTGCAACATGAAAGAGTGTTGCCTTTTTTCAGAGATGTGTTTATGGCTGCCCTATATAAAATCTCTTTACATTTCACATTGGAAAAACACACATACTCAGTGTCTGCTGCTTATATTTTAGCAGCCTGGTTTCCAAAAGGTTTTACAGACGGCTTCATTTCTGATGTTTGTTATGTTGTGAACACTTGTCTTTGGGTAAAGTTCTTTATTGTAGTCGTTGGAATGACCATTGAGCACAGGCTGTTGAGTTCTATGAATTTATTGATCCTTGGAGGTCTAAGCAGTCTCTAAATGCAAAATGCTTCCTGGGAATGTTGATATTTCTATACATCAAAATGTAGAGTGCTCTTTTCACCAATGTTAACTGTGCCACAGCTGCTGTGAGCCTCATTCAAGTCATTGAAATTCAAGAGGAGCCGTTGCACTGAATTACCGAGGATGGATCTGTTGTGGGGTGTTACCCGATTAGAGGGTGGTACTGAGAGTTTAGTGTGAAAGCTAGTGGATAGCATGGTAGGTCACCATTCAAAATAGAAAAAATGCCTCATTAATCTTAACAATTAATATATTAATGATGACTTACAGGTGTTTTGTGAAGACTTTCACCCTGAGTTCTCCGCAGGAATAATTTTCTGACCTTGTGGAGTAGAGTAATCATCCACTTTAAATACTGTAATAGCCTAAGAACTCTTAGAAGCTGATTACAGGTCATTTTTCTGTGCAACTGGGCCTCCTCATTTTGAAGTAACATAGAAAGCGAGGTGATATTGGTCTGTTGCTTTATTGGGAGGTGAGAGTGAGCTGCCACTGTGATGCAGCTGAGGGAAAGGTGAAGTATTTTTTACTGGAAGCAAAGAGACTTTAATGTTGTACAAGAAATCATGCAAGACCTCATTGGAGATACAGTGTATAGTTCTGCCATGTCTGTTCCAAAAAGATGGTTTTAAACACAGAATGTGTTCAGCAATGGCTACAAGGATCTGTGCAGGAATGCAGAATCCATCTGATAAAAATGGATTAAAGAGAGCTGCTTTTTTTAGCTTAGCGGAACAAAGCTTGTGAAGAGTTATTCGTACCAAGTACAAATTCAGTGAGAGATAAACATCAAGGAAGAAGAAGAAAATTTTAAGAGACACTGTTGTTATAAGAGCAAATGATACAAAGTTTTAAAGAATAAATTCAGCTTGGAAATTAGAAGGTTTCTGATCATTCAAGGAGTAAAGATGCTAGAATTTTATTAATGACTGATTCCATATAGAGTTATTTCATTGACAGATCTGAAGTGGGAATAGCCTTGAGACGGGAAATGGCAGACATGGGCTGCAAGGATTTGGTAATTCCTTACGCTGCCGCAGTTGCAGCTGGAGCAGCACCTCTGAGCAAAACTTTACATGCTCTGCTTCACTGTTAGTTGTCGGTGAATGAATTGAGAAGGGATGGTTATCATTAAAAGTCACCTTGGTGATGTTTATGGAAAATGTTTATGGGTTACTGCTTCTGTGTGCACCTGGAAGAGTGGTAGGACATGATCTGCATGAGGGATGATATCTGCTGACATCTTACACCAAGCAGCTCCTCTGGCCCCCAGGCCCAGCCGTGATTCCTGGCACCACAGAAGGAATGAAACCAGGTGCAGTGGTGTCCTTGCTTGGTGGCAATAGCAGGGGTGGTTTGGGGTTGGGAGTGATCTCTGCTCCTGTTCATAGGCACTGTGACTGGATCCACCCCTGCACATATAAGTTCTCCATGACTGGATATGATATTTTCTACTTGATGACAAATAAGGTGGTGGAGAGATTGATCTGCTAGACCAAGACAATGCCAAGTGTCTGTCAGATCATGAACATGATTCCAAGACCCAGGGAAGAAACCATTTTCTGACAGTGATAAGTTACGATGTATTTACTGGGTCAAGGGCTTTTGTTAATGAGGAGGTGCAAAATGACAAGTGCTTTTTAGGTGAACTGTGCTATTTTGAGGTGTTAAAAAGATGTAATAAAGACATAGTTTGCATTTTGATGAAAAGGATCAAAAAGAGAAAATCTCTCTATATGTTGAATAATTGGATTCCTGAATAAGAAATCTAACCTAACAGTTAAATGCATTGAACCAAAAATGTGAATGAAACTATTTGGGGGAAGCAGTAAATGAAGTGAAGAGAACATTTATATCTTATTTCAGGCAGAAACAGGAAGTTTAGAGAAACAGGTTTGGTTTTGTGGCACAAGTAACTGTGTGGATGAGGTAGCACGAGGATGCATGTGACAGAAATCTGACTCCCCTCAGAACATGTTCTGTGTGTTAATTTAAGATGTGATTGATGTGATGGTAGTCGTGGTTTAAGATGCGAATTTATTTTGCTGTTTTACATGGCTGTTAGAGTTCGTGTATCTGTGGTACATACATGGCTTTCAGTATGTGAGTAGATACATGAAAAGCAAGGGGAAAAAAAAAAGAAAATGCTTACCCTATTCTTTCATTAGAAGAAAACTCTCAGTGAAAAAAGCATCACTTCATCTGCTGATGAAGTGCAGCTGTTACACACAGTGTCATATATAACAGTCTTCAAAGAGAGAAATGAAGAGAATTTGCCTCACTGAGACGTAGCTTAAAGAGGCAACCAAACAAAACATCCCCCTGCACCCATCCTGTTCTTATCTGAAAAAAAATCACTGTATAGTCTAAATTGGTGCTTGTCCACGGCTACATTTATTCTGAGCTATGTAAAGAGAAGCTAAAACCAGAAATCAAAGTCAGTGACCTGACCTGAATGAGGAAAAAAAAATAATTCATGGGATAAAAAATACTGAAAAAAAATTTTCAGATCTCACTGGCATATATGTAAATGTTTAGAAATCAATACAGCTCGAGCCAGAACAGTAAATAAAGATGAGCACTGCAGTCACTCTTGTATCATTTAAGCATCTGGTCTACTACAGTTAATGCCAAATTTAGTTCATGTAAAATAGATGTAAATGAATGTCTGTTGCAAAAGAGACTAAAAACTGAATATCCCTAAATGGAATGTTGCTGTGGCAGAGTGACGGGGAAAGATTTCAGAATTATTGTGCAGAAATCCCAAAAGCCAACAGCATTTTCTGCAGCTGCAATGGGGTTAACAAACAGAATTCCGGCATCTCTTCAGAAGAGAGGCAGTCAATGTTTCAGGAAAATGCGTTTTTGCTGTTTAAGAGGCTAGCTGAGCCATATCTGTTACATTTCGTCTAATTCCAGTCAGCATTCTAAATACACAATTTCTCTTCCAGAGCTGTAAGCAAGCTAACACAGTATCTATCTTAGAGAAAGATTTTCCTTTCTGCTTCACACAATGTCATGTCAGCTCTAACTTGGATCTGGGCAGAAGGGATACGAGCGCTTGAGTGCGTGGTGCTCTCAAGCAGATGGGCAGGCAAGCAGCAGAAAAGGCAGGGCTCAGCCAGGAGGCAAAAGGGAGCTGGCCAGTCCCTGTAAAGACCGTAGACATTCCAATCCTCCTCTCCTTCCTCCCTGCTGCCAACCCTGCAAAGAACTCAGAAGTTTGGAGCTGAAATAGTCGCTCTTCCTCCCTGCAGTTTCTCCTTGGACCATGAAGAAAAGCTTAATTTAAATTTCAGATCTGGACTTCAGAAGATGACAAACATACCTTTTCTAATATTACTAGGAGTATTTTATGCTAGAAATTGTTTCTGTGGTTTAATTTTTTTTGGTTGCAGAATTTAGGAGTTGAAGAATTTGTAGCACTAGCCATTTGTAGCACTGGAGTCTTCCGCTTTGTCCAGGCGGTGGGCTCATTGGGAAGTTGTCCTGTATTTGCACCTTTATAATACAGCATCAGAACAATTTCCTCCCTTTTACTTCTCTAACTGTCTACCGCTAATCAAGTGTAACAATTTCAAAGGAAGAATTATTTCTGCTATCAAAATTACTGTTGTGCATGGTCATTGAGAATTTCTTCTTCCTCCCTGTTTTTTATGTCTTCTCAGTGGGAGGTTGGTATTTAGGTGGTCCTTTGCAAGCACAGTGTTTATCATCATGACTGCTGAGGAGGAATAAGACATTGCCCTATGGTCTCAGCTAAGAAGTTGTGAATTATGATGTAAAATAAAATTTTAGCTTCATTAAACTAAATGGCAAAACATGGTGTGTGAAAGCCAAGTTGCAGTGTCTTGCTTATCCATTTTGAACTACCTTGTCAGAATTTAAATACTTACTACTTAAGTAGTAATAAAGCATTTACTTCAGTGCCCGCTATCAGGGGCACTGAAATTCTCAGAAATCCAGCAGTGCACTTTCTGGTGAATGTATCACAACGATATCCTATTGTTTTTCTTCCTAATCGAAATATTAATGTCTGTTCTTGTGATAACAGATGAAAAAATGTAGATCTTGATGTGAGGGTACCTTCGCATAAAGAATCACATACGTGAAAACAGCAAATCTTGGGGATTGCCTATACACTATCGGCTTATTTCCAGGTGTTATTTTCTAAAAAAAAAAAATTCAAGCACAGTCGAGGCTAGACAAGCTATAGAAGTGAAATGTAGATTTTCAGACACCCGTTCAGTAAGGGCGCCATACAAAAATATTAGCGACTGAGTGATTATTCTCTCCTTTATTCCACTTCCATTCCATGGCAGTAAGATGAACCTTTATGCTGGTCTGGCTATTTCTGAGGAAATCTGTGTGCTTTCTGTACTATTTTGGTAAAGAAAATGTAGCTGCCCAAAAGACTTCAGAGCAGCAAATTAATAGGACCCTTGGAAAAAAAATTATTCCAGTTTTCAAGCCCCTTTTTAATATGCTTGTTGATCATCTTGGTCAATTCCAAAATTGAAAACTTCTGCTGGGGAGATGATGCCTGTCCAGAAGTATTGCTGGATATTTTGGTCTTGTGGAGGAACTGAGGCATTTTGTCAGTGGTCTACCTACATCCTAGTCAGTCCTCTCATTTTCATAGCAGCTAGTACCCTCAGTGGAAACATGAGCAAGATGATGTGCTCTAAATTTGTTGAAACTTCTTTAGTTAATGAGTGTCCCAGAGATGGCCTTTGAGCCTCTTTTCAGCTCCTACTTCTTCTAGGTTTGGAATCACTGTTCCAGCTGGGCTTTTCATGCTTCTCCTGACAGGGTATGATTGACTTTTTCAGGCAGCAGCTGTGTCGTGGAGGAAAGGAAATCCTCCTTAAAATGAGATTTGTCCCTATTAGGAAGACTGAAGTAAGGTCAGAGTAGAAGCAGCCAAAGAGGTTCTCAGCACGGATAGGCCAGACTAGTTAGAAGTAGTTGAGCTGTGATTTGTGACTACTTTCAGAATACCAGCCTAGACCTATACCAGTTTGTACTGTTTTACTCTCACTAAGCCTTTTGTTCAGCTTCATTAAAGTTCATCTTGCTCTAAGGTTTTTTGTTTGTTTCAGTATTTTAGGGGCCATTTCATATTATCCAGTATTTGGAGAGTTTCCTTCTGTTTAATTTCTCAGTTTAATTCTTCTGAGGCTCATGTATTTTGACACTGAGAAGACAGCCTCTGAACAGTCAAAGGTGTCACGCTCTGTGCCCTCTTCACCTGTCCGCAGGGTTGCCTGTGGAGAGGTGACTTCATGTGCAAAGTGGCCTCCCAGTTACCGACAGGTATGTGTTCTGTGCTGTGGCAGGTAGGCAAGGCTGGTCTGGGCATCACCTTACAGCCCTTAATAAGCAGCTTTCTGTGCAAGCCTTCTTTTCTCACTTCTCAAGATTCTTCTCTAATGGCTGGTATTTTTATTTTCTCAGTTCTTCTAGGAGAGAATAAGCTGGACTGTAATTCCTGTAGATAATATTCAGCCTTTCTCCTTTCAACTGAAATATTTTGTTGTTCGTATCTCACTTGAAACTTAATTTAGAGGTTGAATTTTGTCCATCAGTGATACGTGTACTTATCAAAGCTGCAGTAGGCTTTGGGTAAAAGCTATGATGCGTATTAGAAATATATTATGTTAGCTTTATTTCAGTACTGTACCACTCAAATTGCCACCCCTTACATCTGTGGCCATCATTAAATGTGCAAAAGGCCAAGCTGTAGCTAAACAGTACTGTATCTGTGTTGGGGATGTGCCAGTGGCATAAATAGGGAAGACAACAGCATGCAATAGCCTTCTGGACTCGGAAGCATTATGCCTTGGATGGATCTGCTACCTCAGCTGCTTGTTTGGGAGAGCAGTCATTGGAGTTTCAGTCATTGGGACTGATATTTCTTATTCTCACCAGACCTGTAGAATGTTCTTTTTTAGTTACTTGTAGTGGCATCTGCACTGACCGCTTATGAAATTCATGCGCATATAAAGTACTTGGTACAAAATGTCGTGAAGAGCCGTAATCACTAGAGTGAGTGGTCAATTTGTAAGTGCTAATAGTAGTGGGATGGTATCTTTACCCTTAATTTTACAGGTGAAATTCTTTCATAATCCATACACTTGAGAATCATAATTCTAAACAGCATTGGGATCACTGTTTTGTCTCTGTTCTGGTCACCTTTTAGTCATAATATAGAATTTGCTTTCAGACATGTTTTATTCTTACGGGCATTGTATACATAATGATGTAGTGACTTTGTCCTTTGTGTCTTTTCCAAAGATAATTGCTTTTTCTTTTATTTTTTTGTGCACATTTAGCAGTTGCAGGTTAGTTCTTCCCTGTTTGGGATTCTTCTGACTTTTGAAGTCAGCAGGTGCTTCTCTTTGATTTTTAAAATTTAAATATTAAAAGATGTGGCCAGAATTCCTGTGAAGCCAACAGTATTTCCTTTTTCTGGTGTTAAGTTGACAATCATATTTAAAACATCTAGAGGTGGTCATCTTTTTCTGTGTCTATTTTCAGTTTCTCACTTCTTCCACACTTTCACACATCCCAACTTTTTTTTTGTTTCAATTGCTTTCTTCTTCCTCTGCTCCTTTCTGCTTTGTGTTACTTGCTGAAACTTTTGGAAAAGAGAAATACAATACATCTGTCCCTTCTCTTGCACAGCGTTTAAGCAAAGCTCCAAGTTTCCTGATGGAGATTCTCACTCCTCCTGAAGCCCAACTGACTTTCCTTCTCTTTAGAAATAGCTCAAGAGCTTGTATTCAAAATGCTATTCAAAGAGGTCCCTTGGCCTTTTCTCACTTAGGTCTGGGCTGCTCTGTCCTCTCACATCTAATTTAGCATGTGCTTACCAAGAAGAGCTCAATTTGGCCTCATCTGTTGTGGCGTATGCTGGTGGACCCTTTTCAGCAACAGAGAGGAAAGGTGGAATCAGTGCCTTGCTGCCAGCCAAGGGCTTCCACAACCCATTTATATGAGGAAAATCTCTCTAGTGAGGATTGATTCCTTCTTGTTCCTTGAGGTGCGTTCTTCCTTTTGTGCGCAGTAACTCACTGTCTGGAAGATGGGTCAGCAGGCTTCCGTTTCTGAAATAAAGGTTTAGATTGAATTTGCAGCTCAGCATTGCAGCTCACTTGCTTGCAGGATATTAGCATTACTTTGCCACAGTTATGGGTTTTATATGGATTGGCAGCAGCTTTTACAGGCAGGCTGAACTTCATAGAAGCCTAACTTAAAATGCACAGAATAAGAAAAATGCCTCTCTTGTAAGTCTCCTGCTGAGCTGATAACAGTCTACAGGAAGACATCTATTTAAACAGAAATAAACATGCCTTAGGATGCTTGGATCCTTTTTTTCAACTTTATTAAGCTATTTTCAGCTTTATTAAGAATGCTGTGTTTAATTTTTCCAGCATTTCCAGCCCCATTAATTTAGTTTACACTGCATTTGGATCAATTAGTGCACTTGATGATAATGCACTATTTGCCTCTGCCTATTTAAAACAAGAGAAACAACAGAATGGATTTTCAGTGTATTAAAGAATCTGGAGTTTCTCCAAAGACTCTGATTAGTCCAAATGGCAAATCTCAGAGGCTGGCCAAGTGGAAACAAAAATTCCATGTTGGGTAACTGTCCAGTGGATCTATTTTCTCACTGTAATGACTTCTCAAACCAATTATTGTAGCAACATCTTGGCTTCAGGATTTCCCCCCTTGAATACGCATATTCTCATGAAGACTGTACTTAACAGGAATACGTGCAAGTTAATAATAATAGAGGTAGAGCCACAGAATATTCAGAAAAAAAAAAGATAAAAGGAAAAAAAAAAGACTACTTAAAAACTGCAAGGATTTAGAAAGGCTTCCTGATGTGATGGCAGTGCTGTTATAAACCAGTTGAGATCACAGTCAGCTTTCCTTTTGTCAGTAAGCATCTTTACATTTTCTTATTGGAGATTAAAGCACCAGGGGATTAGGACAGTAGAGAAGGCAACCTCTCCAAACCTGAGCTGCGTGGTCTTACTCGGCACATAATCAAAATGCTAATATGTTAGATTTCCACTTCGCTGGATCTCTGTGACCTGCTGGATGCCATAAAAAGGGGTCAAAGTTGTTCTAAATGTTCTTGTTTCATTTTTTGTTTTAGAGAAGTGCTTGCTATAAAAGAACAAATGTAAGACATGAATTATATTACACACTTTTCAAATACAATAGAGTGTATTTAGTATTGTTTCAGGTTCTAATACCAACTGTTTTGGCCCTCAGCTCAAGAGTATTGCCAGCATCGAACTGTAGTTATTAGTGTAAAGCAATGCTTGCTACAGTTTTATTTGAGACATACACATTACTGAAGTACTAAGGTGCAGTATGTGAATTTTATCTGCTAGAGAATATGACTAAGATGATTCAACTTGGCGAAACTACCTGTGTTTATCTTTGCTGCAAAATTATTTCGGAAGTTGTTATATTGTGTTATTGTGCTGTGATCTTTTGCTTTTCCATGAGTGAATAGTATCACATTTTTCCTGGATGTTTTGAGTGTTTATTGTTCCCATGGGATACCTTGTTTATTTGTCTTGCTTCTATTTTGTCACAACATTTTTAGTTTGATGCAGATTACTTACAAGTTTGCACATGGTGAGTCTTGTAATCTCATTTGCTTCACCACAGCTCTGAGAAACGTTCCCATCTCACTGAAGTACCTCCTCAGTGGTATAGATAAAAGTATATGTAAGTCAGTGTAAAAATGGTATTGTGGAGCTGGATTTGTTGATTTATTCAACAATAACAAAATACAAAGCAATAGGTGAACAACCTACACTGAATTCCCTTGAGTATCTAACTGATATAGAAGTATCTTATTCCCTTATGCTTCTTCTGGAAACAACAAAAATCAGTTCTTCCTTAGGTATCTTTGTTCAACTTCTTAATATCTTAGATGTCCCTGCTCCTTGCAGGGGGCTCGTACTAGATGACCTATGAAGGTCCCTTCCAACCCAAACTGTTCTATGATTCTATATGTATTTCAATGCCCTGACACTGGTCAATTAAGTAAATGTGGTTGTGGATCCTGAAAAAGCAGAGCTTTTTAAAGGAAATAGCAAAATCCCAGTATTATTTGTGTTTGATAAGAAATGCACTGTCTTCATCTTACCCTATAGTTTTTTATGTTCTGCCAGCCCCCTAGAGCTTAAGAATTACTGTGCTGGCTAACATGCCGTATAGACCACAATTGAAAAGGTTTATTTTAGATCAATGTCATAGTCTGTGGCAGTACGCTGTGGGCATGGCAGTCTGAGGAATCTTGCCCTGTTGCTGACACTAACTATTCTGTGGATAAATAGATTATTTCAGACTCTGGGTTGACTTTCAGAACAGAGAAACCACGAACCTGTCAGGTTGTGCATTCCTCTGCAGTGGATTTTTCTCTGTAAAGGTTTGGCGCTGCTGTCCATTATTTTCCTTAAGCCTGTTTGGTGCCTGTACGGTCACCAGAACTCTGGCTTCATAATGACATGTCAACTCCCGAAACCTTGACATGTCAGCTGTAGCACATGCAAGAATGATGCTCATTTTAACTGAAGATTACTTTTTGCCCCAGTGTGTATTTTTACTTAAAGTTTTCTGTTTATGTAACAAGAGGATACCCTTATTCTGATACTATCCAGCAGCATTTGTTTGCTATCAATGACTGATTATATACACCGAGAGATTTATTTCCTTTTGCTATGTGGGATTATTCATAGTTTTACTGAGAGATGTTTTTGGGGAAAAAAGAAAACAGCAACAACATAACAATAGCATGCATAAAGTTTCGCGGCTGTTCAGGGAGCATCTTTTCCCCACAATTTGACTTGTTTTGTCAGTGTACATGAGAGATGACCACTTGATTGCTGCTCAGTGAAACCATGCTTTTTTTAGAAAAGCCAAACCTTATTTGACTCAAAAAGTGTCTTTAAACAGAAATCACTTCTGTACTCATCCAATTGTGTGAGAACATTCTAAGTTTAAGATTTCAGGACTTTTATGTTGTTTTCACTTGACTGGACATGGAGCAATTTCAAAAGGTTCCTTTACTCTGATGGATTTAGTATTAGTGAGGCAATAGAATATTTAAGTTTATATATGAAGACTAGGTACTACATAAGAGAATATACTACAGTGTATTATGTTTATGATGATTTTATGAATCATGGTGTAGCATTGCTATATTTCTTGTACCTGATGAGTGATATTTTAACATGGCCGTGATTACCAAAATATTGCACCACTGCATTGCAATGTACATCTTCCTCGAGCATTGTTTGCACTGGATAGGTAAAATAAACATGACCTGAAGTAGCTTCCCTTCTAGTCCAGATTCTCATTGCTCACAGTGTTGGAATATTGGAAGATGCCTGTGCATCAATCTAATAATTTTCTTTTTGTCTTCACATATATCCTGTGTAGCTTTCTGTTGATGCTCAAACCCCGGTATTTTAAGCGACTTAATTCTCACAGAAGTCGCTCCTGCTATTTGTGACTTGTTTCAAAGAACACCTGCTTTGTGGAGCTCATTTGCTTTTTTTTTTTTTTTTTTAAGATGGATGCTTGTAGCTTCAAAGAATATGTTTTCTGAAACTATTTTTAGAACAAAGATTTTAATGAAACCTATTGAAGCTCCAGTAAGCTGCATTGGAGGGCATGATGTGAGGGGGTTAAGATCATTTGTGTTTTATAAAGCCGGGAGTTCATCATCAGCCAGAACTGCTGTTACTAGATTGCAGAAACCCTCGGTATGAGGGATGTTGAGAACAGAAACGTGCATGTACAGAATGAGTAACTGTTTTCAAAACTGCCTCGCTTTCCTTAACAGAAGCCAGTCAGAGCAGGCAACTGGAAAAGTGAACATTTAAATATATCTCATCTTCTGTCATGTCACAACTTATGTAGGGAAAATCAGAAATCAGGTCATATAACTGGGACTTCATCTTCTTCCAGGTCGCTTCTTAAGCCCTGTTGTTAGTGTGATGTCTGCCAGGGACTGCACAGTGGTATGACTGCTGTGTGGCTGTGGTGGATCCCCAAAGCCATTCATCTCAAAGAACTGAGACACATACACACATGGTTTTCCCCGAATTTAGCCAGGTAATATTGCAATTAAATTATGTTCTCTCTGTTCTATAATTTTCCAACAGAGAGCAAAATTTAATTTTTTTGTCAGGATGTGATTAAATGGGATGCTTAACCCAGATTTGGGAAGGAGGCTAACCTCTCCCAAGCTAAAGGCTGAATTTAATTTTGTGGAAGATTTTTTAATATTACAATTTCTTTTTTAGTAATTTCTTGTCTACGAACACTATAGTAATTCTTTCGTGCTTTAGGATGCGTAGCTGGGATACTTTTAATGCATAACTACCAAATATACGTAAGAATATATACGGTATGCACGTGATCAAGTCTGCAAAGAGCAGACAAAGCTATTTGTTGTTATTCAGGGAAGCATGATGTTATGAGCAAGTAAAGTGTGTGCTGCAACAAAAATAAACACCATAGCTTTGCTAGTTCCTCACACAGCATTTAATGGGTGTGAAGCAGTTTAGTCATGGTATTGGGGAACTGATACATCTGTTAAGAGAAATGCATTTTATGCATCATAAAATTAAATGTTGCATTTCCAAGCAATATAGCAAGTATTCCTGTAGTCAATTTTTGTAAACTAAACATTATAAAATGATATCGTAAGAAGGTGGCACTGGAAATCTGTTTTGAAAACATATTCCCTTAGGAACACACACTGTACTTGATGGGAGGATTACAGCTGCCATTTATGGTGCTTTATTATTTACATTAAGAATATACTTTGTACCGTTAGCAGACTAAAGCATAACCTTACCATTCTAAATGAATCCAAAGTACTGGAAAAAAGTGTGTACAGCATATGCTCTGCGATGCTTCTGAAGTGCTGTTAGCAGGTTGTGAGGCAAACAAATGCTATCAGGAATGTTTTGCATGCATTGGGGAAGAACATTTTGGCCAGACTCGGCAAGATTTAAGTACTGCACTTTTGAAAAGTTCCAGCACCTTTAAGGCATGCTCAAGCCAGTTGTAGAGATTTTTCCTTACTTTGATTTCTTGAAGCACGTGATGTTGTGGGGAGCCCATACGGCAAAATATGCAGAATCATTGAAGGGGGATTTGTGACCGATGTGGCATTGCTCTGGGAGAAGCAGCTGAGGATCTGTATTTCATCTTCTTTTCCCTGTTTGATTCCCCAACATGTTACTACCCAGTGAGTTCTTTATAGAAAAAGTAGTAGGTGGCAGAAACTCAAGTCAACGTTGTGCATGCTTTCTAGATATTAGCTAAAGTGTTTGCGTGCTTACGTGTGTGTGTAAGGACACAAGTCCACACTGTGGTCGTATAAATTGTGACAAAGATGTACTCCTTAGAGTCTTGTAGCTTAAGAGTTTAGGGGGTAAATTCTTAGTCACTGTGTAAATTGATATAGATTTACTAATTGACACGAGCAAAGACTGTGGCCCCCTGGGTTTCTAAAATGCTCTTGGCTCAGTCAAAGATTATACACATAAAGAATATATTTGCTTTTCTGCTCTTACTTGTTAAATGCATTCTTTATTAAATTATGTTTCTGTTGTTAACTCTGTTCTGAAAAAGTGCCTAGCAGGTTAAGGTTCTTAATGTATTTTTCTCGCTGGGGGGGTTGTAAGGCTTAATTGTTCATAATGTGTAAAAGCTTGAGATGAAAGGATTTATGTAAAAGCAACATATTATGATGATTATAAGGCTGATGGTGATGCATATCACACCTGCTGTCACACCAGCTTGAGCAAAAGCAATCTCTGCCTTTAGACTGGAATTCTTCTGTGACCGTGAGAACAATATCACTTCTCAGTGCTTTTTTTTTTCCCTATTGAAAAATCTGTTGGAGCTCTCAAATTACTCAAAGTATTTAAGTTTACTCTTTCTTCTCCTAGGGGAGCCTTGCACTTCAGGATAAAACTTATTTGGTGAGATTATTTTAGGTAAATCTAGATATTGAGATGCACAAGTATTTAGCCACTGGCAAAATTAAAATCGTTGCTAAAAGGGTTTTTGATTTTTTTTTTTTTTTTTGAGAAAACTCTGCTTTTGCGGTAATATTTTAGCTACTGAAAAACTTTCTATTTTAAAATGCAGATAAGAACCAAGGTTAATTGTGTCCTATTAATAGTTCTTGTCTTAATCCAACAAATGCAAAGGTCAGAAGTAGTGTAGAAGATTGTAAAAGTTATCCAGACCTAAGAGAATCCATTATGTAGTGTGGTTTGTTTTAGCAGTGCTTTTGAATCTCTTCCCCCAGCTCTCCAACCTTCCTTCAGTGTTTTCTTTGTTATTCTTTCTTTCCCTTATATAAACCTGATTTGAATGTGACAGAATGCCCTAGGGCATTGCTGATGGGATACAGGGCTTTTCATCTCTTGATTGCTTTCTTGGCAATGTCTTCAGTGAATTCAAACCTTTATCTGTTAGAGACTGCAAGGTAAGCTAGATTCCATAAATTGAGATTAACTCTTAATTTTGCTCCTTAATGGGGAATGTCTATATCTAACATGCCATCTTTCTTGATAAAGAGTGAGGGCTGGATGGGTGTTGTGGATGAGCTTCAGGTACTGAAGTCCTTCCTATTGTGTAGTCAGAGGACTCCGATCTCTGGAACTGACAATTCCCATCCTTCTGATGTTGGTCAATAGAATGCAACTGTGCTTTGAAAAGAGGCATTTTATTTTGGGTGGGGTGTCTTGGTAGAATGAGTGACATTTAAAAGATGATGCAAAAGCCCATTATAAGATGTTTTCAGAGATACCACTGCAGCTGTTACTTGCAGCACACCAGAAGTATATCACTAAGACAATGAGAAAGAACACCTAAATTTTAGTGTGCTTACTTAAAGATACACTGCTTAAGGTCTCTTAATGTCTTTTGAAGTTATTTGTCTTTGCACATCTTTGATCCAGACCAGAAAATCTCACTGACGTTTTATTTCTTATTTTCTTCTTCTCCCTCTCAGTAATGTCACCTTCAGATAGCTAAATGCTGTCCATAATTCCTTAATCTACTATTGTGTATTTTGTGCAAAACTATCAAAACAAGTATTTGTTTTCCATTTCAGTTGTTATCTTTGCAATAAGGTACCAGCAACCTTCAAAAAATGTTGCTGAATTAACACTTTAAAGGCTATGATTGCACTCAAGCAATGTGCTCACTTCCAGCCACAAATAGAAATTTCTTAAAGGTTCTTTACAATTTCAAAAGATAGTGTTCCTCATATAGAGAATTGCCATAAAATAAAGTTTTATTAACATTTTGGGCATATTTTTTAACAATTTATTCAACATTCTGGTGTTTTTAATAACACATGATTATTTGAGGAAGCTAGGTAGCTTTTCATTACGCAATATAGAGTAAATCTTTCACATTGAGACAGAATGTTTCTTACAGGTAAATAGGCTTGTGTTTTATTGGTGAAGGTGCCTATCAGTGCTACAGGGCAGAGCACGAAGAGTGAATTTAAAGACGGTATACCTGTTACATTAGGGTATAGTCCCGCTAGTCTTGTGCTGAACGTGTGCACGGAGTGTGTTGGTATGGACTGGAAGGCGAAGATCAGAGAACTGTAAAACACACACAGCTAGAAAATGATTTTTCTGTTGTCTGAATAGTCCATATACTGTACTAAGGTCAAACAGATCTAAGACTGCATCCACTGTTTACTGAATTCAGTTTTTTTTCTTTTTCCAATGAGTTCAATGGGATTTTAATCAAGGTCTTTCTAAAGTTGTGATAATAGATCAGGCAAGGGAAAATGCTTCTATTGTGCTTCTGGAACACGCTTCTTTACCCTTAAATTAAAATTGATTAAGCATAACTGATTTCTAAAGAAACTGTGAGCCACAGTGTCACAGCCAAAGTGGAAGCAGGTCAGAAGTTTCACATTTTCTCTTTCTTGTGCTTTGTAATGATGGCAGTGTTTAGTGAAGTGTTCTTCTGGCTGATCTGTTTTGATAACTCTACTGAACTTTAACTTATAATTTATGTGTTGTGTTGGTAAATACAAATTATTCTATACTAATTTGTTTAAAAAAAAAAACAACCACCAGAAAGTGGGAGTAAGCACAGTGATGATGGTGAAAAGATAAAGTCCAGTGATACGATATGTCCTGTCATTTCTCAAAGGAAACTTCAGTTTGGTTTTATAGTTCTAAGTGTTGAGTTGAATTTTGCAAGATGATGTTCTGTTGGCTTGTGGGAGAAGTATTCTACCCTATTTTGCCACACTTAGTATTATGTTACTAGACAGACAGCTGCACTTGACTTAAAATGGTGCACTGAAGATATTGAAGAGCCTAGCCTTGAGGAAGCAGGGTAGTAAAATGGCAACAAGAATATTTATTTAGCACAGAATCATCTGGGGAAGGAGAGATGCTTTCAACAGTGTAATATATCACAGGAGAAATTTTATTATATTACTTTTGTCTCTTACTGCTTCTATTGATCTTTTTCA
Organism: Chlamydotis macqueenii; assembly: GCF_036417535.1. Lineage (NCBI taxonomy): Eukaryota > Metazoa > Chordata > Aves > Otidiformes > Otididae > Chlamydotis > Chlamydotis macqueenii. The sequence goes on along the minus strand of NC_141560.1, from coordinate 67,580,654 downwards.
TATACATTGTAGAAAATTGCCACATATCTGTTCTCAGAGCCATAAAATAAGCTTGACATCAGTAAGTGTTTCATATATGTCTTTTTACCGGTAAAGTAGAATGGACAGATTCTGTCCATTCAGTATGCTTTCTGAATTAGTTCAATGAAATGTAGCTTGTTTGTTCATTAGGGAAGATTTTAGGTGAAAATGTATTGATCAAGGTGGGTAACTTAAACATTCAAAAGTAAGTTCCATTATTGGGGTAATACAAAGGAAATTATTAGTATTTATCACCGTGATTCATTGTGCTAATTTTAAGGAGTTGATGTTTCATTTAAAAAAAAAATCCAGCATCTCTAGCCAAACAGCACTTGCGCCCACCCTGAAAGCATCTAGATGAATGGCCTGCATCTTGCATACAAATGGCCACAACTGGATTACATATCCGTCAAAGAAAACACCAAGCACCAGGAGAATTTAACATCATATAACAGCAAGGAAAGGGCCCTCTGGTAGGAGTTCAGTGCCTCCTGAGAGAGATACTCAGCCTTCCAAATTCACTTCAATCTTAATTTTGCAAGTGCTGTGTGACATAGCACTGGGTACTTGAAAAGATTCACTGCTACATCAGATAAAATAGCCTGGTGACTAACTCTAAAATATCAGTTCAACACTTTGATAAATACTATACAGTATGCAAATATATACACACACATACAAACTCACACACGCCACGTATGTATGCCTGTAGCTGATATCTTTGACATCATTTCTTCCTGATATATTAATTATTCTTTATAATCCTTTCAGGTACTTTCCTGCTTTGCCCTTTTTCTTTCTTTACTTTCACTTTGCGTTGCCTCCCAAATTTGAAAGAATTCCTTCATGCTTTTCTGAGTGCTTTGAAAAAACCCCGTCTCCAAACCTTAATTCCAAGATCATTGATCTTTGTTCAGACTTAGCTTTAAGTAGTGGTTTTGTACTACCAGGATTTGGAATTTTGATTACACTAGGCAGCCATTATGCTAATTATGTTTGCAAAGTACCTCTTACATGTGAAATCTCTGCAAGTATAAATCAGGAATAATAACTTTACATTCAGCTGTTAGAAGACCTGAGATTTGTAGGCTCTTCCTGAACTGAACTAACCCTCATACATACCAGACGTAAGGCCTGAAGCATAAATTCGGTTGGGAGCCACTCACAAAGGTGATGAACTGATCAGCTAAGGACTTGTCTTCCCATCTCAGATGTGTTTCATCCTGACTGCCAGACTGACCCGTACTCCCCTTCCCACTCCAAGACGTAGGATGAAAATTTTCCAGGACGGTTATTTTGCCCAAAGCTCATTCCTGCCGGATTTGTCCTTCGCTGACTCCAGCCGTCTGTGAAAGGACTCCAGTGGCATTTCGCAGACTTTGTGTTAAATAAGTCACGCCCTGTATCCAATGGATTTAGTTCACTGAACCAAGAAGAGTTTTGTAGTTTTCGAGATGATACCGTCATACTTGAGTACAGAGAAAAAGAGCAGAACCTCTGCTGCTACCTTATTTTGTTTCTCTGCTTTCCCCTTACTTTCTCAGCTGTCCTCTAAACCTGCCTCAGCAACTGGTGTCATCTGATTATTCTGGTATTTGGCTTACATAGTTGGATTGTTATCAACTGTGACCTTGTGCGTACTTGGCTGAGTAAATTCAATCAGCTAATGAAATTGTGGTCTTTCCATCAATTGATTATCAAATGACTTATGTAGTTCAGCTAGCCTATCTCTTTTCCAAAGCTCCACTTTTCTGTTTACCCAGGCAGTCTGTGCCTGACCCCTTCCTTGCCTTTCCTGAATGTCCCTTTTTTTCACTTGACACGCACCCAGTCTTTGAGTCTGGCCAAATACCAGTGGACTTCACGGTCATTTTACTGGCCACCCTGTTGAAAATAAATCAGTAAAAAAGCATTTCAGAAGTACAGGAGAAGCCAGTGTGACTTTCTCTCTTATGCTGCCCTGTGTAGCAGTCCCAGATACCTACTGATTTACAAGGTGAACAAAGGTGATGTCAAGAGAGGACGGTGCTTGCCGAACAGTGACCAGGCAGAGCTGTGGTTTGCATTTTGGGTAGGGAACACAGCACAAAGAGCCTGTGGCAAGCACCTGTAAAGGAATGATTTACCCATCCTCTTATTTTCTCCCAGCCCTCTGTGCTAGGACATAATCTTTGAGCAAGTAAAGGTGTCAGGTTGAAGTCCCTTTGAATTCCAGTCTTCTAGAAAACTGCTGTAGGTTTAAATAGAGGGCAGCACTGGCAGTGTGCCTGCTGCTGGTTTTGATCATAAAGTACAATTTTTTTCTCTTCACCATAGGCATTTAATACCCACTGAAGGTGGGAAATGCGTACGAGGCCAACTACCACATAGTTTGGGATGAATATGAGCACCCAGTAATTTGGGCCAAAATGCAGAAGAGCTGCAGGTTACTATGTCGCTACTACACGATGGAAGCTGGTATCTCGTACGCTGCATGAAGGACACGGCCTCACCTCCAGCTGCATTGCAATCGCCACTGCAGAATAGGCGTGTGGCTGCTCTGCACTGCTGTTGTCCTGACAAACTGTGGAGTACTTTGCTGACGGAAACATGCTAGTGGTTGGCTTTATCTGTGATAAACCTAAAGTAATACAAGAGTAGGTGTGGTTTTGACCTGTTGAACAAAACTGTGGTTTCTTTCTTTAATTAAGAGCTTCTCTTCCCTGTGATGTAGAGGGTAAGAGTTTGCATTTTTGGTATTGCTATATTCTTTCATTTTATGCAAAAGATACTGTGGTATCTTTTATCTTTTTCTGCAGTGGTGTTCCTTTTGGTAGTAATGGAACTATTTTTTTTCAACACTATTTTTTTTTTCTTTTGACTAAGGAAGAAACAGGGAAAATCATGATGTAGGGAAAAGCACTGAAGAAGTCAAAAGTACCAACTGCTCAGGCACTCGCTTTGGAACCTCTTCCATCTCTTTGTGCTCTCAAGTTGGAGGTCAGCTGCTTAGTAAACAGATTGTACAGATGTTCTTAAAACACTGGTGTTTGTTGCTTAGTGATGGTATTGAGCTGAAGAGGAAACGGGGACTACTCGCTTGATGGAATTCTAGTCAGTTGCTTCTGAGTTTAAACTCCCAGAATTTGAGAATTTGTTCATTCTCTAATGGAAGATGAACTCTAAATAAATGAGGCGCTTCTATTTTAATAGGGTTTCCTTTAAGAAAAAAAAAAAGGGCAGATAGAAAGGAAAAAGAAAGGTGTCCAGTATATTATATATATGGTTCTATTACAGGTGGTCATTTTATGTGCCTAAGGTAATATTAAGGTGGGTGATATATTTAGTGGTAAAAGTGGGGATTATGCTGTACCAGGGTAACATCAAGAAAAAGGCTTATTAAAAGATGCACGAAATATATATATTTCAGTATATGGCACTTCATAAAATGGTAATACAACAGTGATATTAATATCGTGATGTTTTATTATAGCTTGATATAAAATTTAATTTTTGTGTATATCAAGAAATAATATTTATTTGGGAAGGTGGCTTTTATATCCCTTAATAGTCAAACAATTTTTCTTTAAATTTATAGGAGAATTTTTTAATTAGTTTTTCTTTTAATAAAAATATTTTAATATAATTATGAATATATATGTTTTTATTTTATAATAATTACTGTATTGTATTTGGAAGTAAAAGATGTTTGTTCAACATGAGGGCTCCCTGCTGCAGTACCTGCTTTCCTATAGAAGCACAGTGAAATACTGTATTGTGCTGCTGTGCAAAAAATCAGAACAATGAAGGCAATTCCTTTGGCTCTGTAGGAGAAGAGGCTGGAACTCAAACTGTCCAGCTTTTCCCAAATCTTGTAAGCAGAGGGGCTAAAGAGAGACTAGAATTTTCAGTGACAGACAGCACAGAATATTTGAAGCCTACTGTTGACATGCCTCCCTTACACAGGCGCTCCTGCGCGTTCTGCCTGGAACTAAGGAAGAACAAAAGGAACTTACAGAAATGTCAGACAAATTTCACACCTTCGACTCAAAGAGGCTCTAGGTTTGCTAACTCCTTTTCCTTCCTAGGGATGTCCATAATGGCCTCACTGGGAGAGGAGATAATTCTATTTAACTGGGCAGGAGAAAAGAAACGGTACCCCATAAATATGATGTAGGCAGCTTGTGCATGTCCAGGAGCATGGTACCCAGTTTGTGGGTACTTTCGTGCTGCTCTTTGTGGAGCTGCACAATGAGACTCACCTGTCCTTCCAACATTATCACAAAAATGACACGTCCAGCAGATGTGTCATTTTTGGCTGTTTCCGTTGTCTACAGATGCGTCATCAAGGAGGACATGCATAAAAAATTAAACTCCTCCCCTGCAGAGAAATTTTGTCTATTTAGGAAAGGTATTTATATGATAAAGGCTTTCATTTTGGAGGAAGAAATCTGTTAGTATTACAGAGGTCTGTTCACTTCGGCAGAAGCCTCCTGAAATCAATAGTTTCTGTTCCTTTTACATACAGAATTCTGAATAAGACTCTTAACAATGGAGATTTACCCTTGTAGACTTTACCCTAATGACATCTTCATTTAATTTTCCTTATAAAACCTTTATTGCAAATTCAGTAACCATTCTTCTTTTTAACACGGTTTCCAGCCTGCAAATAATTCCAGAGACAGGATCTATTTACATTATACATTAGCAAAATACGATACAGCTACAATTTGTATTTCTTGTGTTAACTTTATTTGAGTACGAAAAATTCTGCAATCATAGTTTATAACTGCTAGTTCTGTGTTACTGGTGGGTCCCCCCTGTCCCCCTCCAATATAGTTTTGGTTTTGAAGGGTCTAAACCACAATGTAAGTCTTAGATCCCAGAGCCTGTGAGACATATAACAAAGCATAAGCACCAAAGCAGGTCGTTTCCTGAGAGTATGGGCACTCTAGCTGATTTACTATTCAGTCCCTGAGCTGCTCCCTGTTGGGTCCTCTTGTCCATAAGGCACAGGTACAGAAGTGATGTAAAGATTTTCCTTAATTAGTCTCTTCTGCTAAGGGTGTACAGGAAAAATCTCATTGTTGGAAATGAATGAGTTTTGATAAAATGTTTTAAAAGGCTTCAGCCCGAGGCAGAACTGTTAGAGAAAATAGTTCAAATAAGTGAAGTTTGGTAGAATTGCTAGCAATTTGAAACTGAGTTCCTATTATTAAAGGTATTGAGCATTCTTAAAATTCAGAGTAGTGCTATCAGAACTGCATACAATACTGTGAGCTGTTTTTCTAGCAGTTAAGGAAAGTAGCCATTAGACAAACATTTTGATTTTGTAACAACATTCTGAGATCTGTGGTTTTAATGTTCGCGCTTCCTACGAGCCTACAATGCAGGAATTGGAGGGTTCGTAGAAGAACCATCTGAGGAGCAGAAGGATAATTCTGGCACTCTTTCTTGAAGTTTTCTTTTCTTGCATAAAAATATAAGAATGAACCACTTCCCCCAAATCCACCAAAGTCAGAGCAATAAAGACAAGTACAGATAGTCTGTATTGCAGAGGGCTTCTCAGCTTCTGCAAAAATTGAAAAGGAGAGTTGAATTCTTTCCTTCTGCAGTTTTTGCTGTCTGTATAACAAGCTGGTGCCTGGGTGACTTCTTGTGCACTGGAGACAGTACAGCGTCTCTTCTTACAGATACCTGTAGTACAAAATTTCACAGGGTGTCCCTGTACAGATATTGGGGTTTTTAAGTTGCTAAGATGTGACACCTGAAGAATAGGGTAATTTCTAAATGCTCAACAAGTAAGTGCTAGCACATTTGACACGGTTATGTAGGAAGGAATAGAAGGATAGAGAGTGAGTTTTGACCCGTGGCAGGGCATCCCAGTCTTTCTGTCCCGGAGGGAACAGCAGCTTGGCTGTGCCTGTAGGTGTCAAGACCTGGCTGCTGCACTGGCATAACACAGATACAGGAAAATCTTTTACATGGCCAGCCCTGTCTCATGAGCCTTTCTCTGTTAGTAGTCTTAAAAGAGACCAGAAGAAAACATCACCTTACTGAGCAGACCTATGATTTATTGTAAGTAGCACACATTTCACACCGGTAAGTCGGTAGTATCAGTTATGGTGGCAGAGAAGGTGTGAGAGAGCTCTAACCAAAGCCCGCTCACCTACCTATCCCTGTCAGCTCTCACAACTTTCAATGGACATGTGTGATTGTTATAGACAATAAACATGGGGGGGGGGGGGGAGTAACGCCCTTCATGACTTCTTTTGTTTTAAGACCTGTGTGTAGTTCTTTCCCAGTGCAATGTGGCACATACTGTTGTGTTGGTTTTGTGTAGTGGGGGGGCTACAGTGGCAGCTTCTCTCAGAAGCTGCTAGAAGTTTTCCCTTTGTCCAGTGGACTCGTCTGGGTCTAGGGCGGACCTGTCGCTGGCCAGGACCGAGCTAATTGGCAACAGTGATAACACTTCTGCAATAACATAGTTAAGAGGGGGAAAATAAAAAAAAAAAAAAAGAAGTGAAGAAGCAGAAGCAGGGGCAGAGAGGTGGAAGCGTGAGCCCTGTGGGCCTTGCAGGCCTCCACCTCTGGCCTCCTGCTGGGCGGCCGTCTGGGCCCAACTTGACCTGGCCTGACTGCAAGAAGTGGAGAGGAGATGAGATGTGAAGAGAACCTGAGAGGCATCTGCCTGAGCTGATTTTGAAGAATTTTTTGTGAGAGGAACAGCTGCAGATGCCAAGGTCAGTGAAGAAGGAGGGGGAGGAGTAAAGTCACTCCTGGCTGAGATTCCCCTGCAGCCCGTGGTGCAGCCCATGGTGAGGCTGCTGTGCCCCTGCAGCCCATGGAGGCCCACGGAGGGGCAGAGATCCACCTGCAGCCCGTGGAGGACTCCACACCGGGGCAGGTGGAGGCCTGAAGGAGGCTGTGGCCTGTGGAGGGCCCGCTGGGACAGCTGGTTCCTGGGGGACTGCACCCCATGGAAAAACGACCCATGCTGGAGCAGTTAATGAAGGATGGTAGCCTGTGGAAGGGACCCCTCGCTGGAGCAGGGGAGGAATGTGAGGAGGAGTTCTGAGGAGGAAGAAGGAGCAAGCACAGGAAAAGAAGGAGGAAGGAAACAACATGTGATGAACTGACCATAACCTCCCTTCCCCCTGTGCCACTTGAGGGGGAGGGAGTTAGAGATAATTTGGTACGAAGTTAAGCCTGGGAAGAGGAGAGGTGTAGGGGAAAATGTTATTTTATCTCTCTCATTATCCTGCTTTGGTTTTATTATTAATAAAATGAAATAGTTTTCCCCAAGTCGAGTCTGTTTTGCCTGTAACAGTAACTTGATTAATCTCGCCCTGTCCTTATCTCGAACCTCGAGCTTTTTGTTACATTCTCTCTCCTCTGCTGCCTGGAGAGCGAGAGAGGGATTGCATAGTTTGGTCCCAGGCATGGCTAAACTACGATGACTGTGGATGAACTATTTTAATTTTTGCCATTATTTTCCTTTTTTTTTTGCTCTTTATATATGCTCTGCCACAAATTCTAGTTCTTTTTATGTCATGCAGAAATGTATTACAAAGGTCTCTGCTTACTTGCAATTTCAAACCAGAAAAAAAATGTAAATGAAGAATTTAAGTTGCACCTTTGCTGAGAATGCTGAGAATAGAAATGAGCAAATGTTCTTTCAAGAGCTACAGAGGGAATCTTTTGAGTCTCATAATGTTTTCATATGTTTTCCAGCTGTGCTTCATGCTCATATTTTCAGCTTTCTGCACAGCTATACTTTTCTACAAATATTTATACACACACAAAAAAAAAAATCACAAAATGCTACTCTTAAACCACATTTCTCTTTTTTTCCCATACAGTAGAAATTGACTGGTTTCAAAATAGATATATTTCAGAAGATTCCCATATGGAGCGTGTATATTGATGAGCGGGAAGTGTAACTAGGGAAGAACCATGCTTTCTCCACACCACTGCCTTGTGCCGGTTGGAGGAGCGCTTACAATGTTCTACTACTATGTTCTCTAAATGACTTTAACATTCTTCTCCCCGTGTTATTCTGCATAAAACAGTATGGCATGCTACAAATTATATATTTAGAGTAAGGCAGGCCCATCTATCAATTCAGTCAAGAGATATGATGATGTGATGCTTTGCCTTTATGTAGTTAACAATTGCAAAAGATTCTTTTTAATGCTGTCGTAGTTCAGCCCCGATCGGGACCAGACTACGCAGTCTGTCTCTCACTCCCCCCACCCTCCGAGCAAATAGGAGGAGATGATATAAGAAAAACGGCTCAAGGTTTGAGATAAGGTCGGTGAGAAATCCTTAAAGTTACCGTTATGGGCAAAACAGACTCGACTTGGGGAAAACTATTCATTTATTACTAACATTAGCAGGAGAATGAGACAGGGAACAAGATAACCTCCCCCCACCCCTCCCTCTTCCCAGGCTTAACATTATCTATGCTACCTCCCCTCCCGAGCGGCACGGGGCGGGGGGGGAAGGGAATGGGGGTCGCGGTCAGTTCATCACGCGTTGTTTTACACCGCTGTGTCATCGTCAGGGGAAGAACTCCTCGCATTCCTCCTCTGCTCCAGCGTGGGGTCCCTCCCACGGGCCACAGTCCTTCGTGAAACTGCTCCGGCGTGGGTCATCTCTTCCACGGGTGCAGTCCCTCTAGAACAGCTGTCCCAGCGGGCCCTCCACGGGCCACAGCCTCCTTCAGGCCTCCACCTGCTCCGGCGTGGGGTCCTCCACGGGCTGCAGGTGGATCTCTGCCCCTCTGTGGGCCTCCATGGGCTGCAGGGGCACAGCAGCCTCACCATGGGCTGCACCACGAGTTGCAGAGGAATCTTGGCCAGGAGCCGCATTACTCCTCCCCCTCCTTCTTCACTGACCTTGGCGTCTGCAGCCGTTCCTCACAACAGGCTGGCAGACGCCTCTCAGGATCCTTTTTACATCTTATTCACTTCTGATCTCCTCTCCACTTCTTGCAGCCGGGCTGGGCCGAGTTGGGCCCAGTCGGCTGCCCGGTGGGAGGCCAGAGGGTGAGGCCTGCAAGGCCCGTGAGGCTCATGCCTCCCCTTCTCTGCCCCCCGCTCAGCTGCTTCACATCTCTCTTGTCTCTTTTTTTTTTTTTTCTGTTTTCCCCTTCTTAAATACGTTATCGCAGAGGCGTTATCACGGGACATTCTGCTACCAATTGGCTAGGCCTTAGCCAGCAGCAGGTCCGCCCTAGGCCCGGCCGAGTCCGCTGAACAAAGGGGAGCGACTTCTAGCAGTTTCCTACAGAAGCTACCACCTTAGGCCCCCCCTCACTAACAAAACCACGACAAATGCTTGTACTTTATTCACTTTATTTTTCTTTTTAGTGCATTGGAAAATAAATCTTAAACATTTCTTCTGTTATCTAGCACTTTAAGCCTTCTCATAGCATTTGTACCATCTCTTTGCCAACGTTCCATCTGTGATTTTAGCTTGCAGGAAACACTTTGCAATTCTGTTATTAGCTTAGATGCAGAGAGCTGCTGTTAAATATTAATTGTAACTTCCCTTGTAAGTGCAGTCAAACCCACTGAACAACTTGTGAAGTTCAATAAATATCTAGGAGATGGTGGGGAGTGTCTTGTGGATAGGCCCTGCTCTTAATATTAGCAAAGGTCTTACTCAGGTTAACAGTGCAAAATAGATAATGTCCTGATGCTTGCCGTTTCCTTTACTTCTTTTACCTCACTTCGCGTACACACACAATAAAGTGAAAGAAAAAAGAGTAACGTTAAACTGCAAGCCTGCTTCTTGCACAGTTAGTAGACTTCCAGCTAAACCTGCTGTAAATGAGAAGACCAACACAGAGTGTTTTTAAGAGGGGTGCGATCCATCATCTGTTTCAACTCCTAGGTATTGGACAAGTGCACTTCTAAAGTGCTTGTGTATTGCTGTGTCAAGAAGCACACCTCAGTAGAGGCATTATCTTGTGGTTGAGCCCTCTGTTTTTAGTCATGAGTCTCACCCTATTTCACTTCTCGCTTCTGCAAAATGTACTTTACACTTAAAAATAAAAAAAAATACAAAAATATTGTGTGTTTATGGGCATTTCAGTAAAGCGTATTTGATAGAAGCGAGAAACAAAGTAGTTAACACCATCTGACCAGCCTGTTTTCTCTGGATGACCAGAGCATTGTAATTGTAATACTCATACTGGGTATAATTGAAAGATCAGCCCCATTAAAATTGTACGTTGTATGTTTCCATCTCTTCTTCTTCCAGATGGTTATTAATGTTTTATTGGTGAGATGGTTTGCCTACGGTGTAATCTGAGATTTTTCCTCATGTCGTTTAAGTGAGTTACTTCTCTTTGTGTTTGCAGGTGGACTGAATTTTAATACGATGAATTGTGTTAATTGCTTAGAACTTAGATGTTTTTCTTAGTATCTTGAAAATGTATAATAATTTTTTTAAAAAAAATTAAGTAGTACCCACATATCCCTTTTGTTTTGCAGCATTCTGTGAAGAAGGGTGCAGATATGGCGGAACTTGTGTAGCACCTAACAAATGTGTCTGCCCTTCTGGATTCACAGGAAGTCACTGTGAGAAAGGTAAAGCTTTACTGAAACGTACCTTCTTCTTTGGTAATGAGAAATATGATATGCTGAATCAAGAAATACTTCCATTCCATTCATTCTGCTTGATATTTTGTCTTTGTTGAAGATGTGACTGTTCCATAGCTTCCTCTTCCTAACTGAAAGCCAGTCTTAAATTATACATGGAAAGTTCTAGATAATCAGGGATGTATCTGCTTTTGCTTCCAGTGGATGCTTTTAGAGGGGGCAGCAAATGGAAAATATTTATTCCGTCTATCTCCTGTGATGCAAACTCAAGGTTACCTTCCACTTTTTCTGAATCTGTTGTGCAAATTAGACTGGAATTTGGATGCTTGCTTGTCACTTAGTTATTGAATTCTTAAGATTTCATTTATTTCTAAGTCACCGAGGCCACCAATTTTCATAGAATTATAGCTTATTAAAATATGTCTTACTAGTGACTATTTGTTTCTGCTCTTTCACAGGTTTTTTTTTTTTGCATTTCAAAATTTGCTTCTGACAGCCTCATAGGCCAGCCTTTCCGTCCATTTCGCAAAGATTTGGTTCCTTGTTTACATTAAACAGGAAGGAAGAGACAGAATTCCATGTAGGACTCTTACTAGATTATTTATACAGCAGATTTGGGATTTTATTTTGGTCCGTATTTATTGAGGTTTTACTTAGCTTAAATAACTCAATGACAGTTTGGTTGCATGATACTAGTATGGATGAGATTATAATTGATGAGGTTTTTTTACAGAAGGAAAAAAACCAAACCCATGAAATAACTGTTAAAGGATAAGTTAAATCACTGGAACCTCTTGTTACCCAGAGATTGTTCAGTAATTTGTGTTTGGCAGTGTCTGTTTAATATATGGCTGTTCTACTGTAATACAAAGTAATTTAAGCCTATTTGTCAACAAATCTGCTTTGAGTAGCTTCTGAAAGCTGCTAAAGCTTTTTATGGATGTGCTCAAATCACTGCATACTGAAATCCTGTAGTTTATAGTTGTCAGCATTGTTTCTAATTATTTGAAAATGAACTAGGACGTTAATATTTTCATATAATCTTGAATAAATGAGTTCTGCTTTTTTTTTTTTTCATTTTTTTTTTTTGCCTGTAGTCTTTGGATTACTTTTTTTTAAATAGAAATAAGCTCCCAAGCCTCCTGACATTCAGCAGTAAGTACTGGCAATACACATGGGGAAGTAATACAAGAAGTACCTGCCTTAGAGCCCCACCTACCGTAGCTCCCCAGCCTCTAGTCCTGCTAGTTACCCTCTCTCATGTACAGCTTGCTCATTCCTTTCCAAAATGTCTGTTATTCAGAGGAAACAGAACTTCCAGAGGGTTGCAAGATACCAAAGATGTGTCCTGTGTATGTGAAAATATGGCACTGCAAAACATTTACGTGCATTGCCCAAAGGTGCCCTGCTTCCCCGGGTAGCCAGTGGCTTTAGGTCTGCTTTCGGCTCGACTGCCTATGTTTCTTTCAGCCATGAATCTTAAAACTATCTTTTTTTTTTTTTTCTGTAGCTGTAGAGGGGCTTTCATAACTAGAACACAGTGTCTTTAATCTGTTGAAGTGGTGGTTTAAAATTGATAAATGGATGACATAACCATTGTTAACTCCTATGTTTTTCATGTCTTTTGCATTGTTTTGATCTAAAATATGAGTTAGCATGCTGAGTAAAGGAAACATGGCAGGCATGGTACTTTCATTATATCAAGAAATTTAGAGGTAGATGTCAGGAGGAGCTAGCTTCTGTGTATAAAATCTATACGACTTGAACCAGAAGAAAGTTATTTTTTTTCTTTGGAGATGTATAGGATTTACCAGTATGCTACAAGTCAAGATAATGATGGTGACTTTGAGAAATCTGATGTGCAAGCTGGTTTGAGAATGATTAAGGCTTTGCATATGAGAAGTTGTCACATTTTAATTATGTTACAGGGTTTGAAAGCTGCAGCAGATGTACCTTATGTCATATGTGTATTTCAGTGGCTAAGTATGTATCAGATCTATGTGAGAACAGCTTCAGCCATCTGAAGGTGCATGTTCTGGAAAAACTAAATGTTCAGAGTCGAAAGCTGACGAATCACCTTTGAAGCAGGCTTCCCTTTTGCTTTCCTGCTTACTCCTTGGAGATGTAGTGCTGTTAGGAAGAGGAGACAGTTCGGTAAAGACTTCCCTCATAGTTTGCAGTTTGCCGCAATGTTTTTTAGAGGACATACAGTATTCAAATACCATGTTTATTTTTTTCTGTAATGTTAGAAATAAGCACTTTGTTATATTTAGCATGTGGTAGCACTCCCTCAATCATTATGACATAGGCTGAAGGTGGTGAAATGGTGGGACGTGACTTTAAATCAAAGCTTAAATGTTCCTGGTAAAACCTTGTCTGATAGAAGTGTATGGTGAGCTGATGCATATCAGAAGTAAAATGATGTGTTTTGGTAATGTATTCTATTCGCCACGGTGCATTTAAAAATGTCCTTCATACTGACAACACAGTAATTCCTTATACATTATTTGTAAGCTGAAAGGACTTGTCACTGGCTAAAAACAGTGTGACCCAAATTGGCTTCAACATCACGTAAAGGGTAAAATGAACCAGTAATTAGAAATGTTGTGAAAAGCAGGTGTCCTTACTTCTGAATATGAATAATATGTTACTCATAATTTCTGACTGCCTGGTTGAAATGATGATATTAGGTTAATTAAAAATTCAGAGATATTTGAGAAGGGTAGGATTTAGGTTGGTAATTTACTCAAGTGAAATTAAAATGTACAGTTAAGGTTTATGTACAAATACATAATTCAACAGGCTGCTAAGAAGAATTACCTCTTGCCAGTTGCTTTGCCTGAAATGAGGAATCATCATAACAGTTGTGGGGCTGCCTTTTATTTTTTGAAGGTGAATTGCAAATTGATATCCAGAGATACTGTCAAGTAATTCCTCCTTGCATCCATTCCTTATAAAGCTGTTTCTTTAAGTATGTGCTTGGTGCTTCTTACAAAATTTTTGTCATTTTCTATTTAGGATCCGATTCTATCTTCTCATCAGTTTTTTGTTTGTTTTGTGTTTAGCTGGCCAGGGCTGAAACCAGTGGTCTCTGTGATCATTACCATTTGTGATCATATTGAACACAGTTGTGATACCTGTGCTAGACAGTTTTTTTTTACAATTTTTGCTGACATTGTTGTATGATTCCAGCATGTCCGTGCCTGATGGCTGACCTGGAGATACGCATCCTTAACTGTATGTAAGGATGTTGGCTTAAGCCCAGGTGCATCCTTGGCAGGGATCCCTGTTTAAGGCTTCTGAGAGACATTTTGGTGTGCAGAGAGGAATGCAAACACAGTACTCTGTGAACATTGTCGGCAGCATGGACTCAAATGCCCTAATTTTCCACTCAGTGACATTTTCTCCATCTCATATTTTTGCAACATTAAAAATAAATCCCACAATTCCTTAAGCAGCTGCTTTTCTCTCTCTGTGGATGAGCCGCAGGTCAGTGGAGTGTTCATGTTGGTTTTGTAGACAGGGTTCCCCGTTATTCTGTGTTTGTGGAGTGTTGGTCACTACTGACACTGATGCAGTAGTGAGGAGGAGATAGGCAGGACAGTCTACAGTATCAAAGGCAGGATTAATCAGGTGATCGAGTGCCTAGAAGTTGCAGGCATTCCTTGAACACCTACCTACATGTGGTGAAGTCCTACCAACTTTTATACAGCTTTGTGACGGTGACCGGTGGTGGGAGAAATTTCAACTAAGGGAGTTAATTACAATATCTGTACAAATTATAACTTTGGGCAGTGCGCAGGAAATTGCAGAAGTGTTTAAAGCAGTGAGCTCTCAGCTAGGGGCAAGTCAAGGAAAGTGCAGTATTTTTCCAAAAGCTACAGGAAGGCTTTTGGCAGTGGTGGGACATCGCATCTTAAAAGGTTTCGAAAGAATTGCACCACATCTTTGCTCCCCTGGCTCATAACAGCTTCTGTTTGAGCTGGTACACAATGAATGGGGAATATGATTCTGGTAGATTAGAAAGATGCTGTGTACACTGGAGCTCAGAGAGGTAAATGTTTTTGTGGTAGCTACATGTGTATTTGTAATATTTGCAAAGCACTAGAGAACAGATAGAATGCTGTTAAATAATTACCTGCTGATTGTAAACAGTCAGAAGCAAGGGTAAGACATGGCAGCAAAGCATCAGGATGTGATAATTACTGGAGTTATTTGTGTTATTTTGGACTGTGGAGAAAAGATTGTCTGATATTGGGGTGAGAGGTCACATTTCAGTATGTACCGCGGCTGAGAAATGTGCTTTGAATCCCAATAATTATATTGCTAGTGGGGGGGGGGGGGGGGTGAATCAACACTTGCAATATTGCATTACTTACATATAGATTCTTCAGTGCAGTCATAGATTTCACAGGTGTGCAATGAAATGTTGCTACGCTTGTATCTTGAAGTTGGATATCTGTGATTCTATGATATGTCATGTATATGCCATGAAAATGAAGAGGCCTTTAGCTGATTTGTTTCATAATAGTTGGCAGTATCTGGAGTTGTTGTCTAAGAAGTTGCATTGTTCTTTGTGTACTTGTCTCTTAAATTACTTCATCTGGAATACATTGTCTTCTGCAGTCCTTTGGGTAAAACTCCCTACAGTCTGTATTCCTTCGGACCCTGGAGATAGGAGGAAAAAAAGAAGTTAGAATGTATTTCTGTGTGCTATTTCTTTGATTCCTGAGCTGGATCAATCTGTAGGTGTGTAGCTATCAAAGACATTTCAGTTCAGTTGAGGAACCTGATTTAGAAAAATAAGCAAACAAAACCCAAAGCAAAGCAGAGAAAGTTTGGGGTTTTTTTGTTTTTTTTTTTTTTTTTTTTTTTTTCCCAGTGAGTATGGTAAGCTAAATGTCAAAACTCCCCACCTTTCTCTATGTTAGGTCTTTTGTAAAATACAAAGCAAGGTTTCTTTTGGGAAGTGAACCAGCTGTGCAGCTGTGGGCACAAGGCTTTGCATGAAATTCTTTCTAAAGCTTCTCATTTCAAGGTGAGGCAAAGCCAGTATAGCGCGAGATAGGGAGGGGTGAAGTGAATGATGCTTAGCTTATTACAGAAAACAGTGGTTGTGGTTGATAAGACGCTCCTGAGGGTGTGACAGATCCAGAGAAAGCAGATGCTCCAGGTGGCTGAGGTTACCCTGCTCCATTTGCTGCCAAGCTGTTTACAGCATTTGCCCCAGTGGTGCTGATTGCAAAATGGTGAGGGGTGATATCTTAATGTGATAGAGGAAACAAAGCTGTCATTTGTAAAGATATCAGGGAATAGATCAAAGGATATCTACTAGAAAAATCTGATTAAGACCATCTCTGAGGATCAAGGGGACATCTGTCTGCAAATCAACAGATAACTCTCAGTGGAAGAACAAAGTTGTACTGTCTCACGCTACCAAGCCAAAGAAAAGTAAAATCTCCCAGACCAGGAACATTGTTCATCCTCCCAGCTGACCATAGCATGAGAATACTGGACTAGTTTTTGTAGCGCTTACACTGTCTCATATTCTTTAAAGGTTTACTTTTAAAAGCCAGGAAAAACACTAAGCAGACAGACACTGGGTTTGGGTGTGGTGTTTTTGTTGGTTTTTTGTTTGTTTTGTTTTTTTTTTTTTTTCAAGGGATATTTTTATGTTGCTGTACAGTTTATTTGTTATATTCAGGTATCTGAATCTATGTATTTTTGTTTGTTTGTAATGAAAGGAATGTGTGCTATATTAATCTTTTATGTTAGCTGAGATTATATCTTGACATTCCAGCTAACAAATGGTTCTAATAGTCCGATGTTTTATTATTTGTATGACTTGTGGTCATAAAATACGTCTTTCATAGTCTTCTGACTTCATGAGGGACAGTTTTTTGGTCTTTTTTTTAAGTCACAGAAAATTGTTTGGATTTTTTTTTTCCCTTTATTCTCCAGAGCTTACACTTAGAAATTGGGTAGTATTATATTGCTTATCCTGGCTGAGGTTATGCTTGCTATTCTATGTTCCTTCAATTTGAATTCCACTTTATTCATCCTGACCAATGTCTATATGCCAACTAGATGTGTCAGGTATTACTGAAGGGTGCAGTTTGATCTATAAAAGTGAAAGACAAGATTTAGCTAGTTGACATTTAATTTGCATTTAGATTCATGCAAAACAATGTAATCAAGAGATAATTTCTGTTGAGCAACTTTATAGTGTACATAAGATCCAAACCAAGACTCTAAAATCCTTATTCTCTAGCCTTAAACATTAAGAAAAATACCTTTAGATAGTGTCTTGGCATGCCATCTTTTTTAATGTTCCAGTTCCTGTTCTCAGTGTTCTTGGATTAATATCTTGTGAAGACACACTATAGAACTTATTATAGAGCTTACAAAAATAGCTGCTGTGTTTTATTATTCCTTAGTTACCCTAGCAGTCAACTGAAAATACATGTGATATTTAAAGAAATGAATGGATGTGATTTCATGAAGTCGGTGGCTTTGCGTCTTCCTTTTCTTATGGAGCAATAGATTTGACTCCTTCACTGTGTCCTTTTTGCTGAGAAGCAAGCAATGAAAAATCTAAAAAGAAAATGAAGGTGCATGCTTTGGAAGGGAAGGAAAAGAGTGGGAAACTTAGAAGGAGATTGATGGCTTACATAGACCACCAGTGTTAAAGAAGCAATTAACAGGAGAAACTCCAAACAAAATTGTGCAGTCTCCTTTAGATTCAAGTATTCTGCCAAAGTGTTGGATAGTAACCTGTGTTCAATCTCTTAAAAAGCTGTAAGCAGTTGTCTTGCAATTAGAGATGAACTGTCTTTGTAGCAGTACAGGGTGAACTGACTGAATTTATACTGAAAATGGCTTTTTGAGGTGGTGAGGACTAATAAACATAGCTTTCCTAGAACCACTTTAAAGCAAAATGGCTCTTTGGTGCATCAGTATTTAGTGATTGAGGTAGTCAAGTTCTACATGAGAGACACCCTCTGCCACAGTTGAGTTGGACTTTCAAAAAGTCTTTCACAGAACAAGGCTGCATAAGCTCTGTGAAGTTTAAGAGAATTCAGGAGTAGAAGAGCACTGCTCAGATGAATGCTTACATGAGCTGTACCAGTTGGAGTGTCTCTGCAAGATATGTCCTTCCCCCCAGAGTCTTCTGTGAGCCCCTGTGTGTCCCCGTTCCCATGTCACTGCCTGCATGTGGCAACCAGTGACGCCAGCCAGCCATTGTCTGGCTTGGAATAACTTCCAGAGCAAAGTGAATGGAGAAGTAAAGTCCTTGTGTTTCCCTAAGGCAGGGCTGGCTGCATGCCCTACTCCTTAGGGAGCCTCTCATCAACAACAACACTCCTGCAGTTGCACCTTACACTGCATGGGCGCTGTCACACAGCGTACCTTTGTGAAGGAGAATTTCTCTTTCAGTGCTGAAAAGATGTGTGTCAAAAGGACCATGTGCATTTCCTCGGGTTGAACGTAACTCTGCAAATAGAGGCAAGCTCATATGGCTTGTTTCCATAATGTGCCTAGAAGATGCAGAGCACAGTGCAGAGGGTGAAGGCAGCATTCACAGGCAAAAAGGAGGTGCCTGTCTTCCCTAGATGAGAGAAAAGCGTGCTGTTAGGAATATAGGCTGTTCTAGCTAAGCAGGTAAAAAATGGTTAGGGCCTCTCTGCTCTCTTGGAAATCACTGGGGGAAAGGGAGGTTTGTTTGTTCCTGTTGTCTGTCTTTGTTTTGGCTGCTGCTACACACAGTGTTAGATGTTTACTCATCCGTAAGTTCTAATTATGTACTACAGGAGGAACATCATGTTTAGAAAGAGATAGGTAAACTAAGAAGTAGCAAACTCCGAAGCTCTAAGTATAAAAGCCTCGTAGTCCCTCTGAACTTCCTACAGCCCTCAGCCTGCGTAGCCGAATTCTGTGCAGAAGCCTTGCTCAAACTGAGACGTTGGAACTCGTTCCCTGCGCGAGGCCATGTTGCTTTGGCCTGTTCTTGAAGTTCTCAGTCTCTGACTAAGTGTTTATCCAGTTTATCCCCCATGTCACCTGTGCAGTCGTATCTGCCTCAGTTTCCTCTTGGATTCCGAGGACACGGGCAATGGGATTTGTTTCAACTGTCAGAATCACCATTGAATATATGAAAGAAAATGAAGAACTACAAAGCATTCAAAAATGTGAGAAAATATGTTTATTTGAGCAAATATATATATTCATATATTAATGAAATTTCCATTTTGTAGCTAAGAAGTTTCCATAAATGAAGCATTTCTTGTGATGTGAGCTGTACAGAAAAGACAGTTGCTTTAAAATACCTACTTCATGATTAATTAACTACAAATCGTATCTCATTTTACTATAGTTAATTAAAAAAATCCAACAAGTCTGCTTTTAGTGCAGTGCAGTAGTGCTAATTTTATAACCTAGTTTGTCAGGACATTCTAACCTCTCTTTTTTTTTTGCTTCTTCCAGGCAGATGCCTACATCAGTGAAAACCAGAATAGTTCTAAATAGAAATACCAGAATAGTCCCAAATAGAAATACCAGAACAGGTAGTGAACTAACTATAATTAAATAAAAACTACCTCAGTCTGTCCAACTACAGCCAGTATTTAGGGGACATTACTGAGTTTAATAAGCTCTTTGCCACTTTACTTTTTCTTAGTAATAGCCTACTCTGGAGTGGAGAATCAACCATGACTATTTAAATTTGCTGATAACCTGGAAATATAACTTGAGATGTGCAGAGAGGTACTTAGGTTTTTTAAGACAGAAATCCTTTTGGCTTCAGTGGGAGTTTCACCTAGGTGGAAGCCACAGGTGCAATTGAATTAGATTAAATGAAAAATAAATGGCTCTAGTAAAATAAAAGAGCATTTGGAGTGGGGTTTTTATGTGGAACAAGCTGTGTTAGTTGCAGTTACCAATGATAAATATGCCATCTTTAACTCATTGATCTATGGTACAAATCCAACTAGCTAATCTAGGAGTAAGATGCTATTCGAACTGGGTAGAGAATTCAGTCTCTTTAGAAAATCTGTGCAACTCTGAGATTTTTACTATAAAGAGCAACATTTCCGTTGAAGTTCAATACAGTGAACGGTAACATATTTCATGAGTGATCTCGTTGAAGTCAATCAAGGTATAGTGAAAGAAGATGTGCCTCAGTCATCAGAACCAGTGTCAGAAAAGAATTTCTTTTGAGAAATAATATGAGAAGTGAAAGGAATGGAGCAAAACAACATGCTGATATTTTAGAGGTATTGTTTTTCTGCATTTTTTTTCTTTTTTTAATTTAAGTGGTTTTTTTTTTTTTTCCCCTGAAAAATTATGGTATGAGAAGAACACTTTAAGCTGATGGAAGTGATGCAACAGGAAAAAAACCTAGCTGTTAGCAGCAAGATCTTTTCCCATGTTGGTAGGAATTCATCACCTATTGCAAAAGCAATAGCCGCCTCCACTTGCTTTCACTAGGCTGACATTTAGAGGAAGAGATCATGTCCCCATTCATATAATCCTTGGAAGGCAAATAAAATAACATAAATCACTTCCTCTTACCTGACTTGTGTAGATTGCAGCTTATATACAATAAGGATAACTAATCCAATTATTTTGCTTTATGAGTCAGGGTGAAAATGTGAGTGAAACCTTTGTTGAAGGGAGTATTATCCTTTCTTTGTTAACTGAGGTAGCCTCTCTAACATCTACAACTGGGTTGAATTTCCGTCCTTTTGAGTATCTGTTTTTTCGAAGAGTAACACCCATGGTTTTCAACAGTTTGCTCCAGGAAGATTGCAGGATTGGGTGGTTGTTCTACAAACTACAGTGACGAAAAGCCTACAACAGGAGGAGGTGGCTCTTTGCAAAATCTGCTGAATTAAAATCAGAATGTGGACTCAAGAAAACAAGTCTCTCTTCTTTAGGATTGTACTCATGTGTATGTACAGAGAAGAAAAGAAATAGGAAGTTTTGTTGATATGGAACCTTATAAACTTTCTTATCACCTTCCAAGGCTTTTTCTGTATCAGGTGAAACATTTTTGTTGTCCATAGCCTGTTTGACAGTGATGTGTCTGTTCTGCTGCAGAAAGTACCTGATGTACCCAAAGATTCCTCTTCACAGTGGACTTTTTATAGAGAATCCAGTGTATCGTGCCTGGTGAAATACCACAAAAATAATAGAGTAATACCTGTTGAGTGTGAAAAAGGCCTATGAATCCATCTCCTAGAAACTGTGGCATTAAAGCCTGTTCCGGATTCAGAGCTCACGAACTCACTGTGCAGATTCCTATTGCTTTTGTTAGGCTTTTGTTCGTGCCTGCCTGTAGTTGCAGAGAAAGAATATGCAAGGATGTTAAAATAATACTATGCTTAATGTGAGGTACATGTGAAAGATAAAAGGTAACTTGGATTGTTCTGATTGAATGTTTTCTTTGCTAGTTCCCTTATGATTGAAGTAGCTTTAAAATAACAGTTATGCTTGACCTCCATGAACTACATGTCAAAGTTATTTTCAGACTTTTTGTAATGTTATGATAAAAATCTGTTCAGTCCTTCACATTTGCAGAAATAGAGTTCTTCCTAAATGCATCAATCACTTTTTTGGTTTTAAAAAGAGAACCTCTGATTTAGCAACTCAGGCAGTTCAATAGCTGGAGTTTTCTAGTACTTAAGCTGTGTAACATCTGAATTATTTTCTTTAACATGTAGTATCTACTAAGTAGATCAGTCACTTCAGAAACAAATGTTGGAGTTGTGTGAAAGACTGAAATCCCCTTTCCTATTTGATTTTTCCTGAAGCGAGATTCTCTGTATGCTGGCAATCTAATCTTTGGAATGGTACTCATTTGTCTTTTGAATGAGACATGAAATGAAAGCCCTAAACATGCCTGGTAATTAAAGATCCAGTTGGACCTCTATGCTGTTTCAGCTCAGGTAATTACATTCTGAGTTCTTTAGCAATGTCAATCAGAGAAATTACTCATTTGAAATAGCTGTCTGGCTAGCATGGAGTGGCACTCATGCCTTAACTTCATAGATGTCTACGTTCTGTGGTAGGTTACAGATCCTCACAGCTTTTGATGGCAATTACTTGATTTTAAATGTGAATGACTCTTAGGTGGAGTACAAGCACATAGGCATGCGAGGGTGAGCTTTTCTCTTTACCATAGACTGAGTAAAGAATGTCCCTTGAGCTGTGTCAGCCCCTGCAGAAAGTAAGTTTAGTAGTGTGACAGGACAGTTGTTGGGGTTTTTTTTGGGGTTTTTTTTTTTTGTTTTTTTTTTGTTTGTTTGTTTGTTTGTTTGTTTGTTTTCCTGCCAAATACTCATTCTGTCCCTTTCTACAACAGCTGTCCTGTCCAGCTCTTGTGACAGTCCTAGCTCCGGAAAGCCTATCAGTCTTTCCAAAATGAATTAAAAATGGGGGGGCACCCACAAAACCCCAAACTTTTGCGTACCACAAGGGATTTTTGGTTTGTATCTGTTATGACCCAGACAGTTTATAAATCCTACAGTTAATGAAAACTGTTTTTTTGGGATGGGACTTTAATTGCCTGCAAAAGCTTATCTTTCTGTTCCCCACCTTTGTTTAGTTTCTCACCCTTGGAAAGTCCAACACAGGTTTTTTTCAATTCTTTCTGTTAAAAGTAAAGAAAGTAGAGATTTAATTCATACCTCAGAAATTTTCTTCCATTTTCTCTTCTAAAATCTTGTTTCTCCTCTAACTTTTATAGAGTTCACAAGTGATGCTGTTTGTGAGATGTGTGCTGATAGCAATAACAACTCCCGTAGTGGTCCCATTAATCATTTATAGGCTAGGGAGTCAGATACAGTGTGATAATGCCTAGCTACTCCTAAGGCTTCCCTTTTGGGATTACTGAGTCATATGTTTCTTTTTAAAGAGAGCTGTGATTTTTTTTTTTTTTTCTGGCTATCTCCCCTCCCCCCATCTTTTCTCAGCAGACTTTATTAGACGTATTCATTACTGAATAAGATGAAAGAAAGTTACATGTATAGGTGAATGGTGGTAGGTCACCGAGGATACAGAATCTGATCAATAACGACCTGAATTTCCTGCCTGATTGATTTGACTGTGGGGGATCTTTCAGATCCCTCCATGATATACAGTTTACATATGTAAAAAGAATTAAATACGAAATCACCCAAGGAGGGAGGTAGTCCACTACACACTTGTCCAGCCTCTACAAAACGACATATCTCTGTTAAAATTGTAGCTTGTCCTAGTACTAGTAACAATTGCCTTACTGGGTGTTAAATAAACTAACTGGTGTGTTAAATCCATTACTGTATCTTCTTGCTACAGTCAGCAAAGGGAAATTGGTCACTTATTAGTCAATTTGCTGAATGGTTTCAACAGTGAACTCAGACACTGTAAAAATAAATTGCAATAGCTCTTTTGGAGGAAATTCTTCCAGGGGGAAGGAACGTCCAGAATGGGAAATGTAATACTTCTGACATTGCTACTGTATTGAGTCTTGTGGAAAAGTGGAAGACAGCTCGCTTCATTGCATTTAATGTGATATTTTTCATGAATGCTAAATTCAATCTAGTTGAAGAAACTTATATATAGTATATTCACATTTCTAGATTTCATGTTTCACTCTTCTTTACATTAGTGTATATTGAGTGCCAGACTTAAAGGGCACATATAGTTTTTTCTAAGCCGAATTGAGAAATAAAATTAGGAAAAAATTAAGGGAAGAATTTTATGTCAGTCAAAGCCAAAAATGACAAATTTCTTTAACTTGCCTGTATGAGGAACATCAAATTTTAGTTTTCTGCTGTAGGAAGGATAGTATGAAGATAGGTAGACATGAAGAAAAGAATCCAGCCAAACCTGGAAGTAACTCCTTACTTTTTTTTCTTTTACCCATTGGAATATATAACTTCTGAGTATAAATTAAACGTGATACGTAGGCTGAAGGGCTGACTGTATCTGAACCATACTGTAAAACTCCAAATACTTTGTGAGGATCTAAGCCTTACAGGCTTTCTGGTTTCCATAACCTTCTGGTTTATACTGTCAGCTGTATTGAAACAGGCTGAGAATCTTGACCTATTAAATTTGGCGAAGAGGGATTTCATAAAAACCTAATTTATCTAACAGAATCATAAAAGGCTTTGTCAGTCTTTACCCCACTGAGTTGTCTTACATTATGATTAGTCATCCTGATTTCAGTTGTCTAGAAATGACGTAAAGTACGGCTCAGTGTAGGAACAGGTGGCTGAAAATGCTAGCCAAGGATAAATTAATCCAAAAAGCATAACTAATAGAAGGAATATAATGTGGTAATAAGTATTCATAACAACATTTTGAAAGTAACATTTTATTCAGAATATTTGAGTCATTTATCTGACTTACAAACATCAAGCTCTATAAATATTGGGATATATATTACAAGGTTGTGGTTTGCCTTTTATTTTTTTAAAACAATTTGTAGAACACTTCAGAATTATACTTGACTCCTTCGCAGGTCAGTAGATTATTCTGAATTTCTGGACTCAAGATGAAGCTATTGTTTGATACTCAAAGTTCAAATTGTTCTAGAGAACGAATAAGCACTGGCTGGATCTAGGGGGCACTGAATACCTTTTTTCAGGGCTCTGAAGATTTTTGAGTGGATGAATTTTGATCTTGAGAAGAAAAAAAACTTGTATTAGTGTATAGTGTTGTAAAGTGTTCAAGGTGGAGACGTAAAGAGAGAATGAATACCCTGTAGTGTTGGCATTCTGACATACCGGATCACACGCACACAGAAAGTAAGTTATGCTTATTGAGGAATGTAAGCACAGAAGCAAAACCTAAGAATGAAGGGTCTAATTCCAGTCTTTCTGTCTTGTGTGTATCATATATATCACCGCATTACATGAGTAATAGTGTTTGGGAATGATGCCACAAGCTTGCTTAGCACAGAGCATCTTTTCTCTAGATTATGTAGAAAAGCATACCATCTTTAAATATGTTTGTAGTGTTATCTATTTATTTTTACAGCATAAAAGAAGGATAGAGAAGGAGGAAAAAAAAAAAACAAAAAACCTTGACATTCCTGAAAGCTGACAGCGGAGTTAGCATAGAAGGTATTTTATAGAAGTGCATTGCATCAGATATGGCTATATAGTCTGTTTATAATCCCATTTAGGGACTATAAACAAGAAAAATTATATTGTCAAGTTATATATTTCAAGCAGACTTTAGCAGTAGATTCCAATTTTAAGCAGGTCAGCCATAACGATGTAACTTGATTGTCATGTTTTTAATTTAAAACAGCATCTTTTTTGTTGTACCGTATAAAATAGCACTAGGATGAGGGACCGTGGTGATTTATGGACATAGAGATTTATTTCCTCTTTGGAAAAAACTGTTAATGAATTTGTCGTATAAAAAGGATGGAGATCATTGTTGTTTATTGATCTTAATAATCAGCTATTGTATGAAATTCCCTGCAACTGTTCTCCTAAGACACCAGGCACATACATTCCAAGACAAGGGATGAGCAAAGGCTTGGTATAAAGCCATTACAAGTCTTCGGTTCCCTTCCCTGAGTAAAGATCCTGAGAATTTGGTGAGGTCATCTTCAAGGACACAGCTGTCTTAAGGCAGCCTGACAGAAGATTTTCTGGTTTTTTTCAGGTTTTTAAAAGCCAAGGTAAAGCCTCCTTAAAAGACAAGTTTATACTGTAAAGGTAAATTGATTACTCTGCTATTAAGGGCTAACTTGGCTATACATGGTTCCTCGTACTTTCAGAAAGAAAATCACAAGCAACACCTACATATTTTGTGGATATGTAATGTATTTATAATACAGCTTGTATTGGACTGAAGTGATGTGTCTTTTTAAGAACTCCCGAGAAAGGAGTGCAAAAATTCCTTGTAAATGTTGGCAGATAATCACGGTATTCATGAATTCTCATTTATTTTTCTTCTTATTCCCTCTCAAAAATACCCAGTGTTGTTGTGAGCATTCTGTTACTTCCAGAAATTAATTTGAAAGTGAGACAATCTAATCTAAATTCAGTGTAAATATAAATACTGCTAAAATATGCTTTCAAGACTAACGTAGGATTATATGTGTACTGTGGGGTGTAGGTCATTGCTTGTTTTCAGAAAACAAGGATTTCTGTGTTTAAGTTGTACATCGCTAGTTCTAAACCATAATTTGTGATTTTTGTATGCATTTGCTGTATGTAGAGCAGTACAAACAAAATACTACATAGTAAACCACTTCTGACATGTTTTTATTGTGTTTTTCTAATAATATATACCTGTACTGAAACAACATATCCTAGATCTGTAGAATTAGGCAGGTGAGTCTGACTAGCCCTCATGGGGTGGGATTCTTATATAGTAGTGAAGATGTGGAATAAAAATCATATTTTCATTATTCTAGTTCTGGATTTTGTCAATGGCATAGCTTTGTGCATTTTGTGTACATTTAGAATGGCTTAAGTGGGAGAGGATGGCTGGCAAAGGACATAAGGGCTGCACCGTCAAATAAAAATAAGTGAGGAAAAGAGAGAAGATATTTTTCATCTGGTCATTCTGTATGCATTGGTGTCAGAGGCAGCACTGTTAGTTGCAACGTTACTGTCATGGGTTTTCCAAGACGTGTGTCATTTTCCCAGAAATGTTGTTTCTGTAATA
Source organism: Chlamydotis macqueenii (assembly GCF_036417535.1). NCBI lineage: Eukaryota > Metazoa > Chordata > Aves > Otidiformes > Otididae > Chlamydotis > Chlamydotis macqueenii. Next base: position 67,554,369 of record NC_141560.1, on the reverse strand, counting down.
GCATCTCCATAGCTGTAAAGTCAGCTTCGCAAGAACACGATGTGCTGATATGGTGCAAACCAGTTTCTAGTTATCCGTTTAACCTTCTTTCCATGATTTATTATTTTGCACATGATGAGGATAATGAGAATATAAAATCCCTTTAGCTGATTCAGTGCTTAAAGGGAGCTAATAAGAAAGATAGGGAGAAACTTTTTAGCAGGGCTTGTTGCAATAGGATGAGGGGTAATGGTTTTAAAATAAAGGAGGTAGATTCAGACTGGATGTAAGGAAGAAATGTTTTTCAATGAGGGTGGTGGAACACAGGCACAGGTTGCCTAGAGAGGTGGTGGATGCCCCATCCCTGAAAACATTCAAGGCCAGGTTGGATGAGGCTCTGAGCAACCTGATCTGGCTGGAGATGTCCGTGCTTCATGCAGGGGGGGGTTGGACTAGATGACCTTTGAAGGTCCCTTCCAACCCAAGCCATTCTGTGATTCTGTGATGTATGAATGGCTAAATATGCATGTTGGGTAGGCTCACATTAGAACTGTGAATTCCTTTTCTTTGGAGCTGAGGGAAGGTGTCTGCAATGCTTGAAAAATAGTAACTGGGTGGTGAAAAGAATTAAGATGATCTTGAATTGTGATATTTTAATTTTTTTTTTTTTTTTTTTTTTACTTTTGCCTCTTTAGTTAGATGAATTACGTGGTCATGTGGGTAGATAATGTAGTATAGATAATTCTGTCCTTGTGGTGCTTCATAGAGCAAGCTTTTGATTTCATTGTTCATTTGCTCTGAGCAGTGAGACTATTACAGCATTTAGATGTGAGGATTTCTAAAAGGATATACTGCAAATTTGGCTTCAAACTAATAATGTATTGCAAACGTGTAAGAATTATCAAGTGAATAATACTGTGAAAATACTTTGGATTTAAAAAAACCCAAACAACCCATATGTTGGAATTCTGTAATTTAGAATTCAGTATAAAACCCAGCTTATTAATATTTAAAAGGAGAGTCTTTTCTCTAAAATCAATGAGTAGATGTAATTATTTGTTTTAGCAAAGAGGTTTAAAAATGAGAAATTGTCTACTAGTGTGGAATTGTCCTAATGCTGCTGGCTATGAATATATTATAGAGCTATATCTTTATATAAAACATTTCCACCCTGTCATCCTCACTTAATACAGTCATTTTCTGCTTTATTCATTTCACCTGGGTTAAATTTTGTTTACACTGTAATGCAATTTATGTTATTGAATATGATTCTCATAGGTCCCTCACTCTGAGAGGCAGATATAGCACTAGCCTGCAACTTGCCTTCATTTTTGGTGTCTTTATTACTGAAATCTGCTTACATCAGAAGTATATAAGTAATGAAGCTGGCAAGAATTTAATATCATGGAAAATAATCTCAGAACAAAAGCCACTCATTTAATGTGTGTATATCTTTGTGTGACTTGTATTGCAATACCCATATTACTTGTTTGTGCTAAAACAAGGAGAGGAATATTTTGCCGAAGATATTTCTGCAAGTGTTAGTGTTCTGAGTGTTAAAGGTTTGAAAATTAGAAGTGTATTTCCTTTGATTAGCCTTCTCATTAACGTCAAGCTATTTTGGCAGACTTTCTTACTCATTGTAATTTACTCTTAACATATATGTATTAAATCATGCTTTCAAATTCTGTATGTTGTATCTAATATTGTACTGTATTGTACAGTTGACTTTCAAGACCTGAAAAGAATACATTTTTGCACAGGAGACAATGCAGATTTGTGACCCCGAATTTTTATGAGGGAAAATCACTTCGGTTTACATATCTTATTTCAGAGAATGCAGGCAGTTGCCTAGATTTATATTCTTTATTCTTCAGTATTCTGGAGATTTTTGTTTTACCGTTTTCAGTAGATCTGAAGTTTCTGACAGCAGAGTATCAATAGAAATGGTTAGGACTCAATATAAGGCACATGAGTGGCAGGTAAATATCCTGCACACAGGTCGTGTTACTTGAGCCATCAGGCTTCCTTGACAGTCTTTCATGCCACATCTTGTACTGGTTGTTTTTGTCCACTGGAGACAATGGCTGGCTGCACCTTGCCCGTTCACTGCTCAAGGTCACCTGTCTGAGGCAAGGCTTGAATATGTGTCTCCATTCAAAAGGGGAGGAATTTTAAACAGCCAGCCCACAGACAGAGGGTGGAGCAAACTGTCGGTTTATGAATGTAGTGGTTTTCAACTTCTCTCCAAAAGAAAATGCTTATGATGGTCTTGTGACCTCTTGTTTTCTACTGTACTGGTCGGGACATGTCTTCATTGGCTGTTCAATTAGTCTGATATAACAAGTAGAAGAATAATACTGTGTTAAGGGCAGTAAAGTTCAGATATGGTCATTATCACTCCTTATGTTCATTGAGACCTGCTAGTGTCTGGTTTGGGTTTTGTGTGTGAGGGAGATGTAATGGAGATAAAAACAGAGAGCCTTCTCATGCAGAATAACAGCAAGAGTGCTAGAGTGTTTTCTTGAAGTTGAAACTATGGGACATATCTTTCCAACAACATGAACTGCTTTCTAACCCCTGTTTTATTGTGTGAAAGATGGATGGTAGTGTCAGTTCTTAATTTACAACAAGATGCCTTGAGGAAGAAAGTATGGGGGATGTATCAGTGGTTTGGCAGCTGGAAGTCTTTGTAAGAACTCTTTGAAACTGTCCACGTAGTTTCAATTCTTTGAAACCAGATTGTTCACTTCCATGAGTACTATGGCAGGTACTCCTCTGAAATCATCATTTGTCTGCTACAAAAGCAGTGCAGAATGAAGCACTGTCATACCCACATGTGACGTCTCTTTTCCTGGCTTCCAATTAAACTCGCTCAACTTTAGCTGCTTTATTGATTTTATTTTTTTAATTTTTTTTTTTTTTATCAGAAGCAGGATTGAAAGAAAAACAATGCTGAAACATGGATTATACAAAACCCTTTGATGCAAGCTATAAATTGTAATTGTTCGTTCTTCATTGCCTACTCATTTTTGCCTCTGTGAGTATAAGATGAAAAAAAGGTTCCATAATTGAAAAGAGAGTGTGATTTGTTTTGTCAACAAAGGTCTCTTAATTCCTATTCCTGTTTCTTCCTGCTGCAAAGTTTGTGTTAGATTTTGCAGGGCATATCTGGAAATAGAGCATCTTGTAAATCTGATGGCAGTTAGCATCTCTGAGAGTGTGGTGTTCGTGCCACTGAAAATTGTGGATTTTGTGGCTATTGTTGTTTGAGATTTTTCTTTTTAGGGAAAAGGAGGTTGTTAGTAGAGTTGGACGTGACTCTTCATGGTACTGACGAGAACGTAATCTTCATAGTAGCTCACTCTTCTACAGGGTACTTCCTTGGTGCAAAAAGACTGATTTGCCCAGAGCAGAAAGGAGAGAGATGCTTTCTCCAGATTTGAAAGAAGAGGATTGAATGTGTTGGCGTGTAACTGATAAAAGGAGGCAGCCTCATCAGTTTTAAGCGCTCTGTGATTGACAGCTTTCAACTGTAGTGGAAAGCTTATTTACTGATCTTTTTGCTTGATTTTGTGTGTACTTCATTCTTGGTGAGGCAGGGCATTTGAGCTATTTCTGATTCTCATACCCACTTCCTCTGCCCTTGACTGTTGTTAATCTCTGCAGCTGAAGAGTGGAATTCTTTGGTGTTTGTCGTATCTTACAGAATCAGAATAGGAGCAGGGGAAAAAAGGGAGGGAGACTTAAACATTTTTAGCAGACAGCTGCACTAGAGGCTTAGATTGTTTTAAATCCATATAATGCTCAGGGAATGGTACATGCACTTTGACAAATACTAATTAGATATGATCCTCCATGTGTTTTTGTGTGTCTGCTCTTAAAATGCAGTGAGTAGCCTGTCTGGGGAAGGGTGGGAAGAGGCTGCTTTCTGAAGACAGCTTCTTGTGCTCTGTGACTAAAATAAATTCTGTCTCTTTTGAGCTTGAGGTACACATTATTTTGGTCGCTCACAGATCTCCTGCTGCTCAAGCACACTGGGAAACAAATGCATTTCTTCTATGAGAAAATAAAACCCAGAGTTAGTTTTCTCAAAGCTTGTTTTGATCCTCAGCTGAAAACGAGATTATTGTCTGTTTCCCTGGCTGCCCCAGGTTGTCTGTTGATCTTTCCTCATCTGGTCTGAGACCATGTAACAGAGAAATAATGAAAAAGAATGGCCATATCAAGGAGATTTGTAGGAGCAGAGTGCTTTCTGAAACTCAAGACCTTGTTGATTAGCATTCCAGATGAATTCCTTTCTTCCAAAGAAAAGGCGGCTGTATGTTGCCATGCCAAATTACTGTATCATTGTCATATATATATATATATGAAGGAGAATAATCTTAGATTTATGAAAGGCTTAAGCTTGATTCTGTATCTGTAAAAACCACAAGTTCCTGTATGTTTATATCCTATAAGACTGTGCTTATTTAGTCTTTCTTGTCAGGGATACAGAATAAGAGTAGTGGCTGTGCTAATCAAGAGCCATATGTAATCTTAATATCAGATCGTTTCTCCTG